>NC_142260.1:12241500-12595500 GCF_052056855.1 Sturnus vulgaris
GCGCAGCCCAGAGCCCTGTGAGGCCCGGTGGCCCAGGACAGAACCCCCCGAGCCCCACACTGCCAGGCCTGGCTGTGCAGGCCGGGCTGTGCGGGGCCAGAGGAATTGGCCGGATGGACGCAGGCAGGGAGTTGTGGTCAGCGGCTCCATGGGCGGCTGCAGGCCGGGGATGAGGGGTGTCCCTCAGGGAGGGCTCTGCCTCGGCCCCGGGGCTCTGCAATGGCTTTGCCAATGGCGCCGAGAGTGGCTGGAGCTGCCCTCAGCACGGCCTTTGCAGGGGACAGGAAGCCGAGCGGGGCAGGGCCTGAGGAGAAGCACTTGGGATGCGCATGGAGGAGAAGCTCAGCGCCAGGCGGCCCTGGGTGCTGCCAGCCCAGAAAGCAGCCATGGGCTGGGCTGCATGAAAAAGGAGCAAAGGGCAGCAGCCACGGGAGGTGAGCGTGGCCTTCTAGGCCATGTTTGTGAGAGCCTGCCTGGAGCACGACGTCCGTGTGTGTGGGGGGCCCCAGCATAAGGAGGACGTGGGCCTGGAAGAATGAGTTCAGAGGACTTCGAGGGAGACAAAGAGTGAGTAAGATAATCAGATGGAACTAGATGGCTTTTGATGTCCTTCCCAACCCAAAGTATACTATGACTCTAAAAGATGTGTGGATGTTTAGTTCAATTTCACTCATTCAGAATACTATGAGCATCATATTTTATGTATTTTAATATTTATTATAATAATTTACTTCTACTGCTATTTCTTCTCTTCCTTCTTCTTTTTCTCCTTCTTCATTTTCTTCTTCTTGTACTTTTCCTTCTTCTTCTTCTCTTCTTATTCTATTCCTATTCTTATTCTTATACCTATTCTTATTCTTTTCTTATTCCTATGCCTATTCCTATTTAAGTTTTTTTATTCTTAATTCCTATCCTTATTTACGGCTGCTCTTTCTTCCTCTTCTTCATATTCTTCTAATTATTCCTACTCCTAATCTTTTTTTGTGAGTTTCTTTTTGGGCGTTTTGTGGTTTTTTTGGGATTTTTTTTTTTTCCCTACTACTATTTTTGAATGGGGAAGGTTCTGGTGAAAAAGCTGGAGAAAGTTTTTCCTGGAAGAGCTGTCAGGCATCAGCTGAAGTTGTTCTGGGAGGTGGTGGAGTCGATGGACCTGCACGTTCTGGAGTTGTCTGGCTGTGGTGCTTGGGGACACGCTCTCAGGATGATGGTGCTGGTGCCAGGCTGTTGGTGGGACTGGAGTGGCAGGCAGGTTTGGGGCTGGTAGAATCACTCGGATGGTCTCAAGCAGGCGGGCCCTGCTGAGGCTGCAGGGCCGTGCGCAGGCCAAGGCAGCCCGTGTGGCTGGCTCAGGCCGGGGGCAGGCTGCGGGCCGGCCGCCATCTGACAGGCCCGGGCTGGCTCCGGCCGCGGGCCCTACTGCTCGGGCTGTGGAGCCAGGCAGGGGCAGCGGCAGAGGCGGCGCAGCGCCCGCAGTGCCCGCCGCAGCCGCGATGGACGCTTCCGGATGGGCACAGGCGCTTCCACACGGGCAGGGGAGGCGCGGCACAGGCCTGGGGAGCTCGGCTCAGCTGGTGCCGCCTCAACCCAGGCCTCACGAGGGGCAGCCCCAGGGAACCCGCCTGCTGACAAACCTGCCCATCTTTCCTCTCGCTCTTGCTGATCTTCCACGAGCTCGAGGACGCTCACTCCATCCCACTCATCATCCTCATGCAGCAAGGCCTTGTCCCCGACACTGTGTTCCCAGCTGTGCTGCATGAGGCCTGGGTCGCTGTCATTGTCCCAGTTGGATGGCACTGAGGGTGTCTCACCATTCCCTCTGGACTCCTGCTGGTCATCTGAGTCTTCCTCCTCAGAACGCTTTTGGTCCATGGACTCTTCCCAGTCGGACACTTCCTGGTAAGTATCAACGCAGCTGTGGGACAGCTCTTCCAGGATGCAGGCCTCCCAGTCAGACAGCTCACGGTGGCTCCAGATGTCTTGCAGGGACAGCTCCTGCCCAATGCAGGTTTCCCCTTGGGATCCCTCAGGGTAGCTGCTGGATTCTTCTGGGGACAGCTCCTGCTCAATGCAGGCTTCCCCATGGGATCCCTCAGGGTAGCTGCTGGTAACGATGTTGCATGGCAGTTGGCCTGAGCTGTCACCTGCCCCCAGCCACTGCCCGCCGAGGGCCTGATCTTCCATGCTGCTGGGCAAGGGGCTGTCTGCCTGGGAGGTGGGCTTCACCATTGCCTTCTCCATGGGCACAGTCGTCTGCTGCACAGAGATCCCGGGAGGTGCTTCCTCCTGAGCACTGGCTCTCCTGGGACTGGGCAGCGCAGGGCCCCGTGCCCCGTATATACCCCTGCAGGGTGTGGCTGTTCCATGTCACCAGGACAACAGAATGTCCAACATCACCCAGGAACCTGATGGAACGCCCCTGTGTCACAAAGGGCCCAGCCCAGCAGCCCTTCAGCAGCCCAACCCCCTGCAAGTGGCATGGAGCAGCACCCAGACTGGAGGGCTTCTAGCCTCTAGTTCCGATGCACTGATTAAAATGATGAGAAATGGCTCTGCCTCGATTAGGGTGCAAATGAGACCATGTGCCTAAGTCAGTTGTATGGGTTTTATTGAAGAGTAAATGAGAGAGAGCCAGAATGACAGAGGGAGAAAAATAGAAATGGACTAGAGGTGGGAGGAGAGAAAGAGAGTGACAGACACGGATGAAGTAGAAAACCTCAGCACTCTGTGCATCCCAATGGAATGCTGCTCTCTGATGGAGAGCATCCACAGATCCCTTGGATATGGATCCCAGTGGCATACTGTGGATGCTCTCCATCTCTGTCTTTGTGGTGCTCAGAGTCCCCCACAAACACAGACTTCAGGGGGTCCATAGACACTTGGGCCAGGTGGGAAGGCCCAGGTTCCTCCCCTGGCAGGGACAAGGCTGACACGGGCTCTTGCAGCAGCCTCGAGCTCTGTTGCATCCTTTTGCATGGGGAGCAGTGCTCTGCTGCTCCGAGGTGCTGAATTCTCTGCAGCCCTTGGATTACTCAAAGTAGAGAGCTGAGGGAAGTCAGACTCAAAACTGAGGTTTTCTTTCAAATCTGCCCTGGACTGCTCCTCATCTCCTCTATTAGGTTTCCCTGTTTCCCAGCCAGGCTGGCCATTGCACCTGCTCTGCCATGGGGATGCCTTTCAACACTCACTCTGTGCAGTTTGAGGCTGCTGGGCGCTAATTGCTGCCTCAGCTCCAACTTCTTCTGCCGTCAGTGACACACAGAGTGTGATGCAGTTTTCTATGCACCTTGTGTTTTCTCCGTTTGTAGTTGTTCAAGTCAAAATACACTGCTGGTTTCAATTTACTGTTTTTCATGTCTCCACTCACATTTTCGTCAGAGGAGATAATGCAACTCTGGACATTAAATGGGAAAGATCCTGCATTTGTGGGCAAAGCTAAGAACAGAAATGTAACCCTCTAGATTGATCTGTAATATTCATAACATTTAGGCTTGGTTAAGTGGCTGGACCTGTCCTGTTGTGGTTTAACTCCAGCCAGCAGCTGTGCCCACACAGCTGCTCACTCCCTCCCTCCATGTCAGAATGGGGGAATGAATGAGAAGGCTGAAGTTGAGAAAACTCCTGGGTTTAGACAAAGACAGTTTAATAGGAAAGCAAAAGCCATGTATGGAAACAAAAGAAAAGAAGGTGTTCATTCCCCACCTCCCAGGCACAGGCTCAGCCATCCCCAGGAGAGCAGGGCTGCATCACATGCAAGGCTTACTTGGGAAGACAAACACCATCACCCCCCTTCCCTCTTTCTTCCCCCAGCTCTCGAAGTGAGTGTGATGTCACGGTCTGGAATATCCCTTGGGTCAGCTGGGGTCAGCTCTTCTGTCTGTGTCCTCTCTGCACTCCCTGTGCACCACTGTCTAATTGCTGTTGGGCTGGGCTGAGAGACAGAAAGGGCCTTGACATTCTAAGTGCTGCTCAGCAGGAAGGAAAACATCCCTGTATTATCAACATTGTTTCCAAAACACAGCCCCATACCAGCTACTGTGGAGAAAATTACCTCTATCCCAGCCAAAACCAGCACATGTATAAACACCCCCTCCCTAAATCAGGCCCTTTCACTGTGAGCTTCTGTTACACTTGTAGCAGCAGAGAGCCCAGCAAAGCTGAAACAATTGGAACCAATTTTTGTTAGAACTACTTGCATGTCTCACGACTTAAAAATCATGCTTTCATTTTGTTGTTATTCTAATAATCAACGTATTCATATTGAAATATTTCTAAATAAAGTTTGTGGTCAGTAGATATTTTTTTTCCCCTCATATTTTGATCACAGAACCATGAAAAAAAACTTTAAAAGTGTCCTGAAAAATAATTAAGGACAAGGCCATTTATAAAATAAAATGCCTTTTCATTTGAAAGCTCTCTGTTCCTCCCATTTACAAGCATGGGCCTTGCATGTGTGCATTGAGCTTTGTGGATCCAATTGTTTCACCAGAAAGAGAATACGAGATACTTCTTCTGAGTTCTGCCTCAGATAACTAAATGTGCTTTATGCCAGAAATTATGCAAAAGACACAGATAAAGGTTTTACAAACATTTAATATATTTTCCCTTTCTGATTGCTGGTTGAATATTGGGAAACTCGACCTAATTCATGTTATTCAGGAATAACATGCCTTACTCTTTCAAGTGGGCTTCAGTGAACAAAGCAGCCTTGCTCCAATCCTTGGAGGTAAAGAAAGGAGGCTTTCATATCCTGTTTGCCTTTCCCCCTGGCAGGTTCAGAGTGCACACTTAAATCTGCAAAGAGAGCGTGCCCAGCTTTCCCTGCCTTTTCAAAATAAACCAGCAAAACTTTTAGCTTGCTGGTCCCACACAGCCACTTTTTTGTGTGGCAGGAGGTGGCTTGTGACTGACTGATGTGGCAGGTGCTGCAGAGCCAAGACAATTCTGTATTTCAACTGATTGTTGTTGCTACCAAAGCCTATTATCTAGGGTAATAAAGTTTAAGATTAGGGGATTCTGCACGTTTGTGCTATTCTCCACAAAACTTATCTTCTAATAGACCAGCTGCTTTATTAGGCTTCGCCCACCCCTTCCCATTGTGTGGGAAGCCTCATGTACGACTGGGAAGGCACCAAGGCAGGCTGTGGCCAGCAGCTGGGAATATCATCTCGCTCCCCCAGGCTGCAGCTGGGAGCATTGAGTTACCAGCAGTTGCCAGCTGGGAACATCACATCCTCCACCTTGCACAGCAAAGCACATCCCATTAATGCCACGATTCTGCCAAGCCCAGAACCCAGTTTGTTCCCACTCCATTCCTCCTCACTTGTGTGCTCTATTGCAGCTGCTCTGGCTTTGCTGGCCATGGCGTCCATGCCCATGGGATGCAAGTGTTCAGCTGAAACCACCCCTCTTTCTGTTCCCTGGTACTGGCCCTTGTCTGCTGGTTTTGGCTGAGGTTAACTTTCTCCCTCATGGCTCTATGGACTGCTTAGGACCTGTGCTGGAAGTGGTGTCAATAATACAGGGCTGACACGGAACCAAGGCCTTTTCTTCTCTCACCCCACCAGCCAGGGGCTCAGGGGGCACAAGATGCTGGGAGGGGACAGAGCCAGGACAGCTGACCCCCACCTGGCCATATGGCCTCATGCTCAGCATCTACAGCTGGGGAAGAAGGAGAGGGGAGATTCAGTGATGGCATTTGTCTTCCCAGGATACCATTATGGGAGCTGGACCCTTGCTTCCCTGGGGATGGCTGAGCACCTGCCTGCCCATGGGAACTGGGGAGTGAATTCCTTGCTTTTCTTTGCTTGCATATGTGGCTTCTGCTTTCGCTATTAAACTGCCTTTACCTCAGCCCAGGATTTTCCTCACTTTCACCCTTCCCATTGTCTCCCCCATCCCTCCATGGGGAATAAGATGCATGGGGCTTAGTTACCAGCTGGGGTTAAACCTCGACACCTTGGAAAAAATGTTAAACATCTATAGCAAAAAGTACTCAAATGAAACTGCCAACTGTTCATCACAGAGAATTTATGAATGTCTTCCCCTCACATCTTAAACCTTGCATTCACTGAAGGCCACTACATTCAGATATTATTGCCATGCATCTTATACAAACAGGGACTCAACTAACCTGAGGTCAGGAAAGTGGGGGAGCATGGAGACGCTGTCACTGTGTCCTCCTCCCTTTTTTTTTTTCTCTGGATGTATCCTAGATGCATTTTAATAAGTAGGAGCTGTCAGTATAACATCTTGCCTTCCTCACATCGTATGTGGGAACATTAAAATAACATTAGCATTTCATTTTTATTCCAAAGATCTTGTAGTGTTTTGAGGGACAGGAGCAGACTGGAGAATGGAATGGGAATCTGACAAAATTCAGCAAGAACAAACACAAGTCCTGCACTGTGGAGGGGCTTTGTTGGAGTGAGCACAGCTCAAAGAGGAAGTTATTAGACCCCTGTCCTCAGCATTTGTCAGGCTACATCACAACCCTTAATGTGAGATCTGGGGCCCCTCATGTAAGGAAGGAGAAGAAACTATGAACTGCAGAAACTATTTTAAATTTTATCTGACTTCTGCAGTACCATCCGATTCTGCAACAGGAATATAATAGCTCTGTCCTTAATAGCCCCCTGCAATGGGGGGAGTACAACAGCATGCCAACCCCAAAATCCCTGTCCTTCATTCAAGGCCCTTGGAATCAGATCTGACCATATTTTACAGCTTCAAAATATAGACTAGAGCTGGCATGTAATGACATCTTTGGGGATGTCATTACCTTCAATTAGCAAATAACACTACCCCTAACGGAGAAATTGAGCAGTCTTTGTGACTCACATAGCAAAGCCAGAATAAACTGTCTTAACGTTTGAGAACAGCTTCAAATATCACTTATTTCCATCCCTGAATCAGACACTTTGTCTTCAAATTGGCTCAAGAAAGCAAGCACATCAAAGATCAATATACTTCAGGGAATGTGTGGGAGGAAGGGAAGAAGAGTAATGGTGAGATGATTCCCATATTACTTTGAGGCACATTAATATTTCTTTGGCCACAAAACACAGATCACAGGTGAGCTGAACTCCAAAGTAAGGTAGATTTTGCTTCAAGATGCATAATACTTGTATGAGCTAGGAGCCCTGCAGGTATCTTTAATGGGTACCAAACATTTATTGAGAAAACAGGAAGAAAGAGTGCTAATTTAGGACTGAAGCAGTTGGCAGAGGCTCAGTATATAACACAGAATGCACTGTAACAAATGTAGGCAATAATGTGCATCATTCTGCACAGCCAGAGCCATAGACTGTAAAGACTAGGTACGAATTAACCAAATATCAAGGAAAAAAAAGAAAAAAAAAGAATACCAAAGAATATATTATCCTTCAGTAATTCATTTTTGGGGAAAGGACTGACTGGTGTGACTAGGGCTAGAGACCAGGGCACAGAGTGTGCACTCACTGTGGTGGCAGTGCCAGAGTTCACACTTCTGTAAGCGGCTTTATCATAAGGCAACAGCACTTAATTTTGCTCTTAATAAAAAACGTCAGGAGATTAAGACCAAACTGAAGATTTCTACTGCCATCCTGGGATTTAGAGGTTATGCTGAAATCATTAATACAACCACTATTTGAACTCTTTTGATCACCAAGTATTAAATTCATCCATAAGTACATAAATCCTAGGAAGCAGAAAAGCAGAGCTACCAGCATTGCTTTTTCATCTGCTTTTCTCATCATTGCCAGTGGTTGTAATGTCCCTCAATCATCTCCTGAACTGCATAAAGAGCCAATACAGCAGTCCCTCCCCATAAAAAGCTCTCCTAAATTATCTTAGAAGGCATGTTTTTTTTTTTTATTTCAGACTCTCAGAGCATCCATTAAAATCTCAGGTGGCTTTGTTCCCTCCCTGGGGCTCCTGTCCATGATTTGTGCTACCCCAGAGAAGCAGGCTGGGCCCTGCCCCCTGCTCTTCCTAGCAAGCAGGTATTTCTCAAAGCAAAGAGCCTTGATGCATTTGCAGCACCCCCAGTTGTGACAGCCCAGCAGAGGCAGTGCAGTGTGCTGGAGGAGGCTGAGACACATTTCATGGGTCAGTGTAAGAATGTACCTTCCCTGGGGAGCTCAGGAATGTCACACATTCCTGCACAGAACATCTGGCTGTGTGTGAGGAGTGGCTGCCATCATCCTCCCTGAACTCATGGGCAGGGGCACACTGCTACTTCAAACATGTGACACGGCAGCACCCACTTAACTCAGTGGATTTTGGAGAATGTCAGTCTTCTTTTTCATGCTATTATTATTTTTTTTCTGCTCAACTTTATCCCTGTGTTGTGGTGATAAAGAGCAAAGCTTTTTTTTCCCCCCTTTTTCCAATTATTTTTGGTTTTTTAGGTAGAATGAGTGCCTAATATAAAACCTGTGCTCTAAAGCCAGAAGACCTCAAGCCATTTATTAAACCAAAATCTCCATTGCAAGTAGATGAGTCAGCACAGCAGTCAGGGAATTCTAAAAGCAATTTGTTGTTGTTGGTTTAGAAGTTCTTAACAAATATTTCTAAGTCAGACAAAGGAATATGATAATGAGCCTCCTGAGCTGACACTGCCTTTCCATAACTCTTTAAGACAATGGCCACATTTTCTTCTAAAAGGAACTTTCTCATTAGCACGAAGACTCCAGAACACATGGGCTCTCACAGAGAAATAATTCCTCTAACTGTATTTTCTATTTGGCTTCAAGCAGTATTTGAATAACACTGTCACTCTAAAATATTGTTCCATAGTCTTTCTTTTCATGTCCTTTTCTACCTTTGAAATGAAGAGTCATATGAAACCTCTACTTGCTCTTGCAGCAAACTGTTGTTTTGTTTGTTGGGTTTTTTTAAGTGCCCCTCACCATAACACTGACAGCTCAGGTGAGATTACAGGGTCTCTTAGGAGGTGAAATGGACTTAGTAAGGCTTTAGATTTTCATTACTCAGCCAGAATGTGGAGTCTATCAATTACACCTACATTGACATGCTGGTGAATTAATTGGAGTGTTTGACAAGGACAGCTATTACCCCGTGTTGTTCTGACAGCTGGGTTTGATATCAGGAATTTGTCAACCTTCCCCTTCACATGAGCTGCTGGAGGAACAGTTGAACAGATCAGGTGAGGACTTTGCAAGATTTCCCCACTGCCCCCCTACCCCCCAATCTCAACCTCTGGTGACAACCTAAACCCTAAATAAAATTATGGACATTCACAACATCAATAAGCAAGCAGCAATGCCAGACCTGTGCTATAAACAATCTCCTGACTGGGCTGACAAAGCATTCAAGGAGTCAGAAAACTAATTCATTATCATCAGAAAAGTTAGCACCTTTCAGTAGTGACTTTCTATATGTCCTTCAAGTGCCAATGATACTTATTGCGTAGGAGTATTTCAAGTTTGTCTGAGTTTGGGGACTGGCATTTACAAAAGTATTGATCACTTCACCTCACTTAAGATCAGGAGCAAGTCTGAGTCACAGCTGGATGTGAACAGTTCTGGGCATGGAACACTGTGCTGGGAACCTGTGCTGCTCACTGTCATTTTGAGATGGTTTCTAGAGTCTCATTCTTCATTTTCCATGGCTGCTCTCAAGAGCTTTTCTGGTCTTTTAAGACCAGATTAGAAAGTGATGTAGTATTTTATAGAAAACAACATGCAGGCATGCTCCTCCCCAGAGCTGGAAGAGATTCACTGGCCTTACAGTCCGATAGTCTCCTTCCTCTAGAGGGAAATACCTGAGCTGCTCCCCAGCTTAGTGAGAGATTGTCCCTTTTTCCCTGAAGAGCAAAAGCCAAGCTGTACCTCTGCCCCCTCTGCTCCTCTTGAGGCCTTAGGATTTTAGCTAGTATATTTTTCAAATCCTGTACTGCATTAGTGCATAGCTCTAAACTCCATAGAGTGTCTTCACATTTTGGTTAGGCAAAACAATCCCTCTGGATATCCTACAGCCTCAGGCCCTGAAAGGTATAAATAAAAGTGAATTGGGGGGAGGAAACTGGAGGCATATGACTTCATTACCAGAAGCTGTAATTGGAGGATTAATGTCTGACATTTAAAGAGACCAAACTTGTATCTGTGAAAAACCCATGGCCACCATCCATCTTGGGTGTAGCCTCAGAGGCTTTTGACTCCCCAAGGTGTACCTGCTTGAAAGCCTTTAATAAATGCCCACTTTATTCTCTTTATCTTGTCTAGCCTCTGTTCTAGCCACTCCAAGGCATCACTCTGCTGGGCACAGAGAGGGAAAAATGCCCTTGCAGCCAGGAGATTTCCTCTGAGCCTGCCAGGAGGGCAATGAAAATACTCATCCTCACAGCCTGAAGTGGCTCAGAAGCAAATCCTGAGACACAAAACTCCATTAGGTCTAGAACTTAGCACCAGTCAAGCTTAAAAGCTAATCTGTAAACAATTAGGATATGCTAAAGCTGTTAGAAAGTAAAGACTTACAACAATTCTGTAAAAAGGAAAAAATAAAGATAGCCCAAACTTCCTAATTCCCCAGCTCAGCAAACAAGTACCAGCTACTTGGCTTTCCCAAGACCACGAGGTAAATTGCACATGTGCTGTGGAGAAATATGTTTTGGGCAGCCCTTTAGCCACAAAGCAAGTCTCTTTTTCCTTTACATAAAACAACATTATTTTTTTTAAATCTGGAGGATCAGTTATCAGCATCCATTACCCTAAGAATGTCAGCATGGACAGGCCATCAGGTGGGCTCTGAAAGGGACTGAATCCACAGGGAGATGGGTCTGGCTGGCTGGTGGCAATGTGAAAGCAGAGTCCAAGCCTGACATCTGGCTCCTCTGGGCAAGCACAGTGTTGGTCTCTGTGTAGGTGCTAAGTCCTTTATCCTACAGCTGTGGTTCCATTCCCTGAGAAAACACAGCAAAGAGGAACTGCTGCCCTCCACCCATCAGCCCTGGGCTAACTGTGGGCCTTGAGACCATACTATCATTAGCTCTGGAAATTACTGGTCTTTTAAAGGCATAATAATGCAGCCAGGTTTTGATTTATACCTTACTTGTTTTGCTAGGAAGTGGTACAGAGTAAAGATTCAATCACCCAAGGCTCAGTGAAAAGCTACAGAAGACACACTATTATGGTGCTTATGACTGTTGAGGGGAAATAGCTGTGACCAGCTCATTTTTTTACTTTGACCAGGTCATATGCTTGTGGCCAGAAAAACAGTTTTATTCAGTACATGGACATGTGGTTACCACTAAACTCTTTTAGCAGGTAGCCCAAGAAAAGTAAAGTTAAAAAGGTCTTTTACAGCACATTAAAAAAGCTATCAGAAAACCATCTGACAAGCTCAGTCCCACAGATTCTTGTAGAAAAAAATGGCCGTGTAGTAGTTGTTCTACTTTCACAGCCAAGAGCTGCTCACCTGGACAAGGGTTTCCAGGGCTGGAAAAAACACTATAATGCCTGCCTGCCTTGGCCTCAGACCACAAAAAATGGATTCCTGGACTCTTGTTCTGCCTTTCATCCAAAATGAAATTCCCTAAGCTGGGGGAAGAATGCAAGGGGAGCAGCTTTCTTATTGCTTCTACATCTGGCTGCAAAGCTGGTAAGTGATAAATTGCAAAAAACTGGAAACGTGCAATGGACAAAATGTATCCCAGTTTTTGCAGATCTGGTTATATCATCTCCAATTTAAAGGGGTATTTTAAACAGATGATTCAATCAGCAAGCAGAGAAAGTTGCAAAAATTAAACGCAGTTAAATGGTGAAACATTTCCATTTTTGAGGCACTACCTTGAATTATGCAGCAGTGCATCAAACTAGCTTTCAAGTCAAAGTGACCTTTGGTCAAAGTATATTGAAATAATCTTACTTTATAAAATATTGGTTAGGGGAAAACCCCCCAGCACATAGATTTTGCCATTTCAGAAACTTGTCTTACCAAATGAAAAAATACAGCCTTGTAGCTGTTCATTAGCAGCAGAAGTAGCATAGGGATCCATACATACTATTAGTGTGATCAAACTGAAGTGTTAAATTACCTAAGCAAGAACTGCACTGGTAGATTTCTCTTAGAAAAAAAAGGATGATCAAGTAGACATAGGCAGTAAGATTACCTTTAAAATGTTTTACTGTAGACTTAAAATAGCTACCCAGCTTTGGAAAAAAAAAAATAAAAGAGGGAGAGAAGGGGAGGGAGGAAAGAGAGAACATAATTTCCAAACCCTTAGCTTATTTTTAATTTATAGTCCTTGGAAAAAAAATAAGTGGATAGCCCAATCATTTATATGCCTGGGCAAAAGCAATACATCTATATAAAAGTACAGTGATATATTTCTGTTGCTAGTTTAATGTGCTGCTCTGTGCCCTGTGTGTTCTGATTCATTGGAGAGCAGCAATCATGTCGACAGGAGCTGTTCTTCAGTTCCCATCAGCGACAACTAAAGGCCAATTCAAGGTTGTGGTGGGGTCATGAATCTAACATAGTCACTGATAGAACAATTTTCCTTCTGCATGACACCGTCGGTGGGACACAGAGGGAATATACAGCAAGGACTGCTGCAGGTATGTCTTGTTTCCCCGTCCTTCCTCCCCTCTCCTCACCCCTCCTCTTTGTTTTTAATTTTTGGCAGTGATGTCTGCTGTTAACCACCAGCCTCTGGGGAATACAGAATCAGCACCACGGAAAATAAGAGGAAACCTGTAAGCCTTTAGGAAGCCAGCCTGTGACGCTGCCCGCCCTCTGTGCACTGTGACAGGACACCCCGGCTGGCTGCGGGCAGCCTGCGCCCAGAGCGCCCCTTCGGCATCTCTGCAGAGAACACAAGGCAGGGCTGTGTGCCCCCCTCCCTACTGAGCTGGCAGCTGGCCCGGGGGAGAATAAAGAACGCAGGGGAGTCCTTTCGTGGATCCAGGGACAGGCCTACTGGGAACACATAAGACACAGAACCCAAACCACAAAAGGCAGGGAACACCGCTGTGCAGCAAGGTAAATACGGGGGAGGTCTCAAGGGAGGGTACAATACATCAACCAGCCGGGATATGGTGAGGGAGGTTCGCACGGCGGGGAAGAATACACAATTACCCAATGAGGGAGAACGTAGGCGGAGGTAACATGTAACAGGAAATAAAGTCTCAAGGAGGGGATGACTGACACCGAAGTCTCTGGAAGGCTGGGAGGAGTTGGGGAGGATTGACAATGGTATAGGCGGGGATTCGGGAGACTGATGGAGAAGACTCTGGAAAACTGGGAGGGACTTGGGATAACTGACAAGGGTTGTGGCGGGAAGGGGAAAAACCAACATTGAAATAGGGGTTACAAGATGGGGGCAAAGCATTTAAACAGAAGGGGATAACACAGCCGTAACTTCGTAAAACAAACTAAACCACAACAAGCATACTCCTGCCTCTGTGCAGGGCAACTCAGCAACATCAGCTCAGTGTGAAGGCTGGATCCACCCCCAGACAACATGGGCTGCACGTCTGAAGACATGTACAGCTTTATAAAGAGGAGAGGTGCTGGACCAAACTCCACAGTGTTTTCCCCTCTGGTCCACTGCCCTTTGAGTTAAACAAAGAGGCATTTTTATCTGGCTGTTCTTTCCTGTGGTATGAAAATAAGACCTGAATTTTGCCTGACAATATTATTTTCCTGCATGATATGGGTGATCCTTCCAGTGAACTTGGCACAAGCTTTGTCCAACTTGAAAGCAAAACTCCCTCTATTATTTGTTCCATGTATGTCACTGGGAGAGGTGACCTTGAAGCTGGTGAAGGTTGTTTTATTCTCATGCCATTACCTGTCACCTCAGGGCCACTCTGGTCTAAGGCACTGGTCTAAAATAACCATCCAGGGCAAGGTGTATGGTTATAGTCCATGCTTTGGATTTCCCGTTCCTTGAAAGCCAAAATCCCAGGACCTGCTGTGGTTAGGGATAGGTCCATCCAATTTCCCTCCCTGTGCATTACACTCATTCCCACCTGGAGCCAGGCCATGCTGCACAGGTCTCTGTAAAGGCCACAGGTGAAGGTGACCTCAGCAGGGCTCAGTTCCTCCTTGAGTGGGCAGAACACAGAACAGCTGCAGGAATGCTCACCTTTCCTGTTCACATGGATGCTGCTCCACAGGGGCATGGCTGGCTGGGCCTGCTCACAGCTCTCCTCTTCCTGATGCAAATGCACAGAGCAGAGAAGGGAGAGGGAACTGCAGCCCTACAAGGATGCAGGAGGAGCCCTGAGAGGAGATCTGCTCTCTTGAGGGACCTCCCCAGCTTTCTATGGGATTTCCTTCAAAAATTAGCGGGTTCCCTCCTGGTTTTAAGCAGCTTCAAAGTAGGTCAGACCCAGTCTGCCATTTCCCTTTGATATCCAATAAAACTTCCATTAAAATTGACATGGACCCATTTAGGTCCTAGGAGAGGACCTAAGTGTTTCTCTACTGCCATGGCCTTTCAGACTCACCAGACCATTGGCATTTCCTGAGTCAGCATTAGGAAACTTGAGCACACCTTGGCTTCACGTTTGTGTCAGGGTCCTTGCCCTGGAACTGGGGTGGGCTGGGTGCTGCAGCCAGCACAGCTCTGAGCTC
This sequence comes from Sturnus vulgaris, assembly GCF_052056855.1. Lineage (NCBI taxonomy): Eukaryota > Metazoa > Chordata > Aves > Passeriformes > Sturnidae > Sturnus > Sturnus vulgaris. The sequence goes on from NC_142260.1 coordinate 12,256,084, forward strand.
TCAGGACATCAAGCAGTGCTGGGAGTGGGGTTCCAGTGGGCTCCCCAGAGCCTGCACAGCCCTGTCCTTGGCACAGCCAGCATCCCTGGGGGCTGTGCTGCAGATGAGCACTCTTACATCCACGGCAGAGGTGTGCAGGGGGTCACTCCTTGTCATGCCTGAGTTCATGGGCATCTCCAGCACACCTGCTCACAGACTGGGAAAGAGAGAAACTGCCCCTTTCTCGGTGTCAATGATTCTTCAACAGCACACAGAGCAGCTTTGGCTGGATACAGCTTGACATGTGCAGCTTCAGAGAACCTTCTCAGTCTCAGACATGGTCATTCTCAGGCAGAGGTCTGCTGGCAAAGCAAATCCTGAAAAGTGGCAGTGGATCTCTCTGCTGGGGTAAAATATAAAGCTTCAGGGCCCGGCATTATCCACAGTTACCATCTGCAAATACTAAAATCACAGTGTTTCTGAGAAGCATTGAAATCAAGGTAACAAAACACTCAAATCTAAAATTAAGAATAAACTCAAATATATAAAAATACAGCATAATTTACAACTCTGTTTAATTAAATTTTATTCCTGCACTTGCAATTGAAGATATTTATACATAGTATATGTTAAGGAAAAAAAAAGGGAATAGGGATTTGTATTTATGAATAGTAAGGAAGGGCTGGAAATGGAAAGAAGAGGGTTTGTGCATCATTCCTGCTGACATGCAGGCTTCCCCAAGAGCAAAGAGCATTCCACCAATGCTCTCACTCATCAGCTCTCGGGCCCTGCAGCTGTACACAGCTGTGTCTAAGTATCTGATTGTTTTTTTACTCTTGTTTATAGTGTTGTAGTTGTTCTTGATCAAACTGACTGCAGATAAGATCCCAGCATGTGCTGAAGTCAGAAGCATCAAGCTCTTCCATGTGTGCATGTGTCTGACCCACCATAGGTAGAAAAAATGAAGAGTATAAAACCTTCCAAACCCCCATTTTTAGCTCTTCTTTGGGCAGAATGTTTTACCATATTGATTTCATTTGCATTAAAAATGCTTCTCTGCATTGAAATGAAAGACTTGCATCTGTCTCATTATTTTATATCTGAGCTGGCAACTGAGTTAATATTAAAATGACATATACACACAAATCACATTTCCTGTGTTACAAATAACAGGAGCAAAGTGAATATACCAACATTAATAATTTACCTTTTGAGCTTAGCCCTCCTTTATTTTTTCTGAGACTTCCACAAGCAGATTGCCATTTCCTCCAATTTATTCATTATTCAAATTCAGTCAACAGTTTAAAAGAACATGTTTACCTAACAGAAAGCTTGCATTTTGCTTCCATTTTCACTGCTCAGTATTTGTAAGAAAGTGTGAGTCACAATCGTGTAATCACATAATATAATTCCTTTTCCTCAGCTAAATCAAAATGTAATACTTCTGGGGAAAAAGTACTACTAATGTGTCTATAAAAATCAAATTTCTACAAATAACTTTGTCTATGTCTGAATTTCTTCTACATTCATTCTGACTAACAACTCAGTCGCTTGGATGTTTAGCAAATAATCATTAAAACAGGCAGAGCAGCTTTATTTCCTTCCTCCTCTGTAAGGAATGAAGGAAAATATATTTGCTTTCCTTTAGCCATCTTTAGCTTCTTCTGCCACTCAGTCACTCCTTTCCCCTTGGTTCTGCAGGTGCCATTAACAACAATAAAAAAGGCTACTGACAGCAGCTGCCTTTTTAGCTGCCTTTTATGCACTTTTGAGCAGCAGCCTTTGGGGTTTTGCAGATCCATGGTGAACGTGAAAACCAATAGTAAACTAAAGAAACATCAGGAGCAGAGCAATAAACCTTTCACATTTCCTCTCAATTCTTGTTTAGCTTTCATTTTTCTGACCCAAAAAAACCAAGTTTTTTCCTCCTGTTCTAGTTATTTTTGGTTAATTTCAAATCATATTCCTCATTTCTTTGAGGGTTAACCAGACAGGAAACCTGCTCATAGAAGCTTAAAAATGCACCAAGCAGATCTTGGCCACTTCTCCCCATCTGATTTTTAGCTAAGCATTCAGGTGCTCCTTACACTCAGAAGTCTCTGCTGTCGTGGCAGGATGCAATTACTTTCCATGACCCCTGGAAAGGCAGCATCCCACCAGCCCCGAGTCCCCCACCAGGCTGCTCAGAGCCCCATCCAGCCTGGCCTCGAGCACTCCAGGGATGGGACACCCACACGTTCTCTGGGCAGCCTGTGCCAGTGCCTCACCACCCTCACAGGGGAAGAAATCATAATGGTTGGATATGACTCAAACATGAGAGAGCCTTAATTCCATGGAGGATTTCCGCCAAACCAGGCTGAGGTGCTGCTAAATGAATGTAAAATTTTAACACCAGTACACATGTACACCTCTTAGAAAGGAGGAAAGGCTTTTCCAAAGAACAATGGAGTTGCAGGGGATCTTTTCTTCTAAACCCATTCTGACTTCCAAATGGCAGCTCTCTCTCTGCATTTTTGGAGGAGACAGAATAGATTTAGAAAGTGGCTGCTTATCGATTTATTGTCTTTATGCTGGACATAGGTTTTTATTAAAGAAAGCAGATACTCAATAGTGTTAACTAGTAATGGGAATTGACTTTTCACTAATTGCACAGAACCTGCCATTAATACACTTTAATAGAAAATAGGCTTGTGCATTCCAGATCAATCAAAAAGTTTTTTCTGACTACGCTACAGACAAAGCACTCCAACAACACAGCTAAATAAGAAACATTTATTTACTTATTATTCCTCCAGTTATTGAGATAGGGAAATACCTCCAGGGAATGAAGGAAATGCTTTATCTCAGCTGCTTTTCCACTTTCTGTTTGCTTCATAGGGCTTAGTATTTCCTGGTCTGCTGTTCTTCCCCATTTGCCTAGTTTGTAAACAGAGGAGCATTTTTGTCTGCCTCAAGTATTGTAGGATGCAGACTAAATAAATATTTTGGATGTAAGTATGACATGAGAAATAAAGCAATTTATCACTTAAACAATATAAATATGTTATAATTACTAAAATTATTATCACATCATTACTATTACATCATTATTATTATCATTATCGTCATTACTATTATTATTCAGATTATTATTGTAAATAATATTATTAGATTTGTTTAAAATGTTAATGTTATAAACTAAATTTTCTATATGTTTAGTTTCACCACCTGGCTTCTCATTAGAGCTCAAGGGGATTAACAGCACCAGGGGCTAAACCCCTTCTGTGTTACCTTGGGTGTGTAGTTCCGTGGGGCTCAGCTGCCTCCCAAGACAACATCATGAAACCCCTTTTCTGGGGCCTGGCAGGGGAAAGCCAGTGGGCACAGTCAAAAACACTGCATTTTCACCCAAGTGGTCTGGAACATTGACTGAAATAAGGCTTGCTCCCATGATGCAGTTAACAGGTACTTTGCATTGCCTGCCAGCCACCTCCAGAAAAAATATGAAGACAAACGAAACAGGATCAAGACTCAGTCCCTGTCCCACTGAAACCCTTGTAGGAAATGAGACCATGTGCTCTAACAGCAAATAGTGGTTCCAAGTGGAGCAAATTGGAGTCCCAACCCTTTTTAGGGGCTATTACCAGCCCAATAAAGCAGCTAATAATAAAGGATTGCTGCTTTATTTCCTGCACTTAAATAAAACAGATTGGCAAAACCTTACTAATCATTTCCGACGCTGAAGCATTCTAGCAGCAGACAGGCTTCTGAAGAAAGGCAGGATTTTCCAGCACTGTTGGACTTTTGAAGGGTGAGAGTCCATGACTGTATCTGAATAAAGTCTGAAGCACACTCACCTTTATAACCACACCCCCCATAGTTATCAGCTATTTTAGGTCCTCTTTAGCCTTCTCTGAGCCAGCTGAAGGAAAAAGCCCCATTTCCCAGGGTACTGGCAGTGACACAGGGGCTGATGAAGGGCAATACTTTCTACTAGTTAGTAATACATGCTCGTGTCATAGGAAAGTAATTTTTTAGTTCTGTGTTCCCTGTGGGTGGCACAGCTGGCACAACTCCACTTCTCCCATGGCTGGATGCCCAGTGAATGCCCCCCGAGATGAGCCAGGGTACAGCATTGCTGTGCTGCACCCCAGGAGGTGAAACCAGCTCTGGAAAAGGAACCCTGCATTTTTGAAAACCTCTGGCCCACCTCAACACTCCTAATAGGAGACAGAGGGAAAGCCCCTCCATGAAGGAAGGGATACCCCCAGTTCCCTTCCTAAGCTGGTCCCAAAGGCTCCATGACAGCCATGATTGGGTACAGGAGGATGCAGGAAGGTGGGATGTCCTCTGCCATTTTAAAGGACAGGGAATGTGTTCCTGCAGGCAGCTGAAGGGCCCCTCAGGATGTTGCACACTTGTATTTGTTTCATTCAGTTTTGGCCCAGGGCACAGGGATGAAAACCCAGAGCCACTCCCCAGTGCCTGGTTGTTCAGGCCCCTGGACCTGCCTATGGCAGCAGGAGGGCAGCACACCTGGATGGGCTGAGCCCCCAGCCAGGGGCTTTGCTCTGCAGCTCATCCACCACACCTGAGCCCTCCCCTGGGGAGCAGCATCCCCTGGCCCTGGCCCTGGCACAGCTGCCCGTGCTGGGATGAGCTGCTCAGTGAGCAAAGCCTGCACAGTGCTGGAATTTCCTTTCTGCTTCTTTATCTTGCTGCTGATTGTTTATCAAAGCAATGGCAACTCGAACTAAGCTCACTGCTAAGGAAGTTTACTAGTTTACCATAATTACTAGTTAAGTGTGTTATGATGATGCTTATTAAAAGTACTAATATATTATTAATTAATATCCTATCTTGAAGGGAATTTGTACCACTATCGATCAGTGATAAAGCCACTTATATTTGTCCCCTTTCCTAAAATGGTAGTTTATACTGGAAGAGTCACTCTACTTGTAGTGCCAGACATGCTGCTTCTAGATACCTGCAGAAATGCAGAGTAACTTGCCCCACAGGAATGTTTTATTTAGTCAGACAGCCCTTTGAAGTGAAAGGGTAACCATTTCTGATCATAACCTTGGCTTTGCACTTCAAGTAATTATCCTTTAATTGCATTACTCTATTTGAAATAGAGCTGTAATTGGAAAAAAACAATTTTATGTTCCCTGATGCATACTCTGACATGCATTATTTGTTTTTTATTCAAATATAAATGTTCTCTGTAATTCCATCAAAGAAAAGAGAAAAATAAAACAAAATTGAAATGTCAATAGCAATTTTGGACATGTGAGAAGCATCAGCAACTAGTGCTGGGTGAGAAAAATAATATTGAGAAATTACTGATGTCAGTGGAAAGAGATGTGAAAGGGAAAAGGCTCCAGCTCTGCTCTTCCAGAAACTTTGCTGCACGTTGTGGTATCTAAATACTGAGCTGGGTACAGACTTTATCTGAGAGAACTTTAAAGGATGGGCCTTTAAAATTACATTGAAGCAGAAGATGCAGGAGCACAGTTTCCACCCTTCCAGCTAATTATTGAATAATTACTAAGGCCAATACAAGTCAATGGAGTGCAGATCCCCTTTCCTCATACCCTATGGGACAGAACACACACTTAGGCAGAAAAGTGTTTTATTTCTTCCTTCTTGGGCAGATTCAAACAAATCCAGATCAGTGGTAACTTTTACCAGTGCCACTTGCACCTGGTATTTCTGAGAGAGGAGCTGCACCCAGTTTGGCTGGATCAGCTGCACATTTCAGTTCTACAAGCACAAGTGTGTGCACACACACGTTACTGAGATCTGAATCAGCCTTGGACCGTTTGGAGCACTATGCAGATAAAAATTAAATAAGTTACAGATACAATGTTAGTGAGTTAGGTTCTGCCACTCTGGAGCAAAAGTAGCACTTTAGGGGGTCAGGATGTGCTCAGATGGTAAACGAGGAATATCATGGTAGCCCAGTTTGGGTTGGAGGTGCCTGGTTGGAGTGTGCACAAAGACCTGGGCATTGCAGCCGCTCCCACTACAGAAGAAATTGCAGACATTTCCTGCAGCAGCTCCTATGACAGATGTCCTCTGCATCCTCATCTGCTCCAAACCAGAGCCAGCCCAATCTTTACTTCAAAAAGTCAGCAGTTTACAGAAAAGAAACGAACACAGGGGAGTCATAAAGTAGAGGTGGCTGGCACAGACCAGCCTGGATAAATTTGACCTTTCTGGGTTTTTTGATAAAAGCAAAACCAAACCTTCAAGCCCAATAGATAGAAAACCTCTTGTGAAAAATAAAATTCTAGTTTTCTCTGGAGATATAACCAACTTTCATTAGTATAAATTACTGTGCTTTCTACCCAGTTTGTTTATACCGACCACATCCAACAGAAAACACAAGAAAAGTCATCTGTTTTGCTTCTGCATGTCTGACTGCCCTGTCCCCATCTCCAAGCCTCATTCTGGACTCCAAAGGGAAACATAAGTATTGAAGTTCAGATCCAGACATTTGGCACATAACACATCATAGGCGCTTCAGGCTTCTCTGGATCTTTAGGGAACAATCCTGTAAATGTTACCCAGCATTTTATTTTGGGAATCCCACAACAGAAGGCAATTTTATTTTAGGTGTACACTACACTCTGTAGCTGCTTTCCACGGTGGCTTCTCAGATCTTGGGCACAGCCTCTCCTCCTGTTTCACACACAACCAGCGAGGGTGAGTGGTGTCTTTGTCCAAACTGTTCTGTCAGGTTCAGTGTTTTATCCTGACACATTTCACCTGGGCAGAATGCATCTCTTTGCTTGGCTCCCTCACTGCTCCAAGCCACTTCACTCAGGTCACCAGGACTGTTAATAGGAGCTCACTACTGAGACATGGAACAGTGCAGCCGAGATTTGGGGCTCCCTCAGTGCTGATACGAGGAGCCTGCACAATTTAAGGAGCCTGCTAGAGGTTAGGCATGCTGCACAAGTGTATTTAACAGAAGTATCTCTGTTTTTCTCTTTTCTTAGAGACTGAACTAAAACTCCCAGGAAACAGCACAAAGATGACAAATGAAAACTAAGCCAAAATATAATCACTCTAATTATAATGACTACTAAAAAGAGATGGTTGTCAAAAGAGAAGTTTCAGGAGCATTGAAGTTAACTGTCAAGATCCAACCCATCTGACTGAAAACTGGCAAGCAAGTCAGCTGAGAGAGCACTAGCATGTTATAAAACAGAAGGAAAGGAGCAGCTTGGAGGTTTGATAGTGGGGTTTTTGGTTGTTTGTGAGTTTGGGGGGGTGCTTTTTGGTGTGCTACAAACTTACAATAGAAAACGGATGAAGTGAGAAGAAAACTCATTCACACCTGGATTATAAATTACTCTAATGCAGGATTAATTAGAAAAAGAAATAGTGAATTAAGAAAACCTATGTAACTGAAATTTGGTAAAATCTTATTTTCTACCTTTAAGCAAAGTAGTTTTGTTAAAAGGTTTCTCAGACAACTTTTGAGGCCTTAAAAGCTGTGAATGAAGTAGGATCTTTGAATTCCCAGTGATTTTTCTTTGAGAATTTAAGTTCTGATGGTCCAGGTAACCAGTTTACCCCGGTCGCACAGCTGGTGCTTACTGGTGTATATATACATACATATGTACACATATACATATACATTTACATTTACATATATTCTATTTAATATGTTAACTATGTTAACTGTCTATTTCATGGTACTAATTCAGCAGCTAAAACACTCAATTTAAAATCAGGTAGAGCTATCAGTTAAAATGAAAGAAAAAATGGAAGAATAACAAGGAGAAAATCAGAAGTTGATAGAACTGCTTTTACTTCTGGTTGCAGGCTGGAGCTCTGCGTGGACCCACTCTCAGGAGGTTGTAGTAGGTAATGCTGACATCTGTGGGTGAGATGGAGAACTGAGCTTATGACACAAGCTGTTAATACTGTCCTAACTAGAGCTTAGAAAGGCAAGTCACTCAGTGTGTGATCCAGATTTAATCTGCTGCCATGTACATGCAAAGGGCTACAGAAGGAAGCTGAGGGAAGAAGAAAAGAATTGGGGCAATTTTCTCACCACTTAGTTATGGTAGGAGAGCCAGGGGAATTTCCCATGTCTCTTCTCTTTTTCCTATCCCAGCCCAACACCTTAGGCTGCTGTAGCCATTCTGACAAATGCTGCCCGAGTACTTCCCTGTGTGTCTGGGAAAGAGGACACGCGTGGCTCTGTGCCACTGGCAGAAGCACCCCGGGCATGCCAGAAAGTTTTCCATTTTGCCAATGAGTACAAAGCCCTACTGTGAGTGCCTTCTTGGCTACCCAAGACTGCATTTCTAATGCAATGTTCAGGCAGGAGACCTAAACCATAGTGAAATGCAAACGTAACTGTAAAAGTGTGGCTCTCCTCTTAAACAATGAGCACTCATTGAGGTGTTTGGGGATTGGGTGCGAAGCACTTATAAAGCCCAAAAAGAAAATCAGTTTCTCTTAAGTGCAGATCTTGTATCTGAGTCAGTTATATTGCAACCTCATGACTGTGGGTAACACTTCTGTGCTCGATTTCTGAATGTGTCAATGAATTCCTCTTTGAGGAATCCCCCAGTCCTGGGGATGCAGCTCCTGGAGGTGCACCATGGAACTCATGGACAGGTTTGCAGTAAACTGATGCCCTCTGCTGGGTATGAGGGACTTGAAACGTAAATTCCCTATTTCAGAGCAAGAAAATGGCCCAAAACCCCTTCAAAGAGTGAACTGGACAGTTTAATGGCAAGGGTTCACACCTTCTTACAATATTTTTTAATACAAGTTGGAGGACAGCTGATGATTTGCAATCTAATTGCAGTGCATGAATAACAGTAGTTCTGTTCATGGCTTCCACATTGGTGAATATTAGATGCAACTTGTAACTAATGATCTTTGAATATATTAATTTCAATAAACTGTTCCTCTCCTACCAGTTGTATTTAAAAGAATGCATAATTTGAAGCTGGAGAGAAGTGTCTGAAGGGGCCTTTAAAGAAAGTTGCATTAGTGTGGCATTGACTGGTTAGAAACCAGTATAAATATGAACAAAGCTTTCAGAATGTTTGCTGAAGAGTTATTGGGAAAAAAGACCCGGATCATGAGGGACAAGTTACTGTATGTCAGTACATTGTATGTTCCACTGAGAGATCAGTTGAAAAATGCTGAAGCTGCATTCATAAAGACACAAATACGACAAAAGTAAAGTAATTCTAATTTTAGGGGAAAACAAAACTGGAAATCGTGTTTGTGTTTTGTCATGAGACTGAGACTCTAAGGCCTTGATGCTGGCTGCAGCTCCCTGTAGCTGTTTCTGTCACACATCAAATGACAGATGTACACTTCACCTCTCTGGAGCTGTGTCACGATGGGATCTCAGTGAAAGCATTTGTGATCTGTTGGTCCATTCTGGCTAATTTGAGTAATGCCTATGAGAAAAAGCTAAAAGGAACATTAAAACACATCTAAAATAAATTTGTCACCTTAACTGTTTTCTTCTTTTCCTTTAGAAGCTTTAATTCTGACTTCTGGATTTACAAAATAACAGTTTTTGTGTAGGTTTGTCCTCTCCCAGCACTTTCTGATGTCTTGAATGGTAAGAGATTCAAAAGTTAGAAGTGTCCTATCTTAGTTACTGAAGTAATGAATTTAACTGATTTTAAAAGTCCCAAATTCATGCTGTGTCTACGGATAAGGTTATAACATAACAAGGATAAATGTCTTTTTGTAGCATAATGCCAAAAAAGTTAATGTAAACCTTCTCTGAGTTAATTACCTGACTGCATTATACTGTTATTTGAGTATTTAACACAAATAATCCCAAGGGATATTAATTGGTTTTAAACTTTCAGCTTCGCAAAGGGGCACATCCTATTCTCTGGTCTGACCACAGGGTTGTGTGGCAATTCTCACAGGTCAACAGAAGAACCCTCCCTGACTTTTGAAGAGGTTCAATTTGACCATGTTCTAAACTTGAAGTTTGCTCTGTGTGAGAAAGTAGTGTTTAGTGTTAAGTCTTGGTTTCTTACAAGACCAAAATTCTGGAGCTTCTGTTCAATAAACTCAAACTGATTCATGGAATACACATTCTTCATAAACCAGTCTTTTATTGTCATTGATTTTTGTCACTTGAATATGCAAACTTTGCCAAGGCATAAATTTTTGCAATTAATACCAAAAGAATAGTCACTGCATGCAGAGCTTAAAGTGCTAATGGATTTTGGATTTTATGGAAAGTAGTTTTTTCCTTTGGCCCTACTAAAGTAATGTCCTGTTTAACTGGCTTAGTTGTGAGCACTTCTGGCAGATGGGGAAGTACATGTGCTGCTGGGAGTCACCTGCACTCACTTCAGATGATGACAAAAGAGCTTGTCTATAAAAACAACAAAAAGCGAAATTCATGATGTAAGCAGTTTCAATCTAGCAAGATGGTTAAGTTTGACTTGTAACAATGTCTTTTAAGAGGAAAATGGATGTGGGGCACGTGGAACTATATTAAAAACATGCTACTGAATTTAGTAATACACTGCAGCCTAGGCATGTTAAGGAAATGCAGCTAAATGGAAATGTCCTAAATATGTTAGGACATGTGAACAGCCAACACCAAAATGTCATTTTTTTACCAGAAAAATAACCTAAACCCTGTGTCCTTAGGGACAGTACCCACTTGATGCACACTTTTAGTCAAACAGCAGTCCTGGGCATTCTGGTAGGAAACAACTGTTTTATTTGGGAAAGTAATCACCTGATAGTGCATCTGAATGTACTAACTTTGCACAGACTTAATGGAGATGGAGAAATACAGTTCTAATAATGAGATGCTCTAGGCAACTTAAGTTTCTGGTAATTACTGAATCCAAAATCTGGCTGTGGACCTGAAGAGGTTACACTCATCACACACATGGAAGCCTGTTAAGTTTATTAACAGCAGGTACTGCCAACTCTGGTCTAATTAAAAAAAATAATAAACACACATAAGTGACACAACTCAAGAAGCTTTTCCCCTCTCACTCTCCTGGAAGTTACCTGTTTATATTTCCATCTAATTCAAAAGATTGCTTAAGATATGAAACAGTGAGAGACATCCACTACAACAACTGCCAATGCTCTGACAAATAAAAAAAAGCATCTGATTATTTTTTAACAGATTTAATAAAACTCAATGCTTATACTCCAGTAGAACCAGCAGATGTCAGCATAACTCAAAGCATAACTTTGGATTTTGGCAATGCAACATTCATGACACTTAACCAGAACAGAAAAAAATCTGCTGAGCACATAGCAAGATCATACAATTTCATTGAGTAAGTCTTCAAGAAGTTAACAGTACTATTAAAAAAATGCAACCCAACAAGCATGTAGATCTTCCAAGTCATCAAATAATTGGAAATTTATACAAAATACAACAAAAATGCGAAGAAAAATAATGTTACTAAGACTTCATTAATAAAAATATTTTCAATAAGTCTTGTTAGAGTGTGGAAGTTTAATATTATGATGACAGATAACGTATCACCCAAAGATACTTTCCATTCATCTGGGTTTTTTTGATAACAGTCTAGATAACCTTGGTTTGGAAACACTCAAGTTCATTTCAGCTGCATATAAACCTTTAAAACCAGTAAAGAGAACTAAACAGGGAGAAGGCTATTGAAAAACTGGCTCAGTCCAATTACAGACTGATAACAGAGCAAAATTATTTTAATTTTGTACAACAGAAACCAACAAAGTAATCACAATTACTTGTGAAATTAGCCCTGACAGGTTAATTTCAGTATTTTAATATTAATTAATATTAAATTAATTCGTTTGAATTAATATGAATTAATATTCTTATGAATTCATAAGGACAACTTGATCTCAAATCCCAGTAACTGGGATGAGATCTGAACACCTAAATGCTTTTGATAGCTTTATAAGTGAACAGGATTGGATTTATCAGATGTAGCTTCAATACCCTGTAGAAGATATAATATTCACTATTAATACTAGAAAGACAGCTTTATTAATACTACATATAAATTCAATTAGAACTTTCATGGCATTTCACATAGAACAGATTAAAACCTATGGGATCCTGAATTTGAGAAGGAGAAATGAGAGATACATGGAGATGGTACATTCTACAAAACAATATAAGAAAGAACAGTGACTCAGGATAGTTCACATTAGAATTTAGCACCCTGTGCTTGAATACAGTTGCTCAGTGAGATCTTACCTACATGACTAAGAAGCCCTAGTACAAGGCAGACTCAAGTGTGAAAAACCAGCAATGTGGTTTTGTCCCTAATAACACTGAAAACCATTGTGAAAGTGAGCACATTCATCACGTGGATCGTAGCAAATTCCAACAGCTTCCATTAAATTACCAAATGCTGAACGTGCTGTGTGTAGTCCAAGCACGGACCACAGAGTCAGGATGAAACAATGCACACCCACACTACCCAACGTGCTTGTTTCTGATGATCTCTCCTCCCTCTATCTCGATCTGCTCGTAGAGCCACTTGCGGTCGCAGCGACATTCCGTGCCGCACTTGTTGGAGCCGCACTTGGGGCAGGCGTAGAAGCAGCCCAGGCAATCTTCGTCCAGGCAGTCACACAGGTCCATCCCGCTCAACAGCAGCAGGCCCTGGCTGTCGTACACTTTACTCTTGGCTGGTATCACCTGCCTGCACAATGAACAACAACACGTGTTTGCCATGTTAAAACCCGCTTATTCTTTTGATGCTAAGCTGCTCAATTTGTGGAGGGAAGTTTGCTTTCTTCAGGTGTTCACTCTGTCACTGTTCATTTCAAAGATATACATACCTGACTGTATCTGATAACGTTTTTCAGTCCTAATTGTACCTCCACTGTGCCCAGACTAAGCAGAAGAAACAGAGGGAAGGATGTGCAACTGGTGAGCAGCACATTTCGTGTCTGTTTCTGTCTGGTATAGTTACATTTAGGTGGAGAGCAGGGGCAATGCATTAATGTGATATTTCTTGCATATTTTGCTAAATAGAAAATGTTTCTTTATTTTTTTTTTTAAATCAGTCACATTAGAAAGTTGTAACTCGTTATCCAGTATTATACAATATGGATAGTAACTTTGTAATTCAAAAGGAAGGTAAGGTCCTAACTTGCACACTTTTGTTTACCAAGTGTAACTGCTGAGTTTACAGAACGATGCTAATCAATATTTTAAGTGTAGCCTACTTCATCTTACTATATTCAAATTTATCTTATCAGAATTTCAGTTTATGCATGTATTAATAATGACATCTATGGTCTGGTAGTATTGTGCCTCACAAACACCATTTTGTGTTTGCCTGAAATATGAACTGTAAGCTAATACTTTATCTTCTCTTTCATTTATCTCAGGAATGAGTGATCTTCAACATCCCTAAAACCAAGAACTCAATCCATACACGCACAAACATCCACATAAATAATGTTACAGGCTGACCATCAAGCCTATTTTATTTTCAAATGAAAGTTAATGTAAATACAACTAACAAATTACCTGTCTGAATTAAACATTGATATTTTTGTTTGCAGCCTTCTTTTTTCCCTTTTACTGGTCTCTGGAGTGAATTCAGTCTGTCGTCCTGGGTTAGCAAACTGGAGTGACTTTAAAGCCTTAGCTGTACGCCCCTGAAGAGAAAGAAAATGTCAATTATAACTACAAATCTAAATTCCTAGGAAAATATCCAGCCAAGGATATTGTAACAACCTAAATGAATTCTTGACCTATGAGTCTATGATTTCCCAGTAGAAACAACTTAAGTCTTAAAATTTTTATGCTGGAGAACTATACCTGTCTCTGACCCCAGCAACACAAGCTTTGTATTAGCAGTTTTAATCAATGCTTTCAAATCATCCTCCTGTCAGCCTCCTAACGATACTGACATGTAATTGAAAAATACAGCTGGGGAACAGCTCCTAGAATGCAACTCCTCTTTGCTCAGGGTTCATACAGACAAACTCTTGCTGTTTTGGTTGCCCACACCACAGATTCCCTGTGCACAAACTGAACAATGCATCCAGCAAGGCACCAGGCACATTCTGAGCTCAGCACCTGGAGAACTCTCCTCCCACACCCGGGCATCACTGCCCCTGACCAAATGCCATGGCCTTCATAGCCCAGACACCACAACACAAGTACACTTAATTCACCTCAGTGCAGGTTCATTTCGTAATGAACTGCAAAAGGAAACACCTTTTTTTTCCTTTTTGTTTTTAACTGAAGAGACATCTTTAGGAGCAACTTTTGCAGTGTTCAGTTTCAAGCACAGGAGTTTGTTGTTTAAAATACCAGCAGCAGTCTGGTATTTACATGAATTTATGAGTCAGTCGCCCTAACAGGCACAATTTTTTCAAAACTTAAGACGCCATATTATTTAACTAGAGAAGATTTTTAAGGTTCTCCAAAATGAAGGTTTAAATACAGTAAACTCCTGCACATCTAAAAGACTACATCCTTTCTTATTTCTGTGAGAGAAAAGTTTACATAGTAATTTCTTTATGTAGTAGTTATATGAACCCTTAACAGCTTGCAGAGTACAGAGGGGATGGGAAAACTGATCCATATACATACATCTGGATCAAGTTTTCTTCTTTGTCGCTCCTCAGGCTCCACATCCACACTTCCATTTATTATCTGCATACATTTGGGACAAAGCTTCCAACCAGGAACAAACTGTCTTCCAAACTTGGCACTTAGAAAAGCTGCATCATCTAAGTCAATTGCTCGCAAGTTTTTCTTTGATAGTTTTCTGTGTATGTTAAAGGGATCACAACAGGATTTTTGTAAGTCTTCAAATCTTTCAATGTAAATTTTTGCATGGTGGAAGCAGATTGTGTTGTTCTCTGACAGAGTTATTCCAGTCCTAAGCTGAAGCAGCAGGAGGTCAGATGAAGAAATATCTTGTTTATTCTTGAAGCCAGTGTGACGGGTGTAATAGGTCTTATGGCATTCGCTGGTAGCTTGAAGCTGAACTCCAACTGAACAAGGATCCATTTTACTGTATCAGAACAACTTATTTCATTTATTTTGCCTAAAATGAATTCTTTGAAGCCTTTAGGATTTTCTGTGAAGATCACTCTAGAGAAAGCATTAAAATCAATCAGATTCACAGTGCAAACTTTTATCCATAAGCCTGACATACTGGATTTAAGTAATTTAAAAAACATGTAAAGAAATTACAGTCTTCTAGTTCAGATAAAACTAAAAAGATACTGATTTTATTCTAGAATTAAACCATGCATCTTCTATTCCTTTCAGAAGCTTTATAACTTTTTTTTCTAAAGTATCTATTCAAAATGTTTAGAAGCATTTCTTTCTCAAAAGCAATCTGAGAGCAAAGTACAAGGTGGATGAATTGTTCAGCAGCCTGCTCTGGTCATTGGTTTTCCTGGGGACTCCCTCTCTTGGGACAATCCCTGCTAGTCAAGACCTGAATGCCCACAGAAGGAGACTGCTGATGGATAAACAATTCACTTATCCTGTGTCCAAGGAGTTTCTAAGGGAGGAAAAAAGCTGCAGAAGGTAGGCTGCACAGGCTGGCTGAGCCATTCCCATCCAGCAGCACTTTCCTGTATGTTTTTCCCATGTGCATCAAGTGCAGGTCAACACCCGGGATGAACGTGAGCCTTTCCCAGAGCCAGTCTGGGCTAGGCACGAAGATTGGCAGTTCCAGAAGTGTGCAGTTTTGGGGCCATGTGGCCTTCTGTTGGGCAGTTATTATATAGTTATACACTAATACCAAATAAAATTACCAAATGCCAAGTGAGCCACTGCACCCTGGCCGTAACAGACCAGAGCCTGAGCCCATCTTGCACTAAAAAACCACATAAAAACCAAACTTCTACCAAAAGAAAGGAATCACTTGTTCTCAAATCCTCCAAGAATCCTAATTACAATGAGTGTAGCTTAATTGGGATGTTTATGTTCACCTACACCCTATTCTGCAAAGACAAAACCCCAAAAAATGGAAAAGCAGTGTACTGGTTGTGTCTGGGACAGAGTTAAATTCTTCACAGTAGCTGGAGTGGGGCCGTGTTTTGGATTTTTGACCAAAACAGTGTTGATAACATGCTGATGTTTTGGCAGGGCTTACACAGCATCACAGCCTTTTCTGCCCCTCACCCTGCCAGAGAAGGGCAGGGGGTACACAAGAAGCTGGGAAGGATTGGAGCCAGGCCAGCTGACCCCAAGGGAGCCAAAGGATATTCCAGAGCATATGGCCTCGTGCTCAGCACTGAAGTGGAGGCTGGTGGGGAAGGCTTGCTGAGCAATTGTTTTCACTTGCACTGCTTCTTTTTTTCTTGGTTTTACTTTCTGCTCTCTTTGATTGTTGTTGTTTTTTTTTTTTTAAATTTTCCTTACAATATTTTTTAAAACATCTTTTCATTATTAAGCTGTTTTTATCTCAACCCCCAACTTTCTCACCTTTATCCTTCTGGTCCTCCCCCAGGGAGGGGGGTGAGTGAATGGCTATGTGGTGCTTAGTTGCCAGCTGGGGTGAAACCACAACACACATTTATTTGTTCTAAACACTGAGCATGGTAACATGGCCTTTTAATCAATAAAAGTATCTAAAGTTGTCCAGTGCTAAAGAGTCTGGGATTCTACTTTCTGTAAAATAAAATCAAATGGCATCATGTACAACCTAATGACATGAAAAAAAATGTGTAAGTTTAGCCAATACATAAAAATATAAACACAGCAGTGCAAGAGCTTAAAAGAGGATAGTAAGCCAATAGGATTTTTAGAATTAATCTGAAAACCCACTAGTTGGAGCATTTTTGCAGCAGAAATACTCTTGACTGCAATACTTAGTTTTTCTGAAGCAGATGTTTATATCAGCTTATATGAAGCTATTACACATTTCTACACATTAAACTGTATGCACAGTAATTGAAAGATCTTGCATAGGACGTGATATTTTTCTAGTGATTTAACTGATGCAAATATTAATCATCTGAGAGGTTCTACATGGGCCAGTAAACTTATCTGAAAATGCAATTTTATATGTGATTTGAGACACAATTGATTATAACTGAATGGCCATTTTTAAACAAGTTTTCTCAGCCTATTGTTAGGAATGCTGCAACTTTCACATTTAGATTAAAGTAAGAAAAATAGAGGCACAAAATATCCTGAATGTAGAGGCACTACATAAAATGCTTCAAATCTCAGTTTGCAGAAAAGAATGCATGTGTTTCATTCTGAAAACAAGGCAACCTCGGTTCTGGTTTTTTCAAGTGATGTGAAAATACAAAGACTTGAGTATTCTAATACTTAACACTGATTTCTCAGGTCAAAACCTAAATCCTGTATTTTTAGGGCTAGACCTAGTGTACTCCTAAGTTGCTCGGTCATCTGACCTCTTCTTCACTCAAATTTCTGTAGGCTGAGTTAACTCCTGAAGTTTTGAGCATTTAAGATCTGCACTGAATAATACACACAAGAAAGGCAGACGTCAATGAAATTTTAAAAATTCTTATCTTCAGTGGCTGCTGAGCACCGACTGTGGGAACTTTCACTACACAGAAGTTCCAGTGCCTTTGCCTATTGATGCACTTCTACTGCAACACTGACTTTGAATGAATTTTTAATCTTTTTCCAAAAGACCACCTATCAGACTTCACCATCCTAGTGAACCAGCTCCAATTATAATTAATCCTTTTTTATTAGCTGCACAAAGTTTGTGTTTCAAGCCAAGGTAACTGTTAATGATCAAAGTTCACTGTAGCCGAGTTAGCATTTTAACAGCAGTTTAGGTAATACCAAATAACTTTACTCGAAGTCTGTTATACGCATCAAGTCTGCTTCAAGTGCTCACGAGCATTTTGATTCCTGCTGTGGAAAGTGGGGTTTGTATGTGTGGCTGAAACACCTGGTCAATATATAAGTGATGGTCTGAATTTTCAAAATTTATACATGGATTATAAGTCAGGACTCTAGGAACATGTTCTTATTGAGAAACTCAATCTGTCTTCTAAAGAAAAAACAAGCCAACCAGAAAATTATTACAATGCTATCCCTGTGAGGTCTCTGTTTTGACCGCTGACTATGCTGTGTGATATTCCCTATATTGAACTGCAGAAGAGCACAGGGGTCTGTCACCTCGATTTGTTCAAATGACAGTACTGCTGACGGAACGTAGGGATCTCATCCACAGGAATCTTTGGTGGAAGCTTCAGCGCGTTTTTCCTCTGCTCCCCTTGGGAGAAGCACACGGCTGCTTTTCCTGTGAACTCTCCCTGGCGGAAAGAGGAAAGCGCTTGAAAGCCCAAACCCCGTGGTTTGTACCTTGTGCAATGATTAGCCAGCGCTCACAGTACCAAACGCCACAGCCCGGAGGAAAGGCTCCATGAGGGGCAGCACAGCGGAGCCCAGAGCGGAGCACTGGCAAGGAAGAACCTGTCCCACACGGGCAGCGCTGGCCTAAAACTGTCCCGGGGAAAGAAAGGCCCGGCCCTTCCACTGCCGGACGCGCTCCCCGGTACCTCCCCGCGGGCTGTGTCCCTCCGTGCCGGTACCTCTCCGCGGTGTCTGTCTGTCCCTCCGTGCGGGCCGTGTCCCGCCGTGCCGGTGCCGGTGGCAGTCCCGGTCCGGGCGCGTGGGCCCGTCCCCGGCCCCTCACCACAGAGCCTGGGGGAGCGGGGCGGCACTTCCGGCCGGCGGGCTGCGACAGCGACACCTGCCGGTGGGGAGGGGGCAGCCCCGGGCAGCGGGGCCCGGCGCTTCCCGGCGCTTCCCGGCGCTTCCCGGCGCTTCCCGGTGTTTCCCGGTGTTTCCCGGCGCTTCCCGGTATGGGCGGCGAAGCCGGGGCCGGCGCTGAGCGAACGCCCCCGGCGGCGGCCGGTGAGCGGAAGGCCGCGGCCCACCGCAGGCTCCGCCGGGCTGGAGTGCGGCTGAGGGAGTCCGGCACTGGGGGCTCGGGAGTTCCCTGTGCTATCCCGGGAGTTCCCTGTGCTATCCCGGGAGTGCCCTGTGCTGTTCCAGGAGTGCCCTGTGCTATCCCGGGAGTGCCCTGTGCTATCCCGGGAGTGCCCTGTGCTATCCCGGGAGTTCCCTGTGCTGTTCCAGGAGTTCCCTGTGCTATCCAGGAGTTCCCTGTGCTATCCCCAAGTCCCTCAGACACTGTTTCGTACCTCACCCCGGCCCCAAAATCAGTCCTTACCAAAACTGTTCTTCTTTTAAAATAAAGCCAAGCCCTCTCAAATCTGTTGTTTCATTTAGGGGAAAAACTCAACATGGTCTTTTAGTCACCAGAATGTCTCTCAAAAGTCTGTTGGTTTGTTGGGTTTGGGTTTTTTAGTTGGTTGGCTTTTAAAAATAAATGTGTTCAAGAGGCGCCAGGGTGATGTGGTGGTTTAGGGGTTATGCTGGGATAATCTTGAAGGTCTCTTCTAGCCTTGATGCTCCTATGAATAGCTTCAGGACAAGAATGGATTTATCAGGGAGGAGGTGTGAAATTTTGACCCCCCTTCATTTGATCCATGTCTAGGTAGTGACAGCACACCCTAATTATTTTTTGAGTTTTTAGAACAAAAGTACTAAACAGATCACAGTTGCCCTAATAAGTACCTTAAATTTATAATCCTAGTTTTGAATTATGATGGTGTTAGTGATATCTAAAAGAAAGCCTTAAATTACCTCTCAGTGCCCACACAAGGGTTTTGTTGGTTTAACTAAATAATTGCTATCTGGCTTTCCAACAGATCTCCAGTGGATGTTAATAGTTAGAAAGCTGAATCTTAGGGCAAATACAGAAAGGCATGGCAAGAACCCCGAAAAAGAATTTTAGTGAGACATAGAAACTGGCGTAAGTAACAGAACAATGAATTCCTTGGGGTTTCACACAGCTTTGCTGACACCTAGTTCTAAGCAAATCATTTGGGGCTGAGATGAGGCAGCAATTTGGGTAATATTCAAGCTAAGCTTGAATAGTCACAAATATTTGGGTATAGAGTTAGGTGCTCTCTTGAGATCTAGCAGTACTTTTTTATGACTTTGGTATATTTTTGCTATGTTTTATATATTAGAAAATGAAGTACTGAAGTCAACTGGACGCATGGAGTAGAAACATCACAAAAGACCAAAAGCAGCAAAGTGGTTTTTGTTTGGATTTTTTTACAGTCTGTTATTTACAGTAGCCTTTGTCAGTACTGGAAAAGAGATTAGGAAGAGAATCTTTTCATATAGAAATATGACACTGAGATTCCCTTTAGAATCAAGACTATAAGTCAGGATATCTTTTCACCTAACTTTTTGAACAATGTTGAAGAATTGGTGGGATTGTGGTCTGAAAATAATTAAAAGCCTATGGAGAAATTATTTTATCCTTGCTTCAGGAGATCCCCAGGGTTCTAAAGCATGGGAATGTAAAGCTTTAATATGTGGGAGTAATAGCATGTAGGTTGTGCCGTTTGCTGTTTCTCCATCTGGCCATTAAAGAAAACCATTATAAAGTCCATATATATAGCTTAAGTCATGCTCAGTGATGACAGAGAGACTGTGAAGTGCTATCATTCAGGAAAGCTTCGGTAAGGCTGCTTCTGCTGACTTGTGTGGCTTAGGATGAAATATGTGCAGTTAATGAAGGGGAATAATTCATGAGAGGAGATATTTGAGTTACAGGTTGTGACATCAATTTGTATTACATAAATATAGGAAGAGCAGTGAAGTGTATTCACTTTTTCAGTGTTAGTGTCAATATGTGAGGCTGACTGTATAGGGCTGGTTTCAGATTTTCTGGGAATTAACTTGTAACAAATCTGCCAGCCATGGATTTGGACTGGTTTTGGTTGATCACATTAGCTTTCCTCTGTGTAAACGGAACGGTGCCTTAATGAGGGAGAGCTTTGGGATTTAGAATAAAAGATTCTAGATATGAAGAATCAAGGGTAACAGGAATAGAAGCCAGATAGGTGTGGTAGAAATATCCTCATGTGTTCTGGAATTTAAATTTGTTTCTCTGCCAATGCAGGTTGACTCCATATACCATTTTCACTCATAAGGGCATCTGAAAGCTGTCAAAGCTCATGCTGCAAAGGAATATGTATGTCAATGTAATTTTTAATGGATTTTGTGTTGAACAGTGGCAGAAGTTCTACTCTCTCCAGTTTGTGTCTGCTCACTAAGAGTCAGTAATTCATGTGTCTCTCTCACGTGTAAAAACTGAATAAAGCAGTATTGACATATATCATCACTTTAAAATTGCTGTGTTTTTCCATTGCCCTGATTTCCAGAGCTTAAAGCAGTGACAGATTTGTTACTGACCTGCAAAAAACATTGTGATAGAAGAAAAGTATTTGTAACTGTATTCAATATAGTGTAAATTCCAGGTAGCTCACCTCAAATTTCAAAGGCAATCAAGTAAATATTTTTCATAACTTTGCCTATCATTTGAACAGCATTATTCATCATTGTTTTAAGATCTTACACCTTATCCAAAAAGCCTCCCAGAGATTACAGTCACCTACATAATATCCAGTTAGTCTGGTCTAGAAATCAGCTAAATAATGATAAGTGCCAGGGATTTGATTTCTTCTTCAGTCTAAGCAAGTTCAAGGATGCTGTTAAATTGTTTTTTTATTAAAATGAAGCATAAGATATTCTACTAGTACAGAATCACTATCTCATGAAGAGGATGTTTTTTAACTTTATTGTCAAATAGAAATAAAATGTCCGTATTATTATATTTAGCATATTTGATTAAAAAAAGAATCTAATTTGGCATATTTGATAAAGAAAACTAATTGTGGTTAGATATTTTTGCTACCACCAAGGATCCTATTAGTTTCCTCCAAGGCAAACGTCTCTCTGTCTAGATCCTACAAAATGTACTAGAACACAAAGTAAGCATAGATGTCTGCTTTGAGTTTCTCGTAGATTTTCTTATAAAATATTGTCATCTACTCTTTCAAAATCATGAAGTCAGAGATATAGAGAGGAATTGTTGCAGGGAAAAAGGCAGAAAAAAGCTGATAGTTTTGGTAGGGAGCATTTAGACATAAATGGAAAAAGGAAAATAGGTAGCCTACATGAGCTTTTCCTTGTAGAAAATGTGATGCCAAGTGCTGCATTTTGTCTAAAAGTCATGAATGTCTTCATTCAAACAGAACTGTTTATTTCACACCAGATCTTTAAGTCACTGAAAGTCTGGGTAACATCATAAAACTAATTTTAAAAAATCCTTAAAATTACCTTGACGTATTTTGTAGCATGCTATAAGTTTTATTTTGTTAGATATGGATATACTAGCATGCATGTACTGGCTTAAATTGCTCTCTGGCCAGGTTGTTCTGTTTTAAATTTTAATTTGGCAATGTTGTAAAGATTTCTGATTATTTTAAAAATTCACATTTAAATTTTGGCACCCAACTGTTGAATATTTGGATTCATATCATGCTTCAGTTTTTGAGATATCTGGAAATAATAGAAATTCTGCCAGGCTGAAAAAAACTCCCCCTCAACATTTGGATTGTTGCTGTGTCACGAAGAGAATCCTCTACTTTACTGGCATCTAAACTTGGGATGCCTCTTTGGGAATCTCCTGCCCTTTCCAGGCTGATTTCGTGACAGTCCTTACAAATTTATTGCCCTGAACTTTCTGTCTCTGCTCAGTGAGATCTTTGTGTTGAGGAGGATTTTGGCTGCTGCTTCCAGTCTGCTCCTCTTGTCTGAGCAACTTCACAGATGATGTAGCATCACTCTGTTGCTATTCTGTGTTCTTTGCTTTGGGGTTGAAGAGAATTTCCTCAGAAACCTGGATGTCAGCTGTCCTTTGGAGTTGGTGCAGCAACTCTCTGCCAGTTTGGATCTCATTTGGGACACAAACCCAATGTTTGGGAGTTTCCTTTACCCGTCTCTAAAGATACTGAATTTATTTCTGATTCAAAAAGCAGGGACATTAGTAAAAACAATCTCATTCAGTCTCTTTCTAGTCACTTCCAGAGCAGCTAATCCTTGCACAGACCTAAGACAGTCAATGCTTACTCACTGGTAACAGGTTAGGGTGTTCACGGAATTTAGGATTTGTCCTTTCCTAAGAAAAACATCCTCTCCATACTTGGCTTGATGGAAAACAGAAGTTGTTAATCTGACAGTTGGTGACGAATCAGATTTGGAAAACTGCTTTTTTTGAATTGGTGCATGCTGAATCATTTGTCTGGGTGTTACTTCTCCCCAGTGCACCGTGATGTCCCAGGAAGCAAAGACCACGGATCATGAATAGATGCTGTGAGTGGGCTTTATGTCAGAGTGTAAGTGTGGGTTTATGGATCGTACATCACTCCAGATACCCTTCCACGATTTTTGCTTATTAAATAGTAGGGCTTGATTCATGGTTACTCTGCATTTTTTTAATGCTGCTTGCCTCAGAAAACAAGCTCTAAGACTGCCTTAATTGAACACCATAGCTGAGGAGAAGAAACGAACAGATTGGCACTTAGGTCACGAGTTATTGGTTCTGTAGCTGCCACTGGCCAGTGAAAAGCACACTAGTTAAATCCTAATTGTGGGAAACCTGTCCAGCAAAATAGCTAGCAGTGATTTTTAGCCATTTTTTGGAAACTGTTGTGTATGATACTGTCTGTAAAGGGAGAAATTATCCTTTGATATTTTTATTCAAGGAAAACATTTACTGTCTTGACATGGGCTATACTGGTGTAACACTGCTACTATGGGTAGCTGATGCATCCTATATTTAAAAAGGATATTTTCCATGGCAAATTACAAATTATCTTAACAATCACCAGTTTGTTATCTCATTGAGAAGATCCTAAGCAATATTACTTAGAGAAGTTGAATGGCTTGCTGAAATCCCAGAGCAGATCAGTAGCAAAGTAAGAATAGCACCTCACAAACCTCAGTGTAGGCTCATGGCTTGAGGCCTCCTGTGCAAGGTTTTGTTGCAGTTGTGGTGGTGTAATTCACATGGGACACGTGTTTTAGGATAGCTTGTGGTTTAGTGAGGCCCTACTGCAAGAGGATCTTGGCTTGCTATGTTTTCTGTTCTTTACACATCAGTTCTACCTCGCTTCCCCGGTTCCACTCATGGAACAGCGAGTCCTGAAATGTTTGTGACAAGGAATGTCAGAAACTGACTCTTACATTTGACTATGAAGTTAGTTGCACATATTCATGCACAAACCAATAAAGAAATGTTTCTGTGAGCTTAGATTTTTTTATTTCAATCCTCTTCTGATGCAGGGATTGGGCTCTGCAAGAAATTCAGTAACTATTCTTCATTCTGCAGTGCTCTGCATCATGACTCACTGTACATCAACATTTTCTGTCAACTGTAGCTTCTGTAGCTATGGGAATTACCATGGTTCCTTGAAATCCTTTTAGAAATAAGACAGTTATTCCATGAAACCTTTACTGAAATTAAGTTTATTTATATATTTTCTTTTTTTTACATTCAAGAGTGATTTTTTTTTCTTAAGGCATGAGAGACAGTTACATTGTCCACCATTTTTATGGCCTTCTGACAAATGACTGGCCTAAAACCACACTGTTTGCCCCGATTTCATGCCTCATTATGCATTTGGAGAGAAAATTGTCCATTTGTCTGCAACTGATAGGCCTGTTAGCAGGTACCAGCAACTACTGTGAATAGTCCCAGTCTAAACATAGCAGTTTTTGACTTGCAGAAACTAATGTAAACCCATTACATATTGCATTAGGCTGTGCTTTTTGTAAGTGTTCAAACAGTCAGATCTTAAATGTTTATGCCCTATCATTGTTGTTTTGAAAGATAAACAGGGAAAGACTCTGGGAAATGGTGGAAGGAAAGTCCAGTGTTTCCCATCCCCCCATGAAAACCACAGTAAAAAGTGTTCAACCAAGTCCACTTTGGGGATGTACTTTGGAGTATCAAAGCCAAACCAAGGCCAGTGCTTGTTATGCTTGAGCTAAGCAATGGATGAGTCAGTTTACAATTTACCTTGTGTCATACAGTATATTAGAAGTTACAGCATCAGTTTTCTTTATAGATTTTATTTAATCCAAGTAACATAAGAGGACACCTCAGCTTCCAGAGGAAATGAATAATAAAAGTTAAATTAATAATAATTAATGAAACAATAATTAATCATTATTAATTATAACAATTAATAGTTAATAAAAGTTAATACTAGCAGGTGTGCAGACAAAAGAACGTGTAACTAATCCTAAAAGCAACCTGGAAAAAGTTTCTTAGTTTTGACAGTAATTATAAGCTTTGGTTTTTCAAATTAAAAATTTTCATCTTATGCCTTTATTGAAAGCTAAAGAACTGGAAAGGTGATACCTTGCAATATGCAATTAAAATTTTTTTGTGGAGGCAGTTACATTGTATACTACATTGAGACTTCTTGTTTCTCTGGGTTTTAGTGTCATTCCTGTGCCTGCATGACACGGGATGGGGAATGTCCTGTATGTCCTGTCAGTGTCCCCAGGTGCCCACAAAGTGTTGAGGGAAGGCTCCATGTGTGGATCCAATGCCCGTTTCCCTGGATCAGCTGGAGCCTGCTCCAGGCCTGCAGTGAAGGCTCAGGACTGAGCTGCTTTGAGATTCCAGGCTCTTTTTTATACTCTATCTGAACTCCTTCCAGAATATCTTCAAACAGCTTGTTGAGGCAGCTCATACCATAAACTGGGTTTACTCATTCATGTCATAACATTCTTGTCTTTCCACTGCAACTTCAAATGTTCTTTTTAAGCTTTTCCCTGGATAAGTTGAGTGTCAGCTTCACAATAATGACGTGCTATCATTTTATCTGTAACAGTCTGTTTCTGAGGCACTTGCAGCATGTTTAGTCTGCTGATTTGATTCTGACAAAACTTCTGACATTTTCCCAACAATATTTCTGATATAAGCATTCCTTGTCCTCTAAGAAATCTTTGTTACTATCATATGTCAAAGGTTTTATTTCTTGTGTCAGTAATGTAAATTTGCTATGATCTATAAGCACTCTTATTGTGGAAAAATAAATTATTCATCATATAAATAATTTTTTGTTTAGAAAATCCATGGTTTTCTGTGGTTGTTGTGACACACACAGAAAGAGAGAGACAGACACACACCTGACTCCAAGTTGGTCGAGCAGGAAAAGACCTCTTTATTAGCATAGCATGTATATTTATGGAAATTTAACAATGATCATGGATTGGACAGTGATGGAGAGACCTCTGACTCCACTGGGTCATCACAATGTCAGTCAGTGCTCGCTTCCTCCAAAGGGGAATGCAAACCAATCCACTGTTTATCAGAGAGTATGAGAAAGTGTAACAAGAATATGTTAACGTCAGAGGGCCAGAAACACCAGGGCAACAGTTTTCCTAAACTTTATAGTTGGCAAACTGTTAGGACTTTTGGCTTCTGTTTCTTACTTTGGACCAGCTCAGTGTAATCTCAGATAATTGAGTGGCTTTGTGCATCCTGGTCACTATCAATTTTTCATTGTCAGGGCACTGTTGATTGTTTATGTAGGACAATCAGTGTTGCTGTGTGACTGAGAATAGAATATACTTTTATTTCTTTTAGTCAGTATTAAGATATTTAGACTTTTATCATGGTTAAGACTTTTTAAGGATTCACTGAGATGTTTTTGTAGTTGCTGAGCCATCCAGCCTCCTCCAAACCTGGTTCTTAGGAGGTATCACCTGCTTTTGCATAGCTGATAACAATGTGCTCAGTGGTGACTGAAATCCTAGGGAAATCATGGTTTCACGATGTTGTGGGGTTAATTTTGATTCTGAAATGTTCTTCAAGCAATTCTGAAGTGCAAAGAACAGTTCTGTTATTGGGAGTGATACCATTTTATCAAGACTCTAGATTCTCATTCTTTAGCAGGAACAAAAAGATTCCCATTGTCTGCTTGTCCAGCTGATGTCGAGTCACCTGAACATCATTTCAGATTACCAGTTGTAAGACAATTGCTAATTGCTTTGAAGAAATCTCCTTGTACTTTTTTAGTTTTTATTTTCAAAGGAGAAACTGCCTTTTTCTCTTACAATTTTCGTATTTTTAGTTTTAAAATATTCATAACTGTGTAGTGACAGTTATCTTTCAGATATTTGAAATTCATATAATCCTTTCAGAACATGTTTTGTTTTGTTTTTATGACTTTATTGCCCTCCAGCTGTAGGAGACAAAAATTTGGGCCATTTTTAATGTTGAATTAATGTTATTTTAAATACATAAACATACCACTAGAACAGTTTCTTAATTATTCATTTTAATAGACTGTGACCAAAATGTTGTTTTTCCTTTTATGTAATTTCCTTTTCTGTAATCTCAGTGTTTATGGTGGTTTTTATTGCTTTTTTTTTCACTTTATTTTGAAGCCTATGCATATTACATTCATCCAGCCTCTTTGCAATATGATGCTATAATGAGTGGAAGAATTTTAGAAGTCTCCATGACTCTCATTCTTGATGATAAACATTCATTCACTAACTATCTGTGGATTTTGAAATATCAGGAAGTCCGTGGAGAAGTCCTTAGTGCCTCAAAATTCATTAGCTTTGTTGAAGTGTCCGATTTTCCTATTTTGGCAGCCAGGAGTCCCATTTATGGTTATGACATTTATGGTCAGCTCGCATGTGTCAAGTGCCGCATAAAAAAATTAAAGCAAACCAAAGAATTGAATTCTTCTATTGTTGCAAGCAAATGGGTATTAGGAAACCTGTCCAGAAATGGTTCAGCAGATCGATTCTGAGTGATGTAGGCTGAGAAAATTTCTCCCTCAAAGGACTACCTCGTGTTATTAATATTTTATAGCCTCTTAGAAATTCTCAGCTGGAATCATTACAATTTTGTAATTCTCTGACTGGAGAGATGTTTTAAATCTGGATTTTTACCTATATCTTCTCAAAGTATAGAGACACTTGGTAGATCCTGGATCCTTAGGCTCATCCTAAGGTTAGTGGCTTCTCAAGTAAGGGACATGCAAAAGAATTTCCAGAATTTTCAGTCTCGGGAGAAATGTTCTTATAAATTAATATTTTGTGTATTTATCAGGTTTCTCAGATTGTAAGTGCTTTTTCTTTCACTCTCTGGAGTGGTTCAACAGTGAAGTACACAGAGCATCTGCTTTGTTCTGGGTTTGTTCCCATGAGGTAACTTGTACTCTGCACAGTGCTACATTCTTCTGCTGAAGGAGGGGGAAGCTAATTTTGTGAAGTGAAATATGGTCACTGTGCACTGTGCCCGGATCAGGGTGAGTGCTCTGGAGTTAGGTCAGACTTGTACTCAATGGTTTGTGTTCAGTGTGGTTTTGTGCCTTAGCACTGGTAGTTTTTTATTTGTTTGTCTGCTTGTTTTGTAACAATGGAAAGCATCAGAAAATAATGGCGAACATAAAATTAGAATGAAGATTTTGTGTTTGGGAATGGATTATTTATGATGCCAAGTAGGATGGGTATTAATTGTTTTGACTTGTCTTTACTCTCCAGATAGTACCATGACTAACAGAAAAGAGGCAATGTGCTCTGTTACAGTCATTTGCATGGACAA
The DNA here is from genome assembly GCF_052056855.1 of Sturnus vulgaris. NCBI lineage: Eukaryota > Metazoa > Chordata > Aves > Passeriformes > Sturnidae > Sturnus > Sturnus vulgaris. The sequence goes on from NC_142260.1 coordinate 12,284,553, forward strand.
ACTGCATAACTATCCAATCCTTTTCAGACTCTTGTCCCCCCAAACACCAATGATGTCTGAATTCTCATTTTTCAAGGAGTAGCACAAGCAGGCTGATGCCTGTACAGTGCAACCCTGTGGGAAAAGTTCTCGAGCTTTGCAAAATGTTTAGCTCTGAGAAGATAAAGCAGATGTTAGTGCAGAAAGAATTTATGCCAGAACTTAGTAGGATGAACAGAAGGGGAAAAGGTACCAGAGGAAAACAAAATGAGATACTAGGCTGGACTGGGAATAGAATAAATGGAGGACCATGGAGGACTGACTGAGAACATAACTTAGAGATGAACTGAGAATGCAAGTTAGTAAGACTTAAGGACTGGGAAAGAAAGGATTGAAGATTAAGAAAACAAAAAAGGCAGAAACAAAATAAATGGAAGTAATGGAGGAATCCAAAGCTCTGAAGTTACTGCAATTTTCCCCCCTCCAGTTAATTTCACTTGATGAAATTATAATGTATGAGAAATCTGGCTTTGATCCTTCTGGCAGTCTAGGTACACTTGTTTCTCAAAATAGGGAAAACAGCAGGAAGCTAATGTGTTTTAACTTAAGGAACCAAGTATGAGAAAATCCTGTACAAAGGTTGCTTTCTCTTTAGTTTACAAAGTAGGAATTATTTGCCAAGAATACAGAAGACTTTCCTGGTCACCAACTTAGTACTTTTTCCTATGTTTTTGCTCAATTTCATGAACACTGAGAGCTCAGATTATGGACACATAAGAGTTAAAATATTAGATAAGATCAGTACTCATGTAATTTTGTTTTAACAACTACTTTGAGAAAAAAAAATGCAGGAAGTGGAAAACAGTTTGGAGATGCTTGTAGAGACTGTGTTAAGCATAAGCTTACCAGCTTTTGTTTGCCTCACATACTGAAGCAAACAAGTTTAAAATGATATGTAACAGTAATGCATGCCCAGAGCTGGAGTGAGGGGAATAAATTACACTCTCATTGTATTAGCAAAAACAGAGACTGAAGCTGTGGCCTTTATTGAGCTTTTCCCAGAACTTAATGGAATTTGCAAATGAAATTATGAAATCTCTTATTCATATTAAAATATTCCACAATCGTAGGCTAAGAAATTGTATTTCAAGAGTCTATCCACTTTTCCCAAAAGAGAACATTTTGGTTATGAAGAAATTAGGGTGTGATGACTTGAGAATGATTTATGTACTACTAAAACATAGTAGTTCAAAGAGAGGAGAAATTTCTGACTGTTCATTGTACTAACTGCCTCCATCTCAAATGGTTTCAGCATGTGCACATCATGCTTTTAGGCAAGGCTCACTTCAAGGATGTATTTACCCCTGAGTAGAAAGCAGTGGCTCTTTTTTTTTTTTTTTTCAGTTGACAGCAGTTGTATAGGAGAATAATTTTTGTGGGAATCTTCCATTGCAGGTGTATTTATTAACACTGAATTATGATTCAGGATACCAAGCTTTTCTTTATTCCCTACTCTTGTGGTCTTCAGGAATGTCACTGAAGTTCACAAAGGGAAAGGGCCAAGAACACGAGAGAAGTCAGCTCAAATGCTCCTGAGGTGCTTTATAAAAGACCCATTCCAGGGATGAAGGTGATGGAAGCACTGATGATCTTTTGTTTGTAGGCTGACTTCATCCTTAAAGGAACAGATTAGGTGTGTCAGCAAACACAGACCGATGTTCCATCAGTGCAAGGCGTTGCTTTGTGGTGTCCCAGAGCAGAATGCTTCTCTTGACTAGAAGTTGACAAATCCTCACAATTTCCTCTTTGCTGCACGTTTGACACATCTTTTTCCATTCAGCTCTCATCAGTGATACTCTAAAATTTCCATGCCGTGTCACATTGCAAAACCAAAGCATGAGTGGTTACAAAGTAGCTTCTGATTTGAAGCTGAATGTTTAATTTTAAATGAGGTGATGACAGATTTTAAACTGAGCGTGTTTAAAATTTGAAAAAAGTATTTGGTGTCATCAGACAATTCTGTCGTTGCACTTTAGATATACAGATAAATTAATGGGGACTACCACAGTCTTTTTGTAGTAAAAAGAAAAAGAGAAATCATTGAGTTGAATGAGGGCATAAAAAGAAAGGATCAGATTAAAATTCGTGTCTACCTGGTAGGGAGTATACTGCTGCTGTATTTAGACTTAGTTTGTCCTTTTCCCAAACTTTTACTTCTTCCTTACCAATTTCCCTTTAATATCCCTCTCAGTGTTTTTTTAATCCAGCATAAAGCTTCTGAACAACAAATTCATATTGTTTCTTGCAGTTCATGGAAATTCTGCAATCTCTTTGTTAAGATTCCCTCACCTCTGTTCAGTTCAGAAAGTCTTTACAGCTCTTGCTTTTTCACACTATTGTCTCCTATGGTTTTTTTTTTTACCATCTGTACTCTTTTGATACTCAGAAAGAGACACACTCTAGGAGATCAGCTATTTTGTTAGAATTAGCAATTCAACTGCTACAATGACAGCTTGATCCTGACATGAGATCAGCCAGAAGTTACTGGGATCTTCTGTAACAGGTAAGCAGTGTAAATGCACTAGTGAGTGCTCCAGTTACACAGATTTTCCTAAAACATTGCTTGTACAAGCCTATCTGCTGTGCAGAGAAGATAAAACCAAAAGCATTCCCATTGGAGTAGCAGATGGAGTTCTGTTAATCATCTGAGATTCTTTTTAAAAAGATAATTGAAAAGTCTTCCTCAATTAAGTCTTGGCTCAGAGCCTATTGAAATCAGGTGGCTCTGAGTTAGACCTGGCCTGCAGTGTTCCAGTGCAACTAAGAGTCAGGCAGAAACTGGCATGGGTATTTGTTTTAACAGGGTCTCCCATCACTTCATCTCCAGGAAAGAGGTAGAATACATTAGTTAGTTCTTCTAGTGCTTTTTTAAATTGGGAGATGAGAGACATTTCTGGGACTGGTAGTTTTATGTTTATTCCATGACTCTGTGTACACTGAACAGGACAATGACTAAACAAGTGACAGGTTTGGTACAAATCTTTTTTATCTGGAACTAGTGCCCGTGGACTTAGAGACCTGGAATAGTTCTAGCTGCCTAGATTATCTTGCTCAGCCTCTGAGATGTTGCAGTTAATTGATCTTTCTCCTGCTGTACAATTCTGTCTCATCTTCTGCCTGCATTCTTCAAGACTGTTTTCCTGCCAGACCCTCTGAGAAGATCCTGTCCTAATGCTGGTGTTGTGCTGCCTTATCTAAAATAGGTCCCAGAAATTTCATAATGCCACGTTTTTACTGCAGAGGTAGTATGCATCAGCTGCACTAGCAATAATTGATGAGATATGTATATGACTCTCATGAGAACACCAAATTATGTGACATTTTGTGGGGTTTTTTTTTTTGTTTGTTTGTTTTTGTTTGTTTTTTGTTTTTTTTGGTTTTTTTTTTCTAACCAGATACGTTTTTTAATTGCACAGATAGGCTGAGGCTGAGTCCCAATTTTGGTCCTATGCTAATTTTCACTGTATTTAAATGATACTCTTTTTGGGTCAGTCAGCTTGTGTGGAAAACATTTCTTCAGCTAGAGAATTGTATTTGGTAGGAACTGAATAAGCAGCAGTGGTTAGGATGTAATTGAATTAATTCTGCAGCAACAGTGAGCCTAGAGTTTGGCATATCCCATACATTGCTCACTTGAAGTTTGTTTCTCTATAAAATATCATCTGTGAAGTGAGTACCCTCTATTTTCTAAAAGGAAAAATTGTAGTTTTTAATGTTCTTCATTTTATTGCCTGTATATGTTTTCTCATGTTGCTTCCAAGAACAGAGAGAAGGATGTCAGTCTTTTGCATGCCGGCTGTTTACAGAGGGTTTGGTGAGGGCTGAGTCCTCTCACACATAAGCAGGCAAGAGGGGCAGTGTGCCAGAGCCTGTATTCCTCACCTGGAATGTAATGTGCAATGCCATCTTGTGGAGCTGTGTTATATTCATCTAGAGGAAAACGAGTAACAAATTCTATGGGTTTGGTGGGTGCTTTTCTTTTACCTCAGAGGGAGACCTGCATATTTATCTTTAATAAACCACAGAACTCTAAAGCTTTATCAAGAGGAGTAAATAATTCATGGCTTCAGAATAACACAAAGGTACTTACAGACAGGTTGTGAGGGAGATAATTGGATATTCTTGATCAACATGTTAAGTATCTCTTTTCATACAACACAATATTTTTCTTATTGACATCATAGGAAAGGAGAATTTTAAGGGAAGATATGAAAGAGAACCAGAAAGTGCCTTTCTGGATGTGCCAGCTCTTGACTTGACAGAAGTGCCTTAATCTAAAAGATTAACAAGAAGATGATGGGAGCTGTCACTATAGCTTGATTAGAGGCCTCTAAATACTTGATGAGAGGTGATGGGTAAGAAGGATCAGTTATAATGAGCTTTACATGTGATGGCAAATACCTTATGGTTAATGCAATGGAGAAGGGATGGTCAGCAGAAGGTTGCAAAGAAATATTTGGATTGGCAAGCAAGGCTGCTGATGTGTGCAGCAGCATTTATCATATATCTATTGTCTATAAAATGTGCAGAAGGTTTTTACTTTTCTATGCTTTTTGCTATTTGATGTTAACATAATCTCTGACAAATAAATATTCTTTATCTTCACTTTTTCCTTCTGTTAAATGTGTCACTATAGCACAACATCAGATGCAGTATGGCATATTCTTCATTCTGCACCTAAAGCACACACAGTGAGACATTTATGTGACATAGATGCTTGAAGAGCTGGTAGCTGTAGCATATCTTAGACAATGCTTAATTCTTCATTGGCTGCATCACTCACTTGAGTGAAAGCAGGTGAACAGGTTGAAAGTAGGTGAACTCACATTGTTTCTGTGAGTCTGAAATGCCCCCTTAGCAGAGGTGGTCTGGTGTGCCTGGGTGCCTGGCGTGTGTGTTGGTCAGTGTATGCTATTTGGCCATTATGTGATGCTTAGAAAACAGGAGAATCAACTTCTGTGTGTGTGTATTTGATTTGGTTTTTTGGGTTGTTTTTTTCCCACACTTCATGTGCTTCAGCTATGATCTGCTAGTTTTAGCATCTTTTAAAATACATTTGAGGAATAATTACTGCCAATAATTCAAGGAGACTGAATTATAGGTTTATATATGGGAATTACACTTGGGAATCTTCATGTTTATACCCATGCATGGTTGTGTGCCAAGGATTCATTGTAAGAGTTGACATTCTTCAGCTGAAAAAGGATGATGCTGCTTGGTTTATGTGACTCATAATAACTTCTAAGACTGATAGGATTTCAAATACTGAGTTTTCACCACTTTCTTTGGAAATATTCTGAAACAGTCTGGGGATAAAATCACCAGATAAATCAGTTTAGCTTGCTTTCTAGAATTCTGTGAGCTGAGAAAGAGGTTATATTAATTTATTAATATCCTAGTTTTTTGTTCTGTTCCAGACACTACTGTAAGATTATTTTCTGAATGCTGTAAGTATTGATCCAGAGAGTAATAATACATCTAGATAAGGTCTATGGGAATTAAAAGAAAAACTCCCTCTGCTCCAAAATCACATGAAATTTCAGTCTTTCTGTGTCTTCGACAGGATGAAAAAGATCAGTGGTAGATTCCAAAGGTAAGATCCCTATCTACTGAAATAAAAGGAAATGAACTCCTTACTGCCAGGGTACATTTTACAGTCAAGGAGTACTTTTGTATCATATGAAAGGAAAATCTTGCCATCCCCAGCTGAAGAGTAGCTGGCTCCATTTCATCTCTTCTCAATTTCCTGGAAGGGACATAGCCCAGAGGTGTTCTTAAATTACATTGGAGTTGAATACATACATGGGAAGCCACTCATAAGTGAGTTTTGAACTTTGGTGAGAATAAGTGCTTTAGGTCATTTGAAAGAATCCAAGATACTAGCAAAAACAGATTTAATATAAATATACAGAAGAAACACTGTTAACAAAGTTCAGTGCATGGCTCACTCCATCACTTACTACAGAGATGAGGCACACAAAGGGAAATCTGCTTGGAATCAATTTAGAATGCAACTGGAGGCACGAAAGGGGTAAGGGTGTAAGAAGGTAAAGGAGACCCTCATTACATTACCAGGTTCACAGTGGAGCTGTTGCTTTCCATCCTGATGGAGCCTTGGTGAAGCTGAGTCCAAACTCAGCCCTACACTTGGTCAACAATTTATTCCTAAAGGATTTAGCAGCACTTAAACATTGACTAATTTAATATTTGCAAACCAATTCATTTGGGTTTATATGAGCTCAAGAGTAATTTTCACTGTGGATCTGAGAAGGCAACATTTACTCTACACTTGTTTTGTACACACAGACACAAAGGGCTGTGTACAAAGGTGTGCTTGTTGAGATCCCCTGGGTTCAGTGAAATGTGTTGCTTGCTTTTGCCTCACTGAGCAGAGGGTTCAGCCTCGAGGAGGGACGCATCAGCCAAAGTCCTGCTGTCACCTTGTGTGGATGGTCCCTCTGAGTATCCCAGATTTAAGGGCTGGCCAATTCTGGGAGGCTTTCCCTTCAGAGGGAGATGCCAGCACAGCCCACGGTGCTCCATGGAAGCTCAGAGGGCCTCCCAGGACTGCTGCTTATGGCTGGCAAGTTCTTTGGCTTAGTCATCTGCCAGTCCCCATCCTGGCCATAAGCCAAGGTGGCAATTACTGGAATTTTCCTCAGAAGGAAATAATGTTACATTAATATTGCCTCACTCTGGCTATGGTTTAGGGAAATCGTATTCAGGGCTTCAAGGTCTTGTTCTGTCAGACAGCAGAAGTTCCATGGGCAATAAGAACTTTCTGGGACCAGACTGATAAACTCAAGGGAGCTTAATTGCCCAGAAACCATTAATCAAGGCTGAGGCCTAACAAGAATTCCTGAGATTGCTGAGTGGCCTGAAGAAAGGGAAAGGTGAGGGGATGCAACACCAAAAACCTAAGCATGCATTCATTCATTGCCATTCTTAATGCCACACAGGCAAATGAGAACGGGTTCTTATGCTGAAAAGCCTGGTTATGATTTAGAGTTTGTTTTATAAAAGAATTATGCATTTAGGAAGGACTGTTCAAATGCAGGAAATCTGACAAGTTAGGTGCAATTTCAGATCTGAATTCAGGCAACTGTTATTGGGACTGTGTCTCGTTCTATTCTGCTGTGCTACTGGGGACACATTTGGCTAAATGAGATTTAGGAAACCTGACTTGTGGAGATTTTAATTTAGATAACTAAAGCTCAGTTCCTGAAAGTATTGCTCACAATGAATTACATGTAATTTGTTTTGGAAACTCAAGTGTTCACCAAGAAAATCTGTCTGGCCTTGGTTTCCCAATGAATTTTACCTAAGCACAGGTACCACATAAAGGACATTCTCATTCAGGCAAAGAAAAAACATTACTGGAAATTAAAACATCATTAGAAATCAAAACATTGAGCTCAATAAACACTAAAGGCTGACTGAGCTGAAGAAGTGAAAGGGGAAATATTCTTTTATTGTACATTGAAAGCAAACTCTGTGTGTCATTACTCACATGTTCAATTATGAGTTAACAATATCAATTTAATTCTATTTTTTTGTGGTTTTTTTTTTTTTTTAATCAAACAGTACTAAAATAGACTCAGTTTTGTGCTCAGCAGAAGTGGAAAGCCAGCTAAAGCAACATTTAAAAATACCAGGGATATCATCTTACAGGCTTTACTGTACCTTTTTCTGAGGGAGAGGGACTTCTATAACACAGATTTTTCCAAAGAGAACCAGAGTAGTGAGTTGTTCAGAAGATAGTTCTGCCATCTTCTTCACTGCAGAATATGAGCATTTCATAATTATGTGGTGTATTAACTAGCTTTTGGTGTATGTCCTTCAGCTTAGGACTTCTGAAAAGGACACGTTGCTGTGCAATTAGGTCCAAGGTATTTTCTAAAATATCCACTCACCATCATATGCAAAAGATGACTGATGATGGTTCCTGGTACTGAATGTCATTGCCATTTACCAATTACTGAAAACTTGAATTTCACACTTATATGTGGCATTATGAGTTCCCAAAAGTGAGAATGTGTCCAATTAATATTAGTGCAAAACTACTGGATAACTGGATATATGCATATAGATACATTTCATCTGTAAAACTTGAAAAATGCTGTGCATGCAATTTGGTACAGCAGGCATAATTTAGGTGCTTACTATGAGAAAAGAATGAGAACAGAATTAAAAACTGACCAGAATTGCTCTTCAGAAGACTTTATGTGAAGCAGATGGGAGTTGCTAGCAATGTCAAGGTCAAAAAGTGCAAGAAGGCCTCTTTCTGCTAGTCAGTAGCCAGAAAATGTGATAAGGAAAGGGAAAGGAAAATGAAAGCAGCTGTTTTTTAAAACTTACAGATAGAAATTTAAAATACCCAATTAAGTTTGGTGGGGTTTTCTTTGGTTGTTGTTTTTGACCAGATGTCTTAAAGGGAGTTACACAGCCTGAAATCCTGAGCATTGCTAAGGGAGTGAAAGGGCAGTGAGATTTGCCTGACTGCTGTAGTATTGTAATATTACTAATTCCATAATGCTACAAATTGTGTTTTCATGTTGCTTTGCTAGAGTGAGAAGCTGGGAGCTCCTGAAGTCTCTGTTACTGATTGCCTTTTCCTTGGGCAGGTCACTTTTCCTATTTTGAAGGCAATGTTTGTAAGTCAAAAGCAGAGTTGCTTATTTCTTTTATATGAAATACTGAGTTATAAAGAGAAGATCCTTTTTTTGTGCTATCAGTGTTACCTAGTTAGAGATGTTGCAAATAACCTGAGATAAGATGGCAGAAATTAAGGTAAGAGTGACATTAAAGGGAAATTTTCTAATTTGAGATCTGACACTATTCCAGTCTTCAAAGTGTTTGTGAATATTTAATGGCTCAGATATCTACTGGAAGGATGTAGACTGAATTATTTAAGGGCATCACAAGCCCTTGAATATTTAGCCCCTGAAGCATTGAAATTCATATTTAGGGGTTACTAATTATGATATAATGTTCATTTCCAGACTTCCTCTTGTGCTATTTTTTAAAAATTTATTTTATTATTAAAGCAACATGAGTCTACACAGTGCAAGCAAAATTAAATGGCTATCCTAATCTTAAAATAAATATAGTGTTAAATACATGAAAATAAATATTCTTTGAGTGGTTCTCATGAGTCTATAGTATGACTCCAGACAAACATACTTTCCATTAATTACAGTGCTTGCTCTTGGAGGTGGTGACTGGGGCTTGTGTTGGGGCAATCTGAATCTTTGTCAAAGTACTACAGCTTCATTATCTCTATGAATGTATTAGCTGGATATTGGAATTTGACAAAGTATTTCTATACTCTGCTTAGAGAAATGCTTAATAAATGGCAGCCCATGTGTTGTACTTGTTGAATAACAAACACTGCCTAACCAGACTGTGCACAGACAGTGATTTGGTCAAACTTTTACATTGTCCCTGAACTGAGCCTCACAGTATAAAGTGGTTTTGAGTTCCAGACATAATAATCCAAGTATATGATACATCTAGATACTTGTAGATCAGGATCTACCTGTCTAAAGGCTAGATTGTGTAAACAAAGCCAGTGAGGTAAAGTTTGTGTCTGTTCACACCCACGGTGCAAATCAATCTCCCATCTAAAGCATTGGCTCACTTTAGAATTCTCATCAAGATGGAGACATTTCTCCAAAAGGAGAAATCATATAGAAAAGAAATTTAATTTATTGGGCCAGATCCATGCTGGACAGAGCTGTCTTGGGTACTTTTTGGAACTGGGAGCAGAATTAATTTCAAGCTGTATTATTTCTCGATCACTGGGCTGAATGAAGTGCACACCCTAATTTGTGTTACCTAGTTGCTGGATATTCTAAATGCCCGTTTGGGGCATAGACCTGATGCATTACCCATTGCCTCGCTGTGACATAAATGTTGACAGTGTCTGAACCAAAAGTTTTCTTTCTAACTTCTGAGGATTTTTCTTTGTTATCGTATCATTTTGACTGGGATTTTCCACAGCATTCACGAAAGCATCAAGTCTTGCCAATATCATATAATGAAAGAAGGAGATCATGAAAGAGAAGATAATTTTTGAATTAAACTTTATATGTAAATACATGAAGGAAGAGGAAAACTGGATTGGTTAAGTTGTTCAGAGGTTTATCTACAAGCCACTGGATAATGCTAGATTAATTTATATGTCTTGAATATTTTCATTTTAAGAAGGACATATTTTAGGGCTTAGACTCATATCCCAACTGAATAATACATCTGTCTATAGCATTATTTAGTAAATGCAACTACAGCTGAATGCAATCCAAACATATTAGATCCATAATTTGTTTTACTTTTTCACACAGAATGCTTATATATAAAGTCTGTTTCACACAGAATAGCACAATGCAAGAAATATATCTGACCCACCTCCCATATTTTTTTAGTGAATTAAGAGGTCTAATGGTTAATGGCTGTGAAACATAGGTAGTTAATTCCCTGCCTTCCCCGCCCACACAGAATGAAACACTGACATTTGATGTCTTCAAAGTATGTCCTTTGTCTAACCCTGCTCTGGACTCGTTTGCTCTATTTCCCAGACTGTAGCCTTGTGAGCTGCTGTAATGTCTATCAGCATAAGTCATGCTGACAGGCCAAGGCTCTGATAGCTAATGTTAATAACATAAATTGAAGAGAAACATGAGAGACCTAGAAAAATTTTATAGATCCCATTGCCTGAGTGGAGGGGAGCCACTCACTAATCTCAAGGCTGCCCTCTCCACATGAATTTTTCAGATTAGCTGTTTAGCTGTTTTTTCAGGTTTTTTTGTAGTTTCAACTAAGGTGCTAGTTGTATTTTTAAAGTGAAAATAAAGTATGTACACTGACAAAACTAAATGCCCTGCTGAGTTGGGAGGGTGAAAGGGGAGCATAGCATGTGAACACCACACTCAGCTGCCTTTCCCCTTGCCATTTAAATAGTCCAAGCTAAGGGCAGCCACAGTGCTGACATTCCTGTTTCCCACCATTTGTAATTGCCTCTGTTTCTGGCTGTATTTTTCTGAGGATTTATGAATTACTTTTAAGTTCTTGTTCTTTCATCAGTTGGGTTAATACAGGAGAGGACATTTATATTTCTTGCTTATGGTAAAAAATATGGTGAGCCCAGTTATATGGAAAGTTTAAAAAACAAGTGCAAGCCTGTTTTAAGCTAGGAGGAATTATTTATTTTGGCTGGGAATAATAGCTGAGCACTGGCAAGAGTGCAGTGATGCTAATTACGTTGATGCTTTATTAATGGCTTCAAGGTGAGGAATGTGTGTTTCCTTGTCTGTCTGTAAAATCAGGCTGTGCTTTCCACATAAAAAGGCATTGGGATTAAGAGGTCATTTCCTTGGGAGGACTCTGAATGCTGCTGCTGCACTCCGTGTTCCCATCCTGACATCTGGACAGCTTCAAGTACGACTGGCACAGACCCTCCTAAGATCAAGGTCAGACTGTCTGCATAATGAATGGCAGAGAATTCATTTACCCTCAGATGTGGCAGCACAGTTGAATGATCTCTCTGCAGTTTAACCATACATCTGGGCATTCTGCACTTAATTAATTGCAGCACAGAGAATCCTGCAGCAAGTGGCCCTCTCAGAGGCCTGCAAGGGACTGTCCAACATTGTGTATTGCCTCTGTATGCCTTCACCAGGGGCTTATAAATTCAAGTTTTCCAGGTTCGCTTCTTTCAGGCTCACGCAAGAAAAGAGATACTTTTAGCTTAAATAGAAGTAAATAGTTCAGTCCATTTTAATTTTTGCCACTTCTAACATTAGATTTTGCAGGCTGGTGGCTAAAGCCTGGCATATTCTAAGGTCTTTTTGCAGAACCTGACATTAAAAATAGAATTTATATGCAGTTTTGGAAAAATTCACTGTTGGCAGACTCGTTCTGTTCAAGTTGGAAAATATTTTGCCTATTGATTTCAATGAAAAATGTTAGGCCCATGGTAGGAGTTCTTCAAAATCTACTTCTGACTGTATTAGAAAAGTTCCAGAAAGCTTATCCACCAATTTACTTTTCAGAGTAGCATTTCATCACCTTTTGACAGAGTTGCCATTTATTCATCTTGACAGATCTAGACAACAAGCACAAAAATGATCTCTTAAATATTCTTCTTAAATAATAATAACCAGATTTGGATGTCACACTATACTGACATTCATGGCTCACGTGTACCTTCACTAAAACTTTGCAGAAACACTGATGTAAAAGTAAGTTTAATGAAATTATTGGGCATTCAACAGAAATTTAACTTTAAAAGGATAAAGTCTGTCTTACAAACTATCAAATATAGACTAAGATATCTTCATGTCTGGCCAGCCTTCTTTAAGAATTTCTGTATTTCTGCTGCTGAAAGTACTGACAGTGAAATATTTGCCATCAGTCTGTAGAACAAGTAATTGTTGACATGATTTGGAATGGATTTTACTTGAGAGTAGGATACATGAGCCATCTGGTGTTGTCTATTATTACAAACAGGTATTTTGTTTGTGTGAATAATCTCTTTTTTTTATACCTTTTCTGATTAATATTGTTACTGTTCATTTTCTTATCTCATTGCTGTTTCCAGTAAATTGTTCTTACCTCAACCTGCGACCTTTGCCTTTCCTGTGCCTCCATTTGGGGGGGGGCTGGATTATGATTTGGAGATTCTCAATGAGAGAATGAGCTGGGGAGTCCCATTCCTAAACCTCCTGTCGTGGTTTAACCCCAGCCCCACGGAGCTGCTCCTCACTGCCCCACCAGAGGGGTTGGGGAGAGAGTGGGAAGAATAAAAGGTAGAAAACTCAGGGGCTGAGATAAGGACAGTTTAGTAGGGAAGGCAAAAGCTCTGCACACAAGCAAAGCAAAACAAGGAATGAATTCCCTGCTTCCCAAGGGCAGGCAGGAGTTCAGGCATCTCCAGGAGAGCAGGATCCCATCACAGGTCATGGTCACTTGGGAAGACAAACACCATCACCCCAAACATTCCCCTTTTCCTCCTCCTTCCCCCCAGTTTCTGTGACACCCCATGGTCTGGAATGTCCCTTTGGTCAGGTGGGGTCACCTGTCCTGGCTGTGTCCCCTCCCACCCTCCCAGGCAGCCCCAGCTCCTCCCCAGCGTGGCTTTACAAAAAGCAGAGAAGGCCTTGGCTCTGTGCAAGCCCTGCTCAGCAACAACAAAAACATCTCTGTGTTCTCAGCCCTGTGCTCAGCACAAATCCAAACACAGCCCTGCAGCAGCCACTGCAAAGGAATTAACTCCACCCCAGCCCAAAGCAGCACAGCACGACACCTCAATACACTTTGGACTCTGTTAGTGGCAGTTTTACATTCGAGGTTCTGAATAGTGTTGTTTGCAAAATGAAAATGAGTGCTGCACTTGTCTGATGGATGAAATGAGACCTGTATGATTTTTGTTTTCACATGCAATCTAGTTTGTCAGAGATGTGGACACACCTGTGGACAGGTTCTATGTCTATAATTTAAATAAAATGTTAATGATAATCATTATTCTTATCCATGCTACTCTTATATTGTAACTATCATGTTACTGGATGAGGCTAAAATATTATCCTATTTGGTTTGGCCATATAATACCTATATGGCTCTGGTGGGTCTACTAGTTACATGGGAAAAGATTATGAGAGGAAGAAGAAAATATGCAATTTAAAGCATAGTAAAGTTGGCAGGTGGACTCTTGAGTTTTAAAATAAGCTTATTAAGACTCATAACAGAAGTGCAATTAAATTATTTTTATTTGAAAATACACAAGAGACAATACAGATCTATTTTGAAAACATAGTTTTTTTATATACTTTTTAATTATAAGCTACATTGTTTTGCAATTGTAACTCAAAATTCTCTCATTTAGAATGGAATAACTGCTGATATTAATAATATGCTTAGTTTTAACTTAAATTTACTGATTTTTAAAACTGAGTGACACCCAATGTGATTTATCTATTACTTTACCACTGTTAAAGCTTCACTAGATCAAAGAAAATGTCCATGCATATAAATCTTATAAATAAAATCAAGATAATTAATACCTTTTGGTAAAAAAGCTAAAAACTACATAAATTAAAATATCTATTATCTATTACAAGACAGATTCAGAGTAACAGGCAAATTCTCTTTAAACAGACGTGTCTGTAAGGGTCTGTAAGGCAGACATGACAGATTGCTTCTGCTTCATTCCCCTGCCTCGTGCTCAGAGAGCTTTGTCTGTCATTCCTGACACGTCCCACGTGTTCTGGGGCTGGAGTGGTCACGAATCCACAGACCCCACACCCTTCCTTCATCCTCTCGGTCCTTCTCCAAGCCCCTGACAGTTCATTTCAGTGTCTACTTATCTGTAGCTTTCAGAAGATTTGCTTGTGACTACTCTGAATCTTTCATCAGTTGTTCTGCTCTCTTTGGACATGGAGAACTGACTGTTCTTTTCTGTCTAACAGTCTTCAAGCATGTAAAATGTTCTGCTGATATTCCCCCTAAGTGTTCCCCTCCCCTAAGCAAAACAACCAAATCTATTTGAATCTTTTTCTCCTAAGATGTTTTTTAAGCCTCTGTCCATTCTTGTTATTCTTCTGTCAATTTTCTCCAGTTTTTCAATGCGCTGAAGTTCTGTCAGAAATAACCACTCAGCCAAGGCCCCACCTTGGGTAGAACTGAGTGGTGGAGGTAGGTTGTGTCTCGTAGGCTCTGCTCCTTGCATTCCCACTTTTCTGCAGTGCTGTAAGTGACTCTTACTTTGCTTGTACATCACCAAGCCTGCAGTGCCAAACTGCTGCTGAATCCATTGTTTCCATTCTGTGTCTGTGCAGGTGATTTTTCTGTTGAGCAATGGTATATTTTCAGTTTCCCCATAAGATTTCATTCTGTAGGCTTCATATAATTTTCTCAATAATATGAGGTAATTTCCCATTCTGATTCAGTCAGTCCTCCAGCTCACTTCATACTGGTATTTGCAGAGTTAGGTTGCTGCAGAGTTCTGTGAACTTCCATTCTCAGAAGGGAGTCCTGTGAATGGCTCTCAAGGCACATTATCACACACTGTTTGCACTAAATAATTTTCGAGACTCCTATGTTAAATAATGCTAAACATTTCTCTTTACTACATTTTGCACTCAGATGAAAATAGAGAGCTGATGATTTCTTCAAGTTAGCCAGGTACAAAACAGAGTTCCTGTTACTTGTGTTACTGTGGCAATGAGGCTGAACTAACAAGCCTTACTGAGAAAGTACTAGAATTCAGGTGACATTCAACATTTGAACATAGATTTTAGCTCTTAAATATTCATGCTGTTATTATTGGCAGAGCATAATGACCATATGAAACATAATGTAAACAAAATCAGTCAGGATCTCAGCTGAGAGAGGTTTACAATTCTGCTAATAGAACCACAACCAGCGGCAAGGCTTTTTAAAATAAGTGTGTTCTTAGGAGAGATGAAAAGCAGGACATAATAAAGACCTGAATCTTGGGAACTTTTTGAATGCACAGAATAGCATAGAATAGCAGGCAGTGGAAATACAGAAGTACAAATAATGAAGATGTGATAAAGAGGAAGAGGGGGGAAGGGCAGAAGAAATTGGAAGCAGCATTTTTAACAGACCTATTAAAATGATTTTAAGGCAACTGATAGGTTAAGTAAGGAGGACCTGAAGAGGAGTTTAGTCAGTAGCTCTTCATTTTGGCCTTAAAAATCTTCGTTTCAATCTGGGCAGTTTCTAAATAGCCTAGGCTGTTATTTTCCTTTTAAACCTGAACAGTACCTTTACTTAGCAGGGAACATGTAAAGCCAAAGTCTCCAGTTCCCTTCACTGGTTACTTCCATTCTGACTGAAGGAGCAGTAGGATGGCCCCAGTCCCCTCACAGTGCAGTCAGTGGTGTCAGTGTCACAGGTGTCACAGCGACATTCTGTAGCTACTGGGTATGAATAAAAAGATTCAGGGTGGTCTCCACAGCCAGGGATCTTCACTGTTTCATACACAACCTCCTTGAACGTGCAGGTTTGCTGAGCAGTTGATACTGGTGGATATTTGTATACTGGATCCTGAAATTACAAGAAGGAAATAACTGTTTTAAAATTTGTTATGGGTTAGATTCCAAAATTTCTATAAAATGGGAAAACCCACTGAGATCAAAATCATTTGGGTCTGATTCCTCCAATTTCATTTAGATGTTTAAATTTCTCCTTTCAGGAGGACTGATACGGCAAATTTGTGTCATAGCATCACCAGACAATCTTTCACGTCAATTGCTTGATTCTTCAAATTATTTGAAAGAGCAGAGGAGTAATGGCTGCTTTATTGTATCTGCTTGCAACCACAAATTGAGCACAAAGCAGAGATCCAGACTGTAATTCTTCTAAATCGGGTTATACAACATGAACATAATATATGCCAGTTAATAAACTGAATTTTACTCCGATATTTCACCCTTCTGTCTGTGCTTCAGACCGGCTGTGTATGTACTCTTGGGTCAGATAGCACAGCAATTATTCAGCCTGCTCTTTCACAAGGGCTCCTCCTGTCTGTGTGTTTGCTACAGACTGCAGGAATGGGTTACCATACATCACTTGAAATATTTAATTCTGGTGCCTGAAATTGAGTCTCACCCGTGTGAAGCAGTATCCTGAGCACCACGTGGCATTCACTGTAATGCAGAATTCACATTCTTCTCTTTCCACAGCTATGGTAATATTGGTGAGCTGACAGCTGTTGCAGCAAATTGCTTTCCAGCAAAGTAACAGCATGTAACAATTAAGTGTCTTCATCCTGTCTATAAAGAAAAAAAAATATCTTTACTGGAGAAATGTATAGTTATTTTCAACAGGAAATAGTTAGAGGAGCAGGGAGAAAATGAGTCTCGGCATTATCCTCAAGTGATTCCATAACAGCAAGTGTTTGGAATCGTCAGTAAGAACAGACATTAGATAGATCTTCCTTATGTTTACTGTTAAAGGAGTTTGATTTTCCTAAGCAACTGAAATGGCATGTCAGCAATCTTTGCAGAAGGACAATAATAGCAGAATACCACTTTCAATAAAATATTTTTATCTAAGTTTCTGTAGGGAGAATGTATCCTGTCTGTAAGGACAAAGAAAAAGAAGCAAGAGAGAGAAAAAGCAAAGCATAATGTATTTTTCAGAAGCAATTAATCACTTGAAGTGTTTGCAATATGAAAAAAAATATTTCTACATCGGGATCTGATGAAAACTTACCTGTATTCAACTCCAACTCGCCTTTCTAGAAGAAACAGCTGTAGTGAGAAGAAAGCCCTGTGCTTTCCTTTTATACTGAATTGTGTGTAATTTATACCTTGAGGATTTGCAGTGCATTAATGCAGCAAGCATTAGGTTGGGACTTGGTGAAAGCGGATTAATGTTCAGCCAGACAGTGAGATTAAGTCTTCTTGAGAGGAAAAAAGAAAAGCTAAACACAGTCGGGAAGAGATGGTGAAGGTTACTGTCACAGTGTCTCTCTACACCTGCCACTGGATTTGATTCAGTGGCATTTAGAAATAGCTGAGCCATTTCACAGTTTGAAAAAAGGTTGAGAAGCCTATTTTTGGACATGAAAAGTTTAGGTGTTTTAACTGCTCTGTCAGCCCTCAGTGATTGGCTTGGGGTGCAAGCCTCACCTTCACAGTGGGGACAGTGCTGTACTGTTTATTAGCTAATGACCATTCTCCTGGATTTTTCAGGGTATCAATTTTAATTGCTTTTCTCTGAGTTAGGTCTTACCCAGTGAGCTGCATATGTGTTTATTCATTGATCCAATAAGGCTAGTAATGTGAATTCTGTTAGACCCTCTTTTCTTTGAAGAGCTCATCTTTTCTTTGCCATTCTTTTCTAGCCCAGTAAGTGCAATCCTGGTTCCTGTCTGTTGCACGGTCACATTTTTTAACTTATGTGAGGAATGTTTGTGTTGTGGAAAGGGGCTATTAGGATGCCAGATTTGTGTTTTTATGTCAGTGATCTCAGATGAAATATTTTCATATTCCAAGGAAAATGCTAATGCTTTTAACTGATAACCATGCAAATTTAACTTGGATGTATTGCCTAGTTTTCCATGGTAATAAAAGAGTCTATGGATAGTGTTCCTCTGCTCACTGCCCTTTTCCTGCATTCACAAGCTAGGGATGTGTGCCTTCTCTCCAAAATAATGGCAGAGAAAGAACTCTGTTGAGCTTCACATACCAGTTCTGGGGAAAATGACTCACAGTAGCACTGTATTTACTATTATCTGCCCAGAACAGCCAGTCTGGCTTTGTTATGACTGTTCTATCATGGTCAGTCTGACTTTTACAGAAATCCATCTGTGAAAGAAAACTAGACAAGGACATACAGTTAAAAACATTTTATCCTGAGAAGAAATTCTCACTGGCCTATTAGTTTCCTGCAGACGGGATACTTTTCAAAGTGGCTTTTACAAATGAGCCCTTTAAGTGTGTCATACCTTCCCGTGGTCCTGCAGACTGGCCATCTGTTCCACTTTCTGTCACTTGTAAATGAATTTTGCATGGCACCAAAGTTAGAAAGTGAGCTGAAAATTTTCCTTGGACCTCTTCTATAATAAAAATTTTGTTTGAATGAGAAGACAGTTCACTTGAATCCATAAAGTAAAAAAATTAGACATCTTCCTCTGAACTAATAGAAACCCTGTGATTGTTTGATAATGGTCTTTTGTGTTGTTTAGTGTCAACACAGTCTGTCTTCTCAGAGGAGGTTCTCAGTTGCTGTAAATCTCTAATTCCAGAGATGCCAGACAAAAGCTGATTACTTTTGTTATATCCCTACTGAGGATCTGATCTTTTCTAAGTACTAATTTGTGCAAATTAAATAAGACTAAATAAGTTTCATTTGCAGAGGGCAATACCGAAAATATCTGATCTCTCAGTTGCAATGATCTGTTTCATTTTTTAAAGAAGTTATACACATTCACTAAAACATAGTTTTACAAGCAGACAGTGCAAGTTTGTTCCATGCTGTTTCTTTCCTGCCCTAGTTCCTTGCTCTGGCCCACTCAGCATCTTCACTTGTGGAAACACAAGTGAGGGGAATCATTCTATTAAAAGGCAAAGCTGTCTTTTACAGCATTGTTGTTAATCCAGATCATTTGTTCCACAATGAGACAAAGAGGTGTAGCAGTGTAAGTGATGGGATTGACTGGGGGGTGTGAATGAGGGGTGAGATTACAAGAAATTGGTTTCGTGTTCTGAAGAGTTCATGAATCCACATTGTACACAAAATACAAACACTTTAACGGGAAGATTTGTGCTGGGCTGATTTCGGAGGCCTTAAGGGAGCACTTAATGGTCAAGACCTCTGTACTCCTGCTGGAGTGAGTGCAGGAATCTGGCAAATGCTGTCAAGGAAGATCTGCAACATGAGCAAGGGGCTGGTTCATCAAAGTACAGGTGCTGCTGTAGAGGAGGACTCACCAACTTTTGTGCAAGTCACAGAGGACATCAGACACCAGATCCACATGGTTGATTCACATGGTTAATTCACATGGTTAATGCTTTAGTGGCTTCTTGGGGAAATAAAAGGCTTCTTGTATTGCTATATTTTGGTGTTCAGTGGCTCTTTCCCTTGGACTGTTTACTGCTGTAACCTAGCAAGCCATTGTCACCACCACTGTCACAAGGCACCTTTTGCTTTGCTTTTGCTTTTTTAATCACTTCAAATAGAAGTGCTGTGAAACATTTTGCTCTTATTTCCCTTCTAGCAACAAATGCACTTTTTCTTCTTGGTTTATTTGTTTTGGGGTTTTTTTTGTATGTGTGTGTGTGTGTGTGTGTGTGTGTGTGTGTGTGTGTGTGTACATGATACTGTTTTTTGGTTTTGTTGGGGGCTTTTTCTTGCAAAAGCATCTAATACAGAACTGAATGCTTTTATGTTTCTTATATGTTCTAAACAAATAGAATTTCTTTCTTCAAGTGTGCTGGTGCTAAGATTCTGTTACTACAGGTTTTAAGTCTGTCTTGCTTAAAAGAAGGTAGTTTAGATATTTAAGAGAACTTCAGCATCTGCCAAAGTGCTATTGGAAGACTTGGTTATAAGTGTGCAACACATCCACCATGAGTACTAAATCTGACTGTCCTGATAGAAGATGCATTGAACCTTCTAGTGGGAAAAAACATCTCTGGTATAAAATACCTGTGAGTATTCCAGCTGCAGCCTAGCTTTAGCTTCTAATGTATTCTTAAATACTTACATATTCTTAAACTTAAAGGTGTCAAGGGACATGATTTTAAGTTTCTTATGTTCATAGTTGTGGTTACATGTTTTAGATGTTGATAAATAGATGTTACTTAGGATAATAACTTCTGCATATGAAGCTGTTTTGCACTGAAAGTGTCTCAAGGCATGTCAGAGGTGCTTAAACCTATGGCTTAATTTACTTTCTATGTGGTTCCACCACATGAAGATTTGGAGTTGTGCATGCAGTGCCCTCATGCTGAATATGTGCATTTGCCAAGTTTCTTTGGACACTGCCAGTCTTGACTAAATACTCTTCCTCTCCCTTTTTCTGCTTATCCTAATGTTTTCCTAACACAGTTCCAAATTTAACCTGAGGTATATTTCTGCTCCCCAGTGATTGACTAAATTAATATGCTTGAAGTACAAAGCTTTCAAATAGCTTCTGAGTCTGTGCTTAAGTCTGAGCTCCCTCTGTGGGGTTGGTATTTCACAGCCCAGCAGCACAGGCCTGTGCTAAATAACTTGACTGGAGTTTTGTTTTTCCCTTTTGTTGCTGTTGTTTTTGCTGCTTGCTGCTGGTGGGAGATGACTTTTGTCACTGCATTACCTCTCTCTATGCCTTTGGGGTTTATTGTGATTCTTATTAAAATCAGAGGGAGGCTGTCACTGGCTTTAGTGGCACCTGCATTGAGTAGTTGGACATTGTTGGTCAATATAATTTTTACTGATATTGTTTAAGTTGCCAACACTAATGAAGCAGAACTGTGAAGTAGGTCGGGCCTGCTGAGCACATAGATGGTTGAAACTAATTAGTGTCAGCTAAAGACTTAATCATTAATGACGAATTTGTATATGCATTCATACGAAAGTAGAATATTTGATCCACAGGAGACTAAAGAAAATGCAGAATGGTTTGACTGTGTTTTTAGTAGCACAGGAGTTTAGAAATCTCTGGACATATAAGTTTCCACGACCTGGAGCTAAGGTTGTGGATCCCATATTTTCAAATGCCTACACAAGCTGTTAGTCTTTCTAAGTCTTGTGGAAATCCTGCTTGCAGTCAACAGCAGCAGAAGTTGAAAAGTGTTTAATAAACAGAACAGTGCAAGCAAAAATACAGATGCTTATGCTGTCATTCAGTCATCTCTCTTGTAGTTTTTTGTCTCACATGACATAAATTAATTCATGGCTGATTCTTATGCCACTTTTCTAAATACATAAACCAGCTGCATTTTCTTATGCTTTTTAGTGATGGCAGTCTTATAACCTTTATCTGTTTTCTCTCACAGAGCCACAGTGTGACCTTGGCTCCTTATGTAAGATCATTTGGTAACTCCATTGGTATCTGTTGGGAAATACGTGTTAAGATTCTACTCAAGAGTAAACCAAGGATAAAAATTATATGTTTACTAAAAATGGTCTCTTATTTCTTTCTTTGTCATTCTTTCATTTTTACTTATTGCATAGTTTCTGAATATTTTAATTCGCCAATGAATTTTTTTTTTTCTTTTTATGTGTGAGTAAGTAGAAGTTTTGATTCTGTGACTGCCCTGGAGTTCTACTGTTTTATTTTAAGCTTTTCTGAGTGTTACAGTGCTTTTCAACAAGAAAGCATAGTAATGGATTTTAAATAGTTTAGTTATATTAGAAAAGTGGCAAAGCAAGGGAAAGACCTGATGGACAATAGATAAAGTTACACCATACATGATCAGCTAGGGTTTCTTTTTTGTCACCTGAGCAGTTCTTGGGTCTGTATGACATTGTCATTATGCTGTTGAGAACATCAAAAAGATAATCAAAAAGAAAAGCAAATCAACATATCTAAATATTCACTTGAAAAGTCAAATCCAATTTGAGTTTATTTTTTATTATTTAACTTTTATGTAAATAATATTTCAAGGCCCAAATATTATAGAATGACTGGAGTCCAAAGGACAAAAGGTGCCATTAGTAGTTTGTGTAAGGAATGTTTGCATTTATTTTCTAGGTAGGTTGTTTCACTGATCTGCCATGTTCATATTTTGTTAAACCCAGAAATAAAAGAAAAAAAGGACAACCTTTCAGACACTCTAATATTTCATCACTATTTCTGTTATGTTCTATAACTGTCTTAAGAATTTGGACAAGCATATGTCTATGATGATTTTATGATGCCTTCTTCCAAAACAGTAAATTTGGCAGGACTGAACCTTATTCATACATAAAAAACAGCAGCTGCTAATTGATTGTTTTCAAACTACAGCTATGATATGCAACATAAGGCTTGTCTGAATCATGCAGACAGTCTGCATTGATGACACAATAAAGTTGATGCAGAATAATTTGGCACACTTGGAGAATGGATGAAAAGCCCATCTTATTTGGGTTGTTAAATAAAGTCCTAGGCTGAAGATGTATGACCCATATTGGTTTTGCAAGTGCAGTAATTTTAGGTCAAATTGCTTAAGAAAAATAGGTTGGGAAGAATGCATACAGCCATAGCCACCTTCAGCTGCAATTTTAACATTTTGTCTGACCAACTTTAGCTAAAATATTAACTGCTTTTAGGGATTCGGAGAAATTTCTTTTAAATTCTTTTTTTCTAAGCAGTCATATAGACCTTTTATTCTAGGGCATGGAGCCATTTTTGAGCAGATTATAGGGTGATGGAGTTGCCCTGTGAGCTGGAGGAATTCGATTGTTATCAGATTGCAAATTTGCAAAGAAATTTTTATGAAACAGCAGCAGGAATCAGTATCGCAGAGATTTACTGAGAAAACAGATCTGAAACTTAAAAAAAATCTGTTAAGGTATCAGCCCAGTACATAGTTTAATATGAAAAGCATATCTGATTAGTTGGGTTGTATCAGCAGAATGATGACATAAGAAAACAAATGTTGTATTTGGCTGAATTCCCAACGAATGCATATTAAAAAAAAAAAATTACAATAATTAAACCAGAGGCTTTATTCTTAAACTAGAATATGATAGAAGTCAGAAGATCAGTTTGATTTAAATCACAGTATTGAGAACTTCCTGCTGTCTATGGGCTAAACATATTTTGGGAAGTGATGCACGGGTGCCATATTTGTTCAGACAAATATATGTTTAGAAGTGTGGAAGAGTGTATTTTTAGTTATTTTACTAAAAGGTTCTGGATTTGAAGGTTTTTTTCTGGTGATCACTGAAGTCTGAGTAGAGAAGTCCACAAAGCAGTTAGTGCCATGCCATAATATCATTTCACGACTTTCCAATCCACAGGGAAAACCTAGGAATGTTATTTCTGATAGGAAGCAGGAGGATGAAACACCATTGTAGTCTAAGGGATGTGAATGATAGCGACCAGAGGCACTCCATCACTTATGGGCATAAAAAATACCTGGGAGGGTCTACTGGAATTGCATGGTGTGTGACTGAGAGCATGCACAGGCTGTGCTGGGGGGGAGGTTTGGGCTGCTCAGCCTGCCAGATGGAGACTCCTCAGTCAGCATGGAGCACCTGTGTGCCATGGGTCAGCAGGTGGAAAGACTCCTTATGCAGAAAAGGACAGATTTTGATGGCTGGAACCCTGAGCCAGAGTCTTGGCCAGACTGAAAATACCGGTCATCATTCTCTTTAGGATCCAGGAGTCCCTCTTATCTTGCCAAGGAGCCTAGAAATTAATTTCTTCCCTCTCTTTAGGAACTTGGGACCCTGTCATCCCAGGCAGTGCAGCCTGCCTTGGGAGGCAGCTCTGCAAGGGGAGCGTGGGATGCCAGGCAGGCACTGGGGTGGGCAGAGGAGTTCAATAGTGCTGTGGGAGGGAAAACAGGCTTCACTGCAGGACAAGCTCAATGAGCCAGCCTGTGAAATGTGTGTTCCTAAATGTGATTAAAATTACCTTGAAATTGGATACCTGTGGGCACTTATCACCTTTTAAAATATTGATTTATGTTGTGTCTGTTTCAGCACAGCATTAAACAGCTGTTTGAAATGGATCAGTCTAAACACTGTCTGCTCAGCTTAGAGGAATAGAAAAGTCACTTAGCAGAGATCCATTTGTAATCTCTCTGGCACTGCCTGAAAAAGAAACAGTCCTACTCAATTGCTATATTAATTATATAAAGGGGCAAGATCAGAGCTGCAGATAATTGAACAGGTTTTGTGGCTTGTTGTGGTGCCATCTCGTGGTTCTTGAGTAAAGTTCCCACGTTGCTGAAAGTTCCTTCAGAGCCAAAGCAGATTTTGCAGCATTGCGGCAAGCAAAACTAAAATTTGGAGCTGAAGCAGCACTTGAACCTCCTGGCTACTGGCCAGATTCCTGCCGTGCTCAGCCCTTCCTCGCTCTGGTAAAGCCTTTGGGCAAAAATAGGTTTCAGATCTCTCCTTGCAAGAGTGGTGATAATACAGCAGTCCTGAAATGCATCAAAAGGCCAGGCCATTCTGCTTGCCCCTGTGTATGAGAGGCATGGAGAACTGTGCTCAAGAAAACAGACATTTCTTTTTTCTAAGCCCTGGAACATTAGCCATAATTGTTCCTGCTGGTGTCTTAAACATAGAATTGCTCTGAAAGTGCATAGGGAGGATGCAGTTCCTTTCACTTCTAATGTGCCTTGTTTGGAATAAGAACAGAAATTTTACAGAAAATATCTACAGCAGTCCTCTGCATCTCATTCCCACATGTTCATTACAGAGCTTGTACACAGAGGGGCATTCGTCCTAAATTTGAGTGGCCTTTCTATGTGCTCTCTCATCTTACTGTTCCCCCAGCCTTGAAAAAGAATGATGTTTGCATCGACTTCTCCTCCTTATATTCTCATATAATCTTATATTATATAAGATTATATATTATAATCATATATATATTTTATATTCTTATATCCTTATAATGTAATGTTTTCAGCTATTTGGAAGTCTGTTTTGGGGAAGTCTTTACTTTTGCTACAAGTCCTCAAAAACTAGGAAACTTTCAGTCACATTGAAATGGTTATCATTTTGCAGTTTCCTGTTTTCTTGGCATTGTCCATTGTCTGCCATTTTCTTTTGCTATAACATATTATCACTTTTTGTTGCATCCAGCAGATTAGCAAGCACTTTCTGACAAATGTTTGTCATGCTTTTCTATTCCTGAATTCTGATTTCTGTTTGAATGACTTTTAGGTAATGATACTTCAGAAGGAAACTGTTGATATATCCATGTCTCTGATAAAACTTCTGTGTGTCTGTAATATTATGAATCATTGCAGCCCATGGAATCCTGCTAGGTGATTTAATAAGACTTGTAAAAAGCTTAAGGCAGATCTCTCAGTGGCTGTGGACAAGAGGATCTTTCTAGAGCACTGAGTATAGGAAAGGTGAAGGAATTTGATTTCAGGCCTTGGTTATCATTAGTAGGTTGGAAAAACAGAAGTCACTTTTGAAAAGAGCTGAAAAAAATTGCTGTCATATGTTCACAACTGTTCTCCCTCTTTTTTTATGGCTTTGGATGAGGTCACAGGGAGTGGGCTACCATACTCCTGTGAGTAGAACAAAGCTGCAATGAAATCTGCTGAGTAGTTACCTTCTGCAGACTGTAGAAGAGGATTTTAAATGAATTCCTGGGCTGGCAAGTTGGAGTGATGATAATTCATTAACCAGCACTGGCTAATGCAAAGTGAGATCAGAGAAGGGGCTGTTGCCACAGTGAGAGGACTACTCATTACCTTCAGTACTATTTAAAGGATTCTAAGCAGTATTTAAGCCACTGTATTTGAGTGGCTTAAAATGCAGATATTTTGAGACTGTAGAGCTGTTTTTCACTTTCTCATATGTATTTTTGCCTTCATACAAGTGATAATGCATTTATGGGTTACCCCATAGAGCATCAGCTGTGCTAGAGACAATCCAGTGTTTGAGACCTATAAGCTCTGTAAAAAATGTCAGCATTCTGTATTCTTAATTTCTATTCCTGACTACCAATGTCATCACCTGCTCCTGGATACTGGAGATTATTATAAGACTTGAATGACCTATTTAGCTGTTCTGAATTTTGAATTACGATTTTTTTCCTCCTCCCTTATCAGCTGAATTTCTTCCCTCCCACTTCCTTTTAGCATAAAACAGAAATTGTGAAAGATTATTGGGTAGTTTTAGAAGACATTGATCCCTATATAATCTGTGAACCCTTCATAAGAAAACTGAAGTCAAATTTAGCATGGCTACTAAAAGACTGGGGAGAGGAGGAGTCCTTGATTTTAAGACTTATAAATAATAATAATGTCTACCAGATATTCTCAAGTCCCCATCCATGGGGATGGAAACAAGCTTTAGGAAGAAACTTTACATCCTCAGCAAGCAGCAGTTAAGACTCAGAGAATTTCAAAAGCATACATGAATTTTTGTGCAAATGACACAATATACACGGCTTCCAGTGGGCATGTGCAGGTCAGAATTTTAATATCAAGGCATAACTCCCAGCCCACACTGAGATCAGGTTAAATTTCTGCAGACATCTGCAAGTCTGGCCTTCATGTGATGATCAAGGATCTCTCTGCAACACTTTATTTTAAAAAGTACAACTCTTAGATATGCAAATTGTAATATTTATGATGTATAGAGACAACAGTTTGAGATAGGTACAAGGCTGTAAAACTGCTCCTGATACTCTGTCCACTCAGATCTGTTAGGTCATCTTCCAGGAATTAAATCTAGAAGAAATGCTTGATGCTATTTCCTGAAAACATAACTCTTTTTTCTAACGGTGACAAAAAAGAACATTCAACTATATGAGTCTGGATCCCTTCCAATTAAACAAAGGACATGAATTTTCTTAATTAGAGAGTAATTGGATTCTCCATCTCAAGCAAATTACGGACTTTATATCATAAGGAAATAAATTATGGGAGAAAAAATTGCTGCAAGTTCTAGGTGAAAACATTTATTATATCCATAGCTCTGCAATTCACTGTGGTAAACCTCAGCAAAATGGAGTTACTGTCAATGAATCAAATCTATGCTTTTTTGCATTTTTCTTTCCGTCTTTATATTTATGTGCGAGAGAAAATGTAAATCTTTCCTGCGCTTCAGAAACTCCTCCCCTATGCTTGCCGTGTTTCTGTGTGAAATGTCACATTTCAGCAAATTTGAAAGAATGATCTCTCAGCTAACAAAGCAATACCTCCACAATTAACTGAAAAGATCTCCCAGTTCCATTAAGGAAAACTGCAGTATAACTCTTTTTGGAAAAAAACTTCATGAAAGGACTTTGTAACATTCCTTACAAGTGGTTGTAGTCAGTATGCTCATGCTTCACTCTGTAACAGTGGAAGAACTGGGATATAACTGGAATAACTCTGAAATTGCTACTAGCAAGGATCCTGTAGTTAACCTAGTAAAACTGGAGTCATATATTAAAATGGGAGAATATTCTACATAATGCGCATATTAAAAGAAAAACAAGAACTGAAAACACAGCCTAAAAGCACCTGCAACAATTGTTCCCATGAGTCTGAATTAATACGTGTGCAAGGATTGTGAATTTATCACCTGAAAAGGTAAGTAAAACCCTAAGAAATATAGTAAAGGAAAACAAACCAGCTAATTAAGGCCTGTTGTGGTAGATTATCCTGGTTCCTTTGTTGATTTTAGCACTTATCAGCAATGAGATTACAGCACAACTGACTTGTAAGGTCTCCAGGAATGTGTTTGGTATTGTGTCATGTGGAGTGTTTAGCTGGAAAAGGTGGTATGCAGCAATATAGCAGATAAATTATGAAGTGATGAAAAATATTAGACAATGACAAAAATTTTAAAGAGATTAGACCTGGTGGTCTGAGACACTCCAGAATAGTGTAAGCATTAATTTTCTACATCTATTTTCATTTTTACCCTGTTGTAAATACCAGGTGAATTCGTTGATGTCTTAAAGCTGGGAAACAATTTGACTCCAACATGAGGTGAAATCACCTAAGAGAATTTGAACTGAAATAATAGAAACAGGATGAAATTGCAAGGTCAGGTGGTTAGGGAGCAATTGAAAGCATTTCTGCTATCAGTGAGTAATAAGTAACACATGAGCATAATCAGCTGCAAGATAATTGTGTTTCAGCAGTGGTATGGCAGTGAAAATGGTAAACATGATGCTCAGGTAACAGTGACTGCTGTGCTCTGTGTATAGTCCAGATAAATCAGATAAAGTGAAACTGGAGCATGTGCAGTGCTCAGGTGAAATGGAGAACTTCACACACTGGCCAAGGAAACTGCTTTTCCAGCAAAATGTTGGAAGTCTTGTCTGTGTAGATGTAGCAGAAGCACATACCAGGATGGCCAAATGCTTGAATTAAGGTACAGTGTTGGCAGGGAAAAGCAGCTCTAAACCTGCTAATGAATAAATTTAGCCTGGAAATAATATTGGGCCTGAGGAGGCAGTGAGAGCCATTTGTTGGCAGGACTGTGCTGTGGCAGTGCCTGCTTGTTTCCAGCCTTTGGGTCCTGCTCCTACAGGTGGCTTTCAGATAGCAAGAGGAATAATTGTTATAGCTGGAGGCTTTCACAGCAGTGCTCTGAGTCCCTTCAGCTTCATGTCTTTAATTGCAGCTGTACAGTGGCAGAAGAGTGGCAATCTCCCAATCAGACTGATTTCATTATTTTTTTTAGTTTGTTTTTTACCTTAATTCAGACAAATGAAGTAATTTTCGTTGCCTTAAAAACAGAAGTTTAGACACATTTGTTTTTCTAATGGGATATTTACTCTGACTGAAAAACAAGTAACTTGTGAATACCTATCACTTCCCTTTATCAGATGGGAAGACTAATATTTAAAGAATGTTTGCAGGGGTTTTATGCATTGCAGTCTTTGGATAAGAAATTTATTAATTTTTTCAGAAATTTCGGTGAATACACTTCCTTCACTGAGGCTGTGTGCATAAGACTATAAAGGCATAAATATTTCAGTTGTTTTGGGGATATTATGCCTCTAATGTCCTTCTGCTGGTCTTCCTGCATACATTTATTGCTTCTGATTTCCAACAGCAATATCTTGTTCCCTTGAATTCCCCTGCAATAAATCTGCAGACCTCTTGTCATTTTCATTAATTTTCCTTTGTTGCCAGCTTCCTCATCTTGCCCTTTCATCATTAATGCTACCTAAACTTAGTTCTGTTTTGAGATTTACTTTTTTAAAATTTAGTGGGGATCTGCCTTGACTGTCACAATTTTCTTCTGATGAAATTCTGATAAGCAGTTTCTCATAAGGAATTCTCATAATTCTGATGTTCATCTTTAGTGATGGACATATCTGGAAATCGTGTAAGAGATATGGTTTTTTCTTTCCTTCTAAAGTAAGGTATTTGTTTCATGTTGCCTAATTTTTATGAGTAAAAAAATGAGACAATGCAAAGAAGAAAAAAATGAGACAATGCAAAGAAGTCTTTGATATCAGAAAGTTGTTTTCCCTGTAGGAGATGTATTGGCTTCTCCTGTTAAAACTTTTTTTGAGCAAATAGAGCTATATAGCTCAGACCTGCCTTGTTACCAATGACTTACTTCTCTTTCAATTACAGATCTGGCACTGCACTTGTTGCTGTCCTGCTCTATGTGCAACTCTCATACCCCATGAAACTCCCTTTAGCTGGGAGGAAAAATTAGTAACTGATTTTCTCTAGAAGTTCTTCACAGTAAATTGAGTATATTTCAATCTTATTGCAGCAGTGTTTTTCTGTAGCACAAGAATGGATTTGTGGGTAGTGCACAGCTTGTACTCTTATGATAACTCATAGCAATCCACTAGGTTTGTTCTCTATTGAAAAGGCTTGAATTCAAACGACTGCAAGAGCACAAAATAATTTAGTAAGCTTGAAGGCAACGATGTTATTTTCTTGTTGTTTTTTTTTTTTTGGGTTTTTTTTTTTTTTAATGCTTGGGTTGAAGGTTTATCATCCTCCACATTTCCTAAGCTTTGGAGTGAGATCATCAGCCATGGCAGCCAGTGTTGAGGCTGGGAATTGTAAACTTCCAGCAGCAAACATTTGGTCCTGAAAGCTTGATTTTTCTGTGCTCGCTTAAGGGTAAAAAGAAGAAAGCTGCTTTATGTTCATGGTGGTTCTTAGCAAGTGTTGAGTTTCCAGAGCGTGTGTGTTCCCACTTGAACAGGGCCTGAACTGAGGCTTTACTGATGTTTGCCAAGGAGCCTTAAAGCATCTTCTTAGGGAGAAGCAAACCAATAAAGCCAAAAATGCTTTACTCTGTTGTGATTCTCTCTTTATGGCATTATTTAAGATAACTACAAGAATTTAAGCTTCTCCATCTGAAAGACTGAAAAAGCAGTTATTTCATAGTTATAGCTGATTTTTGTTGCAAACATATCTTATTTCAGAATATAACTGATAATCTGATTGACATTTGCATGGATTGTGAGTCTGTTTTTCACATGTAATAAAATCATTAATGGTTTAAGAATGAAAACAAACCTATTTCTCTTCCAATTGCAGTTTTGTGTAAAGTTGATGGAAAGCTGGACACTTTCAATTCCCAATACTGGAAAGCTGAAGGAAGGTCCTGTTGTGAACAAATAAAGTGGAGCTCCTGATAGGTCTTTTCCATTTCTAATGGCTACTCATATAAACTAGGTGACATATTTATGCTTTCTTTTGTTTTTTTAGGATTGCTGTTGGGAGTCTGGGAGTCCTAGTGTGCTGTGTTTAATTCAATGTACTCTTAAGAGGAAAGGCTGTTGGTATTGACCTGAATTGGTGAACGAAGGCAGGGGAGCACTGGCTGCTGCCATTCACCATGAGAAGGATCCTCTGCTGGCATCTGTGGCCTTGGTGGAGGTTTCCTGGCTTCCTGCAGGGGTGGCACCTCACAAATACCCCAAAACATCACAAGCACAGCCCTGTGGCTGAGAGAATTGCTGCTATCTTGACAACACACACAAATAAAGGTTTATACCCAGGGAGAAGCTGTTCTCAGCCAGTGAACTGAGAAAACACCAGAATACTGAGAATTTTTTCAGAGACCAGAACTGGGGAGGATTAATTCCCCCAAAGAGTTTTACAGTTCCCATTATTCTCAGAGTCACATGTTCTTGTGTTTGCAAATGCTGTGCTTGCTCCTCTGCTGGCTCATATCTTCTTGTCTCACACAGCCTGCAGAGAAGTATCAAAATGATCCATTGTCCTTCCCTCAGCAAGGAGAAAACTCTCCAGTTTCACAGGGTTTAGGCTGCTTTGGGCTGCACTACCCAAAAACGCTGGACAGACATGGGGTGATAAACCAAGACTTGCTGTTTCTTAGCCTTAGTCTATTCTCATTTGATGGAAACAAAGTAGTTTGATGTTCATTATAGTGGGCAAATATAAAGGAAGATGCATGAAACAGAAATTAGCTAAATCTGTAGAATCTAATTTAAAACTAGTAATATTTTCCTTTTTCTTCTTTATTAATGCAGCATAATTTCTTTCTCTTCCTCAAAGTGGGCTTAGACCTTTACAATCTGTCCTAAAATGTTACTAGAAATGCATATTCCCCGTGATTTATAGTTTTGATGTGAAAATAAGTTATTAAGGATTGACAAGGGCCATTTGAAAGTGCTGCTGCAACCCCTTAATTATTTAATGGCTGCTAAAGAACCAGTTCTTTATTAGAGCTCTGCTATTTGAAAAATTTCATTCAGATTTACCTGCAGGCTCAAGCATGATTTTCTCTCATTAAAAGAAGCAGGAAATATT
The DNA here is from genome assembly GCF_052056855.1 of Sturnus vulgaris. NCBI lineage: Eukaryota > Metazoa > Chordata > Aves > Passeriformes > Sturnidae > Sturnus > Sturnus vulgaris. The sequence goes on from NC_142260.1 coordinate 12,316,478, forward strand.
AATGGATTAATAAACTCAAATAAATTTGCCAAGGAAATGTGAGTGCACTGCATTTTGAAGCATGTAAGTAGTAAAAGAGCAGCACTGTATCCAGTGGTGGCAAAGCTTACATTGATCTCCAAAGGAGGCTCCAGAACCAATGATGCTCCTGAGATGTTCTTCACAATGGAATGGAAAAAAGAATGTTCCCAGAATGGATGCTGTGAGAGGAACCCTCTCCAATAACTGATTGAAAATGTTTGTGGAAGTTCCTTTCAGAAGCCCATCTCTCTACTCTTTGACATATAGTTTCTATCTTTTTGGCTTGTTAATTACAGGGATATTATTTAAGACAAAGTTCTGCCAGAGTCCTGATTTCTGTCCAGGTTTAAAGATCTATTTTGTTTTTTCACAGCTCCTGGTGTCACAGTATGAGTAGGAATGCTGATACCAGGTAGGGGAATGTGTAATGGAAACTGAAAGTAGTTTAATTCTTAGTCTTTAGTTGGGATCTGTTGCTCAAATGAAATACTATTTTGCTGTCCCTCCCCATCCTTGTCTTTTTTTTTTTGTATCTTGAAGAATTACTTGTAAAATATAAACATCATTGTACAAAATACTCAGAAATGTCACTGTGTAAGAAAGTAAAACTTAATGCAGTGTAATTTCCCCTATTTTTAGTTTTGGACAGTAATTCTGTTGCAGTCTGAGCAAATACAAATTTTACATCCATTAACAGACAAAAAAAAATGCCAATAGCTAAGGAGCTACCAGGAAAATGAAGCTGGGGTGCATAGTGGTGGGAGAAGGAGGGAGTGCTCATGCAGGGAAATGGGAGTGGCTTGGATTAGGTATACATGAAAAAAACCCTGGTTATGAGGTCGTTAATCACTGGAACAGGTTTGCCACGGAGGTTGTGGAGTTCTGGAGATTTTCAAGCCCCATCTGGAGATTTTCAAGCCCCAGGCAGTCTGGCTTGGTCTCACATCTTAGAGCAGGCAGCTACATCAACTCTTCAGCTTCCTCCCAGTGTAATGATTCTCTGATTAACAAAACCTCCTGTGTTGCCTAATAACTTTCATGTTAGTATATTCTGCAAGAACTACCTTAATTATTGGGGAGTCAAAAGAACTGGTCAAATTAACTGTAATGCAGGAGTGAAATTTTCACTGTAATAGTGTAACGTGGTTCTCCTCCCAGTTGCAGAATACAAAATCAGACCAAAGATTGCAAGTGAAGAACATGGCTCTAAATGGGCATAAAACAATTTGGTTTAGAAAGAAAATAAAATTTTTATTTTTTAGGATTTTCAGCTTGCCTGTTGCATCTAATAGATTTTAAGGATGAAACATTATTTTTTTTCCTTAGAAAGACAAAGAATGAAATCAATTATCTTTCTGTGAGTCCACTTTTTCTATTGAATTTTCCATGGAAAATGAGGGTGAGTACCTGACTGAATTTCACTGTGGCTAACAAAATAGTAGATTTGCATGAAATTTCTTTCAGTTTTGAACTGTGCTCTCTTTAGTCATAGTTCCCAGAATGAGTCTTTCTGATTGACTTTCTGAGAGAATTTATTCTGGTAAATTGCATCCCTTGTTTCAGTTTGTTCTGCTATGTTATGTGAATTAAAGAGGGCAGAGAGCTCAGTGCAGCCTCTGATACTGATCTAGAAAAGGCAATCAATGGTTCCCTTTGAGGGTGTTGTGATGTTTTCTTCATAATAGGGTCATATTTTACTGCTGCTGTACAGGCATGGGTATTTCCACGTAATTCTGGGTAATTCACTGTAAGGACTGTTTGATTTTCCTTTGCTCACTCCTTGCTACAAGGTGAGAAACTCTACTTGTTTGGTTTTCTTTTTTTTTTTAATTATTGAGCCAAGAATCACTCCAGGCCCTTCAAGGCATAACTTGTCCAGGAATCTTGGTTAGCTGTTAACTTTTTCTTCAAACAATGCAATAATAGTTGACTTGGTGGCCTGCCATTATCAAAATTTTGCCATGGAAAATCAGATACGCTATCTTTCACATAATAGAATCATATACACAGAGTATTTTGTGATTCTGAGGTATTAATCCAGAATTATATCCAGGAGAACTGTTCATCAACATCCAAAAGCAGCAATAAATAGCAAGAATACCAATATGCATTTTTGTTCCCAGTGATTAAAAGAGCTGGATTTTTCTTCCTCTGTGAATGAAATGAGAAACATTATATCTGAGAAGTAGTCTGGTCTCATGATTACACAGCTCCCACAGTTAGAGAAATTGTGTCTAATGCAATTGCTGAATCTGGGATCCATCACAGCATAACCTGATTTCTTATCTTGCATTGTTTAATAGTCCACTGATTGTATATCATCTGTACCATTTCAGACCATGATTTCACACAATGTGAGACACTTTTTTATTTTTTTTTAATAGTAATACCAAGAAGAAATGATTAGACATGACCCATATAACAATCCAACCCTGAGTGCAGATTATTTCTGGGGACTCTCAGCATCAAAGGCTATTTTTTCTGGTACTTATTCTCTAGAAGAAAAGATTAAATGCATTCTATTTGCTCTTGCTTTCTGCATTGCATTCTCTCGCTCCAGTTTTTTTGGCCATGAGTTCTAATGTTGCCAGGCATTGGGAATTTTATGGAAGCATCTGCTGTCAGCAGATTGAGAATTTGGCTCCATAGTCACACAGTTCTAGAGCACTCTGGCTCAATGCTGTTGGACTGTAGCTAAAATAGCTGCATCAATTTGCACAGAATCAGAAATACCTGTGCTGGACACCAAGAAACAGATTCACTTTTCATCAGTTGCAGGTCATTCCATAGGCAATGTGCCACATTGTAAGGGAGCATTTCAACTAGATGAGAAACAGTTGTTTCAGATTATTTTCCAGGATTTCCAAGGCTTTCTTGCTTAAAAAGTGTGGTAATAAAAGAATGTGATAAAATAGTCTCTTCTAACAGATTTCCCAATTAATCAGTATAAACAAGCCTAGCTTGTATGCAAATATTGAAGACTGGTGTGTGCCCTTATTCAGATCAGGAGTGTGAAATACCAGCTTTACTCTGCTCAATAAACATTTAATTTAGTGTTTAAAATAACTAAAATGTAGATAGTAAAATGTAGATCTAAACAAATAAATTTGAGGCCAGGCTATGCTTGTGGGATTCTAGATTCTAATCTGAATCACACTCTTTTATGATTAATGTTCATTAGAACTCGAAAATTCTATCAAAAGAGATGTGAGGTCTTGAAAGATAGCACAGAGCAATTAAAAATGTTTTATCATAAACTTTTCCACTATTTCTATTAAACCCACCCACATCCAGTCCAGGGATCTAGGAAAAAAAAAAAGTTGTGGTGAGGAACTGCAAGGACATGAGCAAACATAAAAATACCTGTGGTCTGTACAACTTCCATTCACATTCCAAGCTGTAGGTCAGGCAATCATCCTTAGAGTGCTTAGGAAGAGTTTTGATTGGAGTACTGTGAATATTTCCTAGATGGTTTTCTTTTAACGGATATGCTATTAGTCTTTATAAATGATGATAACCTCAGTTAGATGCATGATTCTGAAACAGACACGAATTCCAAAGAAGAAACATAATTAGTTGAACATATAGGTTTGAATCATTTACTTAAAAATGACACCATCATCTTTTCCTCGGAAGGAAACCTCTCCATTACTTCTGATTGTCATTTTTATTGATAAATCAATATTTGATGTTAGAAGATTTAAAACCAAGTCTTATTCTTCAGAGGCATGTGCCCAAATCCAAAATGGAAACATTAGACATATTTACTATCACTTTTTGGTTTACCACAACAATTGTGAGACAGGGAGGGCAGAGGAAGCTTTCAGTAATGGTATGAAGTTGAATTTATTATGTTGTTACTGAGCACTGCTTTTCAATTGCAGTGTGTTCCACGTAGTATTGAATAATCTCAGTATAAGAAAAGACTACTGCAAAACTTAAGCGGGAAAAGGCAGAAGAGTAAATCGCAAATTTTGCCAACTCAGTAGCTGCCGAGCCAAATTGTAGTAGTTACAGGGGAAGTAGCAGGATTTTCCTTTACAAGAGCTACAAGATTTCCTAGTTTTGCAAATTTAAATTTTTTTGTCTGTCACTGCATATATATCAGTGAAAAGGAATTGTAAATCAAGTGAGTAATTAAAGTTGTAACTACTTGGGAATTCTGAATCCACATCAAATGAAATTTGAAAATGCTTGGAGGTCAGCATTTACAATATCTGGTTTACAGTCCACGAAATAAATAATCAGGATTATAATAAGATATGAGTTCAGCACTTGTTGCTTCTTTCTTATGTTTAGCAAATCAACAATCTGAGAATAAATCAGATGAATACAGAATGTTTTGTTGTGTGGTTGGAGTTCAAAAGGAAGAAGCCTGATTATAAATGATTGAATTAAATATAAGCAGACAGACACCTCAAAACCTATGTGAAATACTTATTTTTATTACAGGATTTCTAATTTAAAGGTATTATTACTGAAATCCAGGGAGGTTTTACCAGTGAAGTGGAAAAAGACTTGACTGACACAACATAGCTAGAAAATTCATCACTCTGTACACAACCTGAAAATTCGGTGTATTTTGAGGGCAGATTAGGAATGGTATCATTTTTAGATTTTACCAGTTGTTTATAGACCATATACATCCAAGCTATGGAGCCCATTATCTTTAAAATCACATGATTTTTTTCAGTTTCAGCTTTAGTCATCTCTTAGGTTGTCTTTCATGTAAAATGAAAATATAGGATAAAAATAGTCTTACCTTACATAAGAAATTGTCCTTATATAGGCAGTAGTGGAGTTTAAGAGCTATGTAGGCCTTGTGCTGACATTTATTCTTGGGATAAATTTCATAATATACAAGTCATCTTTTAACTCTGATTAGTTCACAGGTACCTAAGTATGGGAGAAATCACTTCTCTTGTAACTTATTTGTGTGAATAAATGCAAATACCTGCAATTACACCCCCCCATGATTTTGAATTTCAATTGTCTTGAAGATTCATGTCAGTAAAACTGAAATGCATGAATCTTTGTAGAGAGAAAAGCCAAAAAGAATTCGTGTATCCCCAGAAAACTTCAGTGGATATCAGAGTGAATATATTTGATTCTTTCTTAGTAACTTTTTCTTATAACCTGATTGGTTTTGGTTTTTTTTTTTTTTTTAAACACTGAGCCACTGTGATGGGAAAAAAAGGATACTGCAGCTCTAAAATCATGTAAGATATATTTATATATATATATCCATTCTGAGCATCTATCAAAACATAACTCTGAGAAAAAGAAGTTTAAAAGTGAGCTTAAAGAATATGTGACATCTGACAGGCTGAACTGACAGGATTAAGGTGTAGAGAAACAGAGGCAGCATGAGAGACATCTTTGATTTATTCATTACTTTGTATAAGTATAAGCAAAGTAAGCAAGCAATTTTAGAAGTAATAAGTAAACAATTTCTATTTTAAAAAGAAGATTAAATGCTGGGTTTTATCAAGGATTTGCCCCTGCTACCTACCTCTCCACTGAAATTTTTAATCTTTTTTACATTGGCTTTGCTGTGGAAACTAATCAGTCTCCAGTTCATCTCAGGAGACAGAGTCAAAAGCTTGAATGCTGTGCCCATTTTCGATGTGTTGTGTGGTAATCCAATTAGATTCCTGCCTCTACTTACTGAATTTAAGCCTTATCAGTGTTGCAACTGCTGAAAAGAAATCTTGACATATTTACCAATTTGTATGACCATTTTTACTGGCTGGTTCTCAAATAGTTCTGTCTTTCTGTGAGAGTTCAAATGGAATGTTTCAGTTAATCCTTTGGAAAAAGCCTCTGCAGCTCACTTTGATATTGGTTTTTGGGTTGATTGAAATGCTCACACATTTTCCTGAGTGTACCCTGCTGTTATCTTTGTCTTTACAGGGTCATTTCTCCATCTTCATTTATTGGCAATGTAGACATCATTACTTTCTTTTTTTCAAAGGTCATGGAGTATGTTATAAAAAGCTTCTCAAGTCTGTGTTGCAAAGCTTCTGAAGAAAAACCCAGAGCTCAACAGTAAGCTGTGGTTGTAAACAGAAATAAGGGGTCTCTGCAGTGCTTAACTTTGTGCTAACTTAATGTGTTGTATAAATCAGATTTTATCTTTATTGAATTGCTGAGGACACATAAGGACCTCACCTTGAAAAGAACCTAAATTGGTACTCCACTCACAGAAAAAAAAAAAAAAGAATATACTTTGAATTATGATCTATATCATGAACATTTAATTCCTTTTGTATCTTGTGATGATGTGTACTCTATTACCAACACATATTGTCTAACACTGATGAAGGAGTAATTAATCTATAGATAGAAAACACAATAAAATTAACTTGTGAACACCAGGTAATTGCGTTTCTTTCATGATACGTTTATGGAAGTGGATTCAGCATCACTGTAATAATGATATGTAATGAATTCAACCCTTTAACAAAATAACTTTACTTAGAAATTCGTATTAGAGATACAGATTTGTACAACTCATTTCAATAGGTCAGCTTTAGCAAATGTCACACACATCTGCAGCCACTATACATTTTCCCAAACTGAGTTCCTACAAACAGAGTTCATTTGTCAAAACAAGGGGCTAGTTGCCACTTTTAGCCTCATGGAAGGGTGTTGCATAATCTTAAACAGATGAAAGGAAACAGCATTTAATATGCTTTATTAAATTTTACAATTCTGAGGCTCATGGGGAAAATCTGCTAATGACTGGGCAGCTTGTAAACTCTAATATTTCCAAATGAATTGTTTTGTTATTGTTGTTTGGTATGTCCTTTTTCCCTTCCAGATCTGTTCTGTCCACCTGGCATTGTTTTTGCAATTGTATTGCCCTTGTGAGACCTTTGTGGTGTGATCCATCATTTCTCATTTCACTTCCAGTGCCTGATAGTCAAAGTAGGTTGTGAGATGGTTGTGTAATATCAAATGTTTTATTTTGTTATTGTTCTTATTGCACAAAAAAAATCTGAAAAGTCCTCGTTTTTTTAAAGCTCACGTGTTCTATCATCTCAATTCATGTATATTGCAGTGGGCCTAGAGGGGGATACAGTCACACACTGGTATTAATCTAGACCGAATATATCATAAAAACCAGTCCTACATGAGACTTATGGGCTGTATGAGAGCTGTCTGGACAATCACGAGATAGCAGGAAAAGCACATATGTATGTAATGAGAGAGAGAAAGTTTTATTGGAGAAGGGAACATTTTCCCATAGCAGGAATGTTCACAAAATGTTTATGTAGAAATGGAAACATTTCTTTCTCAAAGAACAATTTGGCATATTTTTGCTCTCTTAGGACACATATCTTGAGTGTTTTGAAAAATTCTGAACGTATTTTCCCCTTTCATATGAAGAGAAAATTCCCTCTGAACCCAAAGTTTTCTCTGTTTCTCTTAGTCTGAAAGCAGTGAAGACCAATGGTGCTGCTAAAGTACCATGTGAATTTTGGTTTAAGGCTGTTGTACAGCTATTCCTGGACAAGCAGGTGTCTTTTTATCCTTCCACTCCAGGTCTGAATCTGTGCTGCCATGGCACAAAGCAGGACTGCTGCTGCATTTTTGTTACATGCACACTTTCCTCCATGACACACTCCTTCGTACTCATTTGTTCTTCTGAGATTTTGCTTCTGAATTAGAATGCAAATCTTTCTTTGATGTTACACAAGAAATTGCATGGTTCACTGTGATGAACTCATGTCAGCAAAATCCTGGATAAAATAGATTACAAATAGTCTTGCTCTTGGATTGTGCAGTATTAGGCTCTGATAGTAAGCACAGTGGTAACTTTGTGATAGATTAAGGTCAAGAGACAATCAAATTAATATAAAAAATATAGTGGTACTTAGCCACTCATCAGTAGCAACACATTCATATCATGATAAGCTGCTTCTCTTCTGTGTCTTTAGCTTGGACTGCTACATGAGCTTGTGATTTCACAGTGCAAGTTCAGGAAGAGCAGGAAGTGAAGCTCATTCCCAGCATATCATAGACTTCCAAAAAACCCCACCCTGTACTGCATCAAATGCAGCTCTTAGGGAGGTGAAATTGCATGTGGAACTGAAGGCTTCTCCTTGCCCTGTGCTGAAAAAGCTGTCAGTGTTACTGCAGAAAAATACATAAATAGTAAGCACTTTTATTTTTGCAATGCAATTTTCGAGCTGTATCGTAAAACAAAAGTAAGAGCCTCTTTTATGTTCTAAAATGAAAATACACACGAATTGACAACTTGCTTGACAGGCAGAGTGTTCTAGAAACTCAGGAAACTTGTCCACAGGAATGCTGTCTGTCGGTTTTGGGCTTTGAATAAAAAGCTTTATAACTGCTGAATACAATGAAGAGAAGTTACAGTTTGGCTAAAACTGAGGTTTGAACCTGACATTATTTGCTACTTGAATCATAAACGATGATATTCCTGCAATCTGCAATTAGTGCCAAATTAATTACTAAACAAGGTTAGGAGAGCATTGAAGTGCTTAATCCCACACCATCTGCTTGCCTGCCAAGTCTGATTCATGGCATGGAGGAATGGGATCCAGACCACCAACCTCCAGGTCTCTCTCCACACAAGGAGAGAGGAAATGTTGCTCTTTGCAGGTTTTAAACACATATTCTCTTCCTTTCCTGTCTGTGAGGGACTGATTACAAGACCAGAGAAAGTAATTTTGAAAGTCAGATAGCTTTTCTTCAGAGCTGAATAAATGTTTGTGTAGTGTAATGGTCTGAGAAAATGACTGCAGTGTGCTTGTTCTACCCTAGGTAGTTTCTTCATGTTTTGTGATTTAAAGAAAAAAAAAAGAGGGTATTGTCCTTAAAATCGTTTGTCCATTGCATTATCCCGTATGGGGCACATAGACAAAAATGGCTTGATCTACAGTCTTTAAAAGCCAGCACCCAGAGGTGAATTTGTCTTTTTAATTAAGCTGTAAATGCCCTCACAGCTCATTTTGGTCTTTATTTCACAGAAACAGTTCAGTGCATTCAGACTTCGGTAACTTACTATTGTGAGATTAGAAGCTGAGCAGAACTGCTAATCCTGCTTTTCTCCTCACAGTCATAAATTATGATGGGGTTAAAGTCCAAGTGCTGTTCATATTCCTGTTGCACTTTACATTTTGGGCCCCCTACCATGGGGAACTGAAACCCTCGTGGCTGGGCACTGCCATACTAATGAGAGACAGGAGTTGTGATTAAGGTCTGTGTTGTTACAACTTCCTTTAGGACTGCAGAAATCCACTTTCCTTCTCTGTGAGTGAATTTCCTCACGATAAGTTGAGATTTGACAGAATATTTTTACCTTCAAGCAATGTTGTAAAGACAAGTATTTGCAGATTTTTGGGGTTTCAATGTATTACAGCAGCAGATGCCATGTGAATTTAAAGCTATCAATGCTGTTCCATCAATGTCTTGTGATGCCAACAGTTCTTGTGTTCAAGGTAATGATTCCAATTCTCAGTGGAAAACTATTACACTTCATTATCTCCAGTCCCCTGCTGTATGTGCCTGCCTTGTGAGCATCCTGTGAGGGCCAGTGAATAGTTTTGTACTTTGTGAGCAAACTACACACCCACTCATACACAAAGTTTTCATATGTGCCCCAACTTCTGTTCCATTGCAAGGAATGTCTTCATCAAAAAACCTACAATGAATAGTTTCAGTAAGAACCCAAGGCAACCTTTCAGCCAAATCAACTAAAATGATCAAGTATCAGTACCATACATGGCTGGATTTTGAAAACTCAGTTCTTCAGAAATATTGGTAGGAAGACCTTACTGTGAAAAGCTAATTTGATCATAAAAAATACCTCTAGTAAGGTGCATTTCATTTTTAGAAATTATGTTCTTCTAAATTTTGTGGACTAAATTTTTTTTCATTGTAGCACAGTGTTTTAAGTAATCAGAAAAATAGTGAAGGAGGATTTCTGTAATAATCATTTTACAGAATTCATCTCTTTCTGAAACTACTCAGTCTGTTTAAGTCTGAATTTTGCATTTGTGATTCACTAAAATCCTCCAGCCAACAGTGGGAGTTACAGTGATGCAAAGACTTCAGAGCTGTAGTTTGATTCTTTCCCAATCTGTGTAAAATCAGAGTGAGGGTCTGGATAGAAATAATATCCGTGATCCTTATGCCACTATGTAAGGAAGCTACAATCTGTCTTTTGAACCCATTTTTATCTATAATATGCTTCCTGAGCTCTTATCTTTCAACGACTAAAATAAACGAGAATTCTGGAGATTCCACTATTAATATTGTAAAAATTACCCTTGAACGTGTTAATTTCAACTAAGATGTGCTTCTTGTAGCCCCAGCTAAGTCATAATGGTGCCTCATGATTGTGCTTGTGTTGATTAAAATTGTATTGCCAATTGCTGCCAGGTTGCACTAAGTGCATCACTAAAAAACAGATTTCTGTTCATTTTTGTTGTACTTGGCTCAGACTCAAAATTTCTGATTATTTCTTTTTTTTTTTTTCCTCCACTCATACTTGGCCCAGACATTTCTCATTTAATGCATACAGAGTTGTCCATCGTGAATTCCCTTCTCCCAGCTGAATTTCTCAATACATCATCTTTGGAATCATTGCACTCTCTCCTTTTTGTGCTGGTTCATTCTCAACAGCCAATCTGTATTTTCATTCCTTCTGTTCATGACCACAGTCAGAATTTATTTCTGTGACATCTTGATCAATGTTTTATGAAAAAAGATTCACCACATCTTATTGTCACTGTGGCACTTCAGTCTTTTTGGTTTAGTCTGTACAGCTGTATTTTACTTCCTCATGATTTTCATTTTGTGCAGTAAATGTATTTTGCAAATATAAGAGATCTCAAGAGTATCCTTGGGGTGAGTATGAGCTTCATCAGATAAAGGTTTCCTCTATGTTCATCTGTTTTTGTTATATGCTCTTTATAGCTCGTTATGGTTACTGTTCATTGAGGGCCTTTGGAAAGTCAAAGATACATGGAACAGCTCCTTGTGACTTATTCCAGATAAGTGAACCATAAAGAGTTTATAAAAAAATGAACATTAATTTGGTGTTTCTCTTTGCTTGAGTGTCATACTTAACTACTGTACTGCTAAGAGGGTAATAGGATCTTTGATTTTAATAAAAAAGTGAAGTGTTACCTGTGCTTGTCATGACCTGTCAACACATTGCCAAAATAGTGCAACCAAAGAGGCCACGGGGTCAAACTTGGGATTTCCAGTGTTTCCCACATACCAAACACAACACCAGTGGAACTCTAGTTATGGGAGGTATGGAATGAAGATTTACCATTAAAAACAGTTTTAGTGGGAGACTGACCTAAGGCAAGGAAAACTCTCTTGTAACTGAGGAAGAATTTGAGGATGACAGGTAAGAGTGGAAAGAGTCCAACCACTGCACGACTCAAATCCCTGGGGAATTACATTTTCCCAGAGAGATGAAAAGAGGGTTCAATTATGAAAATTAGGTAGTGGGCAGAATAGTTAAGTGCTGGTCATTTTAGAAAAGAAAAAAAGTTCTTTCTAAAAGAACTGTATAATTATGCAAAACAGGAGCCTCTTTCCCTACTTGCAAGGTGAAAATCTCAGCACATGTATTAAGGAAGAATTTCTTCCCAGGACTTTGAATCATGCCATTAGAAAAACAAAGCACTTGTGTTTGCATTCAGCACCTCATTTGGAAGATGCTGTTTCTAAATCCTGCCCTTTGGGCTGTGTTTGGCATTGTTTTACCATAAAATTCACAGAACTTATTTCTATAGACTTTTTCATGAGTAGACTCCAGGCTGGGAAACACTTCTCACTTCTGCCAGAATACTCAGGTACAGAGAATTACACCTGAGAGCTGTTCAGAGCTCTTGGTAATGTAAATACTGAGAATTATTTTGTGTCTTTTACTGATTTTTTTTTTTGTGTGATATATTTGGTATGATACATTACATTTTTCATATTTTTGTTTCTTTTTGCTGTCTCAGAAAAGCGTAGGAAGGAAGGTACTAAGGTCCAAAGAGAAATTCCTTGAAAATGAGGGAAACTGCTGAAAATCAGACAATGGTCCTTTCAAAAGAAGTGACAAACTTCATAGCTTGATTACAATGGCAAGGTTTAATAAATGTTAGTTTCTTAGCAAAAGCTGCAGAAAACAGAAGATTGCAGCTGACTAATGACGTATTTTTATGCTAAATATAAAATAGAAAGTAGGTATCATTGTCATGTCACTTTTACGAATTTTCAAAGCAATGATTTTTTTAAAGATCAACACTTTTCTCATCATCATCAAAAAATAGCAAGGTGAATTCAGGGGCAGAACTGTGGGTTGAATACAAGGCTGGAAGAAACAACTTTACTGGAACAAAGGCTCACCAAATGTCATTTTGTGTATTGTGGCCCAGTGGAATTTGCTGTTTGGGCTACGCTTGTGCAAATAACACAACTATGGAAAAGCACGGTGGGAATGATGTAGGTTACATCAAACTGCATAAGAACAGGTACAATTTACCATTGTGTAAGAGAGAGAACAAAAGGAAGATATTAAGTTATGTTAAGAGTTAGTTCTAGCACAGCTCAGCTCAGCAAGGAGCATCAGGAAGTGTTGGAGTACAAAAAAGGGATCCACAAAAGGCAGTGTAACTAATCACTTCCTTTCAGCAAGATACATTTTGTTTATGTTGTTGAACTAGAGCACAGACAGTACTGAAATGCCACAAACAAAATGTGCAAATCTCACTAGAATGCATGAAGGGGTGTCATAAATATCTTTTAAACGTTGGCTTTCTTGTCACGTGTAAACAAAAATTCAGCCTTTTATGTGTATAATAGGTCCTTAGTCTGTTGGCATCTTGATTGTTACAGTCAGAACATAATCACTACTCTGTGAACTTTGCAATTATCTGCCTTGTTCATTTGGCTATTTTTAGAAGGAAAGCTGATATGAAAGCCAATTATGAGTTCCCTTGATAATGGACATTCTTTTACCAGAATTTTTTACACTACTTTGACAGGGTGCACTGTTAATATAAAGAAAGTTCTAGAAATGCATAAAACCATCTCATCTGTCAGATATTTTCTCAAATGTAAAATACCATACGTTTAGAACTCCTACTCTGCAGAACCAAGACTTTATAAATAACCCCATGAAGCTGGTAGTTGCTCATTTATCTCTCTTCCTAAGGAAGATCCTAAAGATAGGTAATGGACTCTGACATAAATGAGCAATGCAAAAAGTTCTTTTATTTGTGAATAAAACAGGAAATTTGTTTTGACTGTATTCAGAGGAAACTTTTGTCAGGATTCATTCACCTTCCCATCATTAAAATGCTAATTCCTACCTTTATTATTCTAGGTATATACTGGGCTACTTTAGCCACTTTTAGATTGATATTTCAGTTAAATCTTGTCTTTCCCTTTGCCACGCTGCCAACAAAGAAATGTGCAAATTAGAAACGTATGTTTCACAGAAAGAATTTGTATTGTTTTGGTTTCAAATCACAGTTGGAATCCTTTTTCACTTCTTTACATATATGTAAAAGAAAGTAAGGCTTATTTAAGAATGGATTTATTTTTCTGACTTACCTATTTTCTTCCACAGATGATTCAGATCCCATTTTCTGTCATTTAACAACCACGTGGATGCACAAAGGAAACTGAGATAAATGAGAATCGTGTGGAGTATGCCCCTGCAGATGTGTGTTCATAGTTCTGCACATGCATGGGCAGCAGAAATGTACCAATTCCACTTTGCAGAAAAGACATTGGTAGACATTTCTTGAAACAGTTAAACTTTTTTTTAATGTAAATCACTTTGTACCAACAAGGTGTGAGTCTAGAATGCAGCTCCAGGTGTGATGCACACACATCTATGTCGTTCAGATGCCTCAGCTGAGGCAGCAGTGTTTAACATAAACCATCCATTCTGTCAGAACAAACATTGTGGGCCACCCTCAACACCTCCCGTTGGAAGGTTCTTGGTGATGTTAAATTAGTAAACCTTGTGGTTTTGATAATTGTTTGTATTGATAAATAATGGATATCTGTATGTTCAAATTGTAATTATGACAAAACCCTGAAGACTGAGCTGAGCTTTGGGTTAGAGAGATTCACTTGGGTCCTTCTTACCCTGGTAAAGAAATTTGGCTTAAAATGGAGCTTGAATTTATTGAAGTGGATGAATTTGGGCAGATTTTGGGCTCCTGATGTTAATGACTCACAAGAAAATCAGCTTATAAATAAAGTAGCTTCATTTTCTTGACTTAGTTTTAGTGCTATCAGCAATGGCAGCATTTGTGAATGCAGTTCTCTCACCGAAGGGCTTAGGGAGTTTTACAAGCACATTATTCTTCACCTGAGGACACAGGAGGTAATTGCAGAACCTTCTCACCTAACAGGTCGCTACAGAGACATAAAAGTGCCCGGAAATATAACTTAATGCTTTTTACACTGTTTGACTATGGCTAAAGAGAGAATCTTGGTCTCTCGAGCACCCTCATCAGCACTACACTCACTCTCAAATTTTCCTCCTCTGGGTTAGGGTAAGTGTCTGAAAAAACTTAACATTCCTTATTTTTCTTCAGGAAAGGAAAAAATGAGAGTTATTACTTCCTGAAATTTCCCCGAGAATATCTGAAGCTGACTTGTGAAATGTGCATGGCAGAAAGGATGAAAAGCCTGTCCAGGTAAAAAGGTGTACTGGATTTTTATACATTAGTTCCCTTGGCTTTTGCCTTATTAAAGGTCCCAATGAACATTCCTGAACACAAGTTTGCCTTGTAAAGGTAATTTCAATCAGAAGGGAGTCTATTCCTGTAGCTACTATTTATTTATTTTATAACTACAATGAACTAAAATTATTTTACCTAAGAGTGCATGTTCAACAAATTTTGGAAGGATCACAGCATGACAACACAGCCAACAGACTGTGAGTTTGGTAGGGTTTTGTTGTTTTTGTTTAGGGAACAGTTTCAGTCTTAAGTTATTATTTCTACTTGTGGATAGAAAGTGCTGTGTTGTGAGTGTGGTGGCTGTGTGCAGCATTCACTGATGAATCCATTTCAGGGTGTGTTGGGGTGGTGGTGCAGAGAATGGAGTGAATGTTCAGCTCTCAGTCAGGGCAGAGGAGCCTTTCACAGCTGACACATCAACAATCCCCTGTGTGAGGCTCTGTGTCCATAAGGAGAGCTTTGTTTAGTGCTGGGAATTGGGTAATGGGACCTAAGAGCCCAGCACAGAGGGATTTAGTGTTCTTGAGCTCATCAGAAACCTCACCCAATTCTTTGGCATTGGGCTCTTTTAGTTAATGGGTGTAGGGAAGTATATTGACAAAAATGAAAATTCGTTTCAGTCTGCTCCTCTTAGATTTAGGTGGGAGGTAGATGGCTAATTGTTTTATGTGCCTTTTATAGAGATCCACATGGGGAATGTGATGAGCCATTCCTAAACACAGAGCAAGCTATCTGCTGGCTACTGAAGGTTCCAGTTCCAGCTAAATTAGCTACAAGGCCTATTCTTGAACAATTCATGAAGCTTTTGACTTCAATAGAGGAAAGGAATTAATCCATGTTAGCCTGAAAGATCTGAACCACCTGGACAATTAGGTCCACTTAACTCTGAGTTTAACAACACACTTCAGTAAAACTTTGAACCTTGTCAAGATTAACACTTGGGCTGTATTTTCCACATTCTAATTCCTGACACAGGGTTTTGACACAGTTGTAATGCCCAATTTTAAAAGTAGTTAAGTTTAATTCAGTTCTCAGGATCTCATAAAAATGATAATTTTATTCATAAACTACAAACGGTTTGGCTTTTGATCTCTATATGAAAACCCCTGTCCCTGCTTGTGTTCAACAACAGTTAAGCAATGCCCAGAAGCACATAATAACACAGTGAGAGTTCCCACACTGACAGATGTGAGGAAATTTGCTATAGTATACTGCAGCTGAAAACCACAAGAGTTTTCTAAATTTGGAGGTTGATATGGAGGTTTTAGTGACATGGGGTAGGAATAGGGTAGAACTGAACTAATATTAACTGGGTTTCTTCAGGAGTTACTCTGTCACCAGTGTACAAAAGAGCATTAGCTCTTTACAGATTAGTTCTGATCTGCACACAAGATACAAATTATTTATTTGGATGATTTTTGGGCTGTCTCTGTTGGGATGGGTGATTTGATATCATAGCCTAATGAGGTTATGACAACAAATATCTCACAGCTTTACCTGCCTTGTGCACAGCCAGACAAAGGAGGCTTCTGGCTGCAAATCCTGCCCTGCTTGTGGCAGCTCTGTGGGAATGTGAGAGAAGGCAGCATGTGATTTCCAGAACACTATTTCCTGCTCTCTCTGGAGAAAAGGCTGGATGCTTCATTCAACATACAGAACTTAATATTTTCTTGCATTAAATGCACCTTAGCCATCCCAAACATTACTGTAAATGATCCTCAATGTTCTGAAATGCAGGTCTTCTTCTAAAGGGTAATTAAAAAAGTATTTTTAGAAATTCCATTTGTGCATCAGTATTAAAGCAATTTGTATATTGTCTTTGTGCTACCTATTTTAACTTCTTGTTTCCTAGCTGGTCCCTGGACCCCAGACCAGTGACAATACTCTAGGATGGGCACTTCCATTCTGGAAAGGTTTTCCTCAGTAAATGTCACCCTGAAATAAAACATAACTGTTTGTTTACCTCACACCAAAACAAAGGCTATTATTGGATTCTTTCTACACTGTTCACGAGTCCAAAATTGGCCATAAAAATATTTCTTTCACTTAATAATCCAAATAATTAATTTTTCCTTCAACTTTGTATAGTAGTAAGTGTTGCACCCTGCTAAAGTTGGTTAATTATATCTGTTTATTCAAGCTGGGAACATTTTTTTCTGTGTTAACTCTGTGTTTAATACACCCCTGAGATCATACGACAGTATCTCCAAAATAAAGAGGTTTAATAAACTAGATGAGAGTATAATTTATTTGAGAACAGTTTGTTTGGCTCAGTAAACATGGCACTTAAAACTTCCAGACATCCAGCTCCCATGTGACTCTCATTTTGAAGCCATTAAGAATAGGATTGAATAGAATCTTGTTTTCGTCAAGGAGTCCTCCTTATTAAAAATTTCTTATATTTTCTTATATGAAATGCTATCAAGACTGGTTAAATATCCACACACATTCCTCCAGAATTTGTGTTTGCATCAAATTTTAATCAAATTTTTGCCCCATTATCTGAATACTCTGACACAGTTCTCTATGTCACTAACTCACATCTAGCAGAATGAGTTTCCTCTTAAAATATGGAACAATTTTCTGCATCTTTATTACAGCAGGAGAAGAACAATCCTTTAGTGCACTGGAGGCATGAAAGCATCACCTCACTTACACCTTATAAATCAAAAGGAAATGCCTCTGGTCATCTCTCTGCTGATCTACTTAAGAAAACATTACAAGTTCTGGTGGCTGCTTCTCTCTTTTCCAGTCTCACCTGGTGTCTCTCCTGGCTGTTGTGTGTTTGTCAGCAGGGTCACAAAATGATGCCAGAGCAGACTATGCTGGTTTTGACCCATAGATTCATCTGGAAGCTACATATGGTTACCATCAAATTATGAAGCAAGACACTTACCTGTGAAACGTGTACCTACTGCACTTACAGGCTTGAATCTTTAGTAGGAAATGTTCTAGTCCAGTAAATTTATGTTTATCATCTAATTTATGTGTAAAAATCAGTGTAAGCAGAGGCTTCTAATATGATTTGGAGTGCTACAACTATAATGGTGTATCCCTACTTTTAGTCTGATCCTACAGTTCCCTCATCCATGTCATCCATTCATACCCACTTCTTATATAGGGATCATAAAAACATATTGACTAGAAATTTATCATCATCTATCTTCCAGAAGTTCATAGAAATAGCCTTTTTTGCATACAAATATATATGTGAGCTGTGTTTGATACCATATTTAACATCTAAATTTCCTTTCTTTACGTGGTTCTTCACATAACATGTTCCTGGAGCATGGGATACCTGAACTTCCAGATAACAACTATTACAAATTTTAACAGGAATAGTTTTGAGCTCTTGTCTTACAGATGTTTCTTTCCAGTTGTTCTTCAAGTAATGGTTAACTCAATAAAGCAAATTTACATTAATTACTAGCCTACTACCTGATTTTTCTCCAGAATATTCCTTACAAAATCCCAGGGAGAAATAAGTCTACTATGCCCTCATAATGTTTTCTGATCTGGACAAAAATATATGCAAGCAGGGATTTAGATCTGATATTTTCAGGTTTCATAATCATTATGTTTTCTCTCAGCATAGTTGGAAAATTACGTATTCAGAATAATACATTTATTCTTAAATGCAGAAGTAGAGAAAATCCAATGACACGGTAATTTAAGTAATTCTGTGAAACTAATTCATCTCCTTCATGATTTAATTAAAATAACAGTTTCCAGACTGCAGATCCATCCTCCTCACTACTACTTGGCATATCTGTAAGAAGGCGCAGTGCATGATCCAGGTTCTTCTTCCATCTCAAATAAAACCAAATTATTAGGAGAAAAAAAAGAAAAAGGTGGTAAATAACTCTTGTTATACGGGATAGAAAAAGGATGTCAGCGTTATGACTGATGTGGCTGTGGGTATCTTGAAAATCTCTTTCCTCATTTAGAAGTTTTCTCTCCAGACTACCCTTATTTTTTTTTTTTTTTTTGCTATTGTCGTTTTTCAGAATAGACTTGATATGAGTCCCTGTCTGCTCGGAATGACTGGAGAAATATTCAAGTCTAAAAATAGAACATCTGTGGTATTTTTATCCTGTTTTCTGAGTAAATCCACACTCTGGTACAAGAAATCATCCTTCAAGTAAAAATATAATCGGTTTTTACTGCTATTCATCCTAAACTCAATGGTAAATGGCCATGGTTTTGCACTTTCCTGAGAAAATATGAAAGGGCTGCTGTTCTCTGGATCATCAACTTCCTTGGATTATCCTGTTGAAGGACAACTAATGAACAGATGTGCTATTCATACAGGTTGTGTAGAACTGACTGAGGATAGGCTGTATTTCAGTCTGCTAAGTGTCTCATTAAATACTGCCAGTGATATTCAAAAGAAGAGTACTTGAGCCAGATTCTTTGACAGAGGAGTCTTACAGAGCCTAGTTAGTAAAATATGAATAAAATATGAACTTCCTGAAGTGATACAACCACTGGGAGAGAAAACTTATTTGTGGAGGCAAAGAATTCATTGCTACTTTGGTAAGGGTCTCTAGCACTGTAAACAACTGAGAAGAGAGGGAAATGCAAGTTCTGAATCATATCTCAGCACATCTGAAATGTCTTAGTGACCACAGTCTTTCCACTTGATTATTCTGAGTTTCCACTGCTGCAACATTTTGCTTGTTTTGAAAGAAGCCCCTGATCTTACAGGATGTTGGATGTGTTGCCTTGAGAGGTGAATAGAAATAATAGCAAAGCAAGCATAGGAAAGACCAGAAGAACAAAAAGAGAAGGTTAAAAGGGAAGTAGAATAATTCGTGGTGTAGAAGTGAAGTAAGTACTGAGAATAAGAGTGTAGTTCAGTGTTAATCACTGCACAGATTACTGCAGGAAGGTGAGTGTTGGACTGAGGCCAGACCCTGCCAGTGTGAATTGCAGCAACTGGGGAAAAGCATAAATTTATATTGGGCATAGAAACATAAATGAAGCTCTGTAAATCTCATGTTCCCTTTGCATGAAAATGTCTTAAGCTGTTGTGCATTTTTTCTGGCTCTGTATACATAGCTAAGCAGTAATGCATATTTCTCACTGTAAAACAGGACAAATCTGTGTGACAGCATACCTTATGATACAAAATTGCATTACCATCAAAAATAGGGATAGGTAGGTATTCTCTATTTGTTCTAGCAAAAATATTATCCCCTATCAATGTGAAGGAACAGAGGAAATGTAATAGCTCTTAAATAAAAATTACTTTTTGAATGCTTTGAAAATAAAAAGCTGGCTGCAAATACTTAAAGCTTCTTTTTTGCTTTTAAATCAGTTAAATATTGGATCAAGAAAGACCTCTGAGCTAGATTGAATGTAGTTACGTGATTCCTATTATTTTAGAAAGGATTTTAAAAGGCAAAAAAAAAGCTATTCTGCTTCTCCCATTGTCAGTTACATGTGTCTTATGTGTGCATAGAATCGTACACCACTGTTTATTTCTCTTTGCTCAAGAACATGCTTTAGCTATTAAAAATGAAGAGTGCTCAAAAAGGAATAGCAAAGTTATTGGTCTGTTTCTAATTGTCTTTTTTACTCAGATGACAACTGAATTTTTCATTTTAACAGTCATAAGATAATAACAAGACAATGCATCTGAAATTTTGAAATAGAAGTAAAAGCAAAGTAAGCCATTATCTTTTCTTCCAAGTCCTTGAAACATCTCAAAAAAGAAATAAAAGGGTGTTCAAATCCTACTGATAAAAAGCAACACAAGGTTTGTTAGAGAATGGAGTGACTGAATTCTGGAAAATGCCCTTATAATTAAACTTTACTGATGTAGAAGTATGTCTAGGTGCTCCTAATGACTCAATAAGTTTACCTATGATAACTTTGGTATTTTTATGGCTTCATGTATGTCCTTAGCTTAAGTGATGGTAGGGGTTTCATCCATGACTTTGGTATGCTCCTGTGCCAAGTTACAGAAGAATCTGGGTTTTGGTATTGGAAATGAATTTATGGAATGTTTTAACTGCATCCAAGAGCACCCAAATTTTGGACTGCTTTTGTGCTGACTGAAGACATCGTATTTTAATGGCATTTGGGATGACTTTAGTGATTTTTTCTATGTTTTTCCCTTCATATTGACTATGGAACTTGAAGTATTGTGATTGCTGAGAAAGCAGTTAGCTCTAAGTGCCATTTATATGTTTCACAGTACTCTTGGCAAGACTTGATGCCTGACATTCAGTATATTTATTTGGCTGATCCTCCACACTCCCCTGTATAGTCATAGGTCATCTACTGACATGGGTGGGATTACAGGTATGGGCAGCAACTGATGTAGGCAGGAGAGACACACAAGTACAAGGTTAATGTGGGTTGTGCTGCTGGGGATCTAAAGGGAAATAGTCACTGAGCTCTCTTGGTTTCTCTGTGGAGGAGGACCTAGGCAATGAAACAAATGCCTAACCCACTTGCTGCAAATGTTGAATTTGTCTCCAGCTGCAAACACCTTGAGGCAAAGTGTCTGGTGTGAGCGCTACCCTTGGTTTCTTCTCGATTCAGTCTTTTCTTTCTCCATGAGGGGAAGTAGGAGTGCCTGCAGTTTGCACGGAGATGTTAGAGTTGGACGTGTAGTGTCAAATGTGGCCAAGCTACATTTTAATGGCGATACCTTACAGAGCGTGCAATGTGCCACAGCTTCAATTTGCCAGGTGCAAAAGGAATAGGCAGTTTATACCCTGCTCGTGTTGCAGCAGGAAGAGTCAATTTGCTGCAGGGATTTGAGGTGTTAACTGTCAAATACACAACGGTACCCTCTAGTCATGAACTAGGACCTACTTTCTGCTTAGGTACAGAATTATGAGTGAAAGTTAATTTGGCTCAATTTTTGAGGTGGCTGCGGGAGCCTGGGCGTGCCGGGCAGGAGCAGAGGGAATGTTTGCTCGTCCTGCTGGGGGGCTTGGGGCCGAGCGAGGCAGCGGCGTGGAGGTGCGGGCAGCTCTTCTCTTTTTCTGGGAAATTTGATCCCGGCTTGGGTTTGGAATCCTCCGAAGGAGCCCAACGCAGCGTTTCGCTTTCCTTGAGGGCAGGGGAGCAAAGGCAGCATCGCTGGGGCGGACAGCTTGGTCCGCGGGCCCGGGAGTCACCGGGAATATCTGGTCCCCAGTAAGTGGGGCGTTGATGGGACGCGGGGAGCGAGGCGGGGGCGCGGAGCGGGGCGCAGTGCGGGCGGCGGCCGCCAGGGGCCGGCGGCGGGCCGGGAGCGGCGGCAGCGCCGGGCGGCGGCTCCGGAGCAACAGGGCCGGCTCGGAGCGCCCGGGGCGCTGGCCCAGCTCTCGGCTCCCGAGCCCCGGCTGCCGGCTGCCGGCTCCCGCTACCCTCGGCCGCCAGCAGCGCCTGCCCGCGCTCCGACCGGCGGCTCCTCGGCCGCGTCCTCCCGAGCCGCACAACAAGTGGATGGAGCGGGCGGGAGCCGGCTGAGCCCCGGACGTGTCGGGGGCAGGAGCCGCACGGAGCCACCCCCGTCCTGCCGCCGCTGGAGCCCGGCTCCGCGCACGGATTACCCAGCGCTGCTTTACAGACCTGCTGCGGGAGCCGCACTCGCAGAGACTGGGGATCGCGCCTGCCCCTTCATTCCGCCTCACACACACAACAAGCACACGCACACCGCCTTCGATTTTCCCCCTGGGGACGAGAGCCGCGCTCGCTGCCTTGTCGCCGATGCCGAGGCGAGCGGGAGCGGCTGTGGCGGTGACGAGTGCCCGCAGCCCCGGCCGCCTCCCCGGCTCGCTGCCCGCGCTCTCCCGGCAAGGAGGGGCAGGAATAAGTCGTCAACCTGTGGTGCGCACTGACCACAGCCACCTGCGACTGTGGATCAGCCGGCACAGCCTCCTCAGGACTGCTGTCACCCGCTCCTTACACTGGCGGGGACAGCGCTGCTATTTCTCTGCCTAGGATCAGTAAGTATAACAGCGTTTTTAGGATCTTCTTCTGCATGACACGTAGGTACGATTTTAAAAATAGCGTCATTTAATAGATCGCGCTCACCTTCTCTCGTGTATTAATAGATGTGGCTATAAATGAGGCTTCTGTTTCAAAGGGGGGTGTGAGGGGCTGTGTATTTGTGTGTGTGTGCTTGCATGTAGATGTTGCTTCAGTGCACCTGCAGTTGTTTTCTTGACATCACGGTATTTTCACTTGGCTGAGCATTGTACGTGCCTGTTTCCAAATTAAATCCAGGGAGATGTTCATTGTGATCGGAACACAATTCTGCTGTAGATTAAAATGTAACATTCTCACATTTGATGTGTTTCTGCAAATACAACAAAAGCTCTTCGTGTAGATACATTTATTCTTTAATGTTTCATATGGATATATGTAGGTGTATCTCTTACGTATGTGCTCAAAGACCTGAATGCATTGTGTGTTGCAGTATTTTTATTAGTGTTTATATGTGTTGGTGTTTCAGAAGCATGCATATGTTTGTGTATGGATGCAAGTGCTTATATGGGTGGGGATTTTGTATCTGTCTCTATATATATGTGACATACCCACCCACATCCTTACCCACAGAGTCGTTCAAAATCTCTGTGCATGTGATGTGGGTGTGTGTGTAATGTAGAAGTGTGAATAGTGTGGGCAGGAGAAGATTTGAATGCCATGGTAATAGATGACACAGTTTCATTTGATCGGTATGACCTTTTAGGAAAACAATCCAATATTTTCCCTTTTTGTTTTGTTTATTTTTGTGTGTTTGTGCATGTGCCTCAGGTTAAGTGCTTCTTCTGCATGACCATAACCAAAGGGTGACCCATCCACTCCCTTATGTCCTATGGGGACCTCAGAGCCAGTTTCTCAGTCTTCATCTCCTCCTCCTCCTCCACTCCTCCTCCTCCTCTTACCACTGCTGCTGATGCCCTGGGTGCTGCTCCCAGGTTTGAGACATTGTTGACAGGCTGAAGAAAGGATTTGCAAAGACCTCCTCACTGTGTAAATGAAGTGATGGCTGGAATTAACTTCAACTCTCCAAGTAAAGATATTAAACAGTAAGCTTGCTAGGCCAAAGCATTACCAGGAACAAATAATGAAGAAAGAGACTATTTGCATTTGGTTTCAAAGATGAGCTAAAACCATCTGTGGAGAACAGGTATCCTTTTGTTTGCATATTTTTTTTTTCCTGAGGAATGCAGCCTTTATAGCCCGTGAGGCAGTCATGATCCTGATCAGATACAGCTGTGGTTGCTGCAGGAGATAAATGAAAATAAAGGGGCTAGGTGGATGGAAGAACAAGGTCTCAGCTGTTCTCTGGTTCATTTTGAGAATTTCATCTTTTCTCATTAGCAAAACAGTGGCTTGTGTCAAACATTCCGGAGAACAAGAAAATGCGGATCTGTGGTTTTCCAAAGTCCAGATTCAGTGTTACAACCGTGTTGCCATACTCGATGCCCGGGGGACTGTCCTCCAAATGCAAATGGCTTTGAACTTCCCAGTGAAAGTTAAGGTGACACCGTAAATAGAACAAAACCTTATTACAGTAAGCGATTCAAACAAGCAGAAAAGAAGCGGTTTCAAGATGGAGGTGGCCATGGTGAGCGCAGACAGCTCGGGGTGTAACACCCACATGCCCTACGGATACGCGGCCCAGGCGCGGGCCCGGGAGCGGGAGCGGCTGGCGCAGTCCAGGGCGGCCGCGGCTGCGGCCGTCGCGGCGGCCACGGCGGCGGTGGAAGGTGGGGCAGCAGGTGGAGGGGGGCCGTACCACCACTACCATCAGGAGCAGAGTCGCGGGGCGTCCTCCTCGCACGGCGGGAGCGCGTCGCGCAGCAGCCTGCCCCACCGCCAGAGTGGTAAGAGGAGGAAGAAAGGCAAAAAGAGGAGCCACCACTTGGGGAGTAGGGAGTGTGGGGCCTCCTTCCCCTGCTCTGAGCTGCTGCCGCTCAGCGGTTCTGAGGAGAGAATACTGAAGGACTTGAGTGAGGAGGAAGAGGAGGATGAAGATGAGGATGAAGACGATGAGGAAGAAGGAAAGCTCTACTACAGTGATGACTATGGGGAGGATGAGTTTTCGTACTCGGACCAGCCACCTGATGATGGTGGAGGCCCTGGGGGTTACAGCTCTGTCCGCTACAGCGAGTACGAGTGCTGTGAGCGCGTGGTGATCAACGTGTCGGGACTGCGCTTTGAGACCCAGCTGAAGACATTAGCCCAGTTCCCGGAGACGCTGCTGGGGGATCCAGCCAAGCGGGGCAGATACTTTGATCCTCTCAGGAACGAGTACTTCTTTGATAGGAACCGACCCAGCTTTGATGCCATCCTGTACTACTACCAGAGCGGGGGTCGGCTGAAGAGGCCGGTCAATGTACCCTTTGACATCTTCTCTGAGGAGGTGAAGTTCTACCAACTTGGGGAGGAGGCCATGCTCAAGTTCAGGGAGGATGAAGGCTTTGTCAAAGAGGAAGAGGAAAAGGTTTTGCCGGAGAATGAGTTTAAGAGGCAGGTTTGGCTGCTGTTTGAGTACCCAGAAAGCTCCAGCCCAGCCAGAGGCATTGCCATTGTCTCTGTCTTGGTCATCTTGATCTCCATCGTCATCTTTTGTCTGGAGACTTTACCAGAGTTCAGAGATGACAAAGAATTCGTCATGTCCCTGAGCTTAGGGAAGGGGCTTTCCAACGAGTCTCTTCGCCTGGACGCTGGGGAGCACACCATCTTCAATGACCCTTTCTTCATTGTAGAGACCGTGTGCATCATTTGGTTCTCCTTTGAGTTTACAGTGCGCTGCTTTGCATGTCCGAGCAAAGCACACTTCTTCAAGAACGTCATGAACATCATAGACATTGTGTCCATCTTGCCTTACTTCATCACCCTGGGCACGGACCTGGCGCAGGAGCAGGGCAGTCAGCAGGCCATGTCCTTTGCCATCCTGAGGATCATCCGTCTGGTCAGGGTGTTTCGCATCTTCAAGCTCTCCAGGCACTCCAAGGGTTTGCAGATCCTGGGTCACACGCTCAGGGCCAGCATGAGGGAACTTGGCCTCCTCATCTTTTTTCTTTTTATCGGAGTCATTTTGTTTTCCAGTGCTGTTTACTTCGCAGAAGCTGACGAGCCTGCCACCCATTTTCAAAGCATCCCAGATGCCTTTTGGTGGGCTGTAGTGACCATGACTACAGTTGGTTATGGGGACATGAAACCCATAACTGTGGGTGGGAAAATAGTCGGGTCCCTGTGTGCCATTGCAGGAGTGTTAACCATTGCTTTACCAGTGCCAGTGATTGTCTCCAATTTTAACTATTTCTACCATAGAGAAACTGAGAATGAAGAACACACACAGATGATGCAAAATGCGGTCAGTTGCCCTTACCTCCCAACAAATTTACTGAAGAAATTTAGAAGCTCATCATCTTCATCCACAGAGGATAAATCAGAGTATTTGGAGATGGAAGAAGGAGTTAAAGAATCTCTTTGTGTAAAGGAGACTAAAAGTCAGGACACGGGCAATAGCAGTGAGTCAGAGAAGAAAAACTGTGTAAATTCAAATTCTGTGGAAACTGATGTGTAATTTTGAGCGTTTCCAAATATATTTATGCATTAAAGAGTGCAGTGAAAATAATGAAATATGCAAACAAGAGTCTGCAGCATACAATAGTATGCCATTTAATGGTTAAATACAAATAAAAAGCATTGCTAAACATGTATTACATATCAAGTAAATGGTACAACTTGAGGAAAGGATTGCTAGATCTGATACATTTTCAGACTTTATATTTTTATTAGAATGCAAGTGTTTTGCACATGAGGCTAAAAAATTTATTAAAACCAAGTCAGTTTTAAAGTGGGTGCATGAACTGTCGACATCACTAATAACAGCTCTGTGGTAAAAGTTGGCATTCAGAGGTATTTACTATGTAAGAAACAATGAAGTTTGGTAGTCATTTATCTATTTATCAGTGCTTTAATAGCAGCTACCATAAATCATTGGATACCATAGTCATTGTTTTTCAAATGGTAAATTTATTGTAAAAAGATATTCTACAGAAGATAGATCTAAATTTTTTTTTCTTGAAATCTATAATGCTTGTTTTTAACTGGAAATTTACTTTGAAAAGGCTGTTGACCCTCCAGAAATTGTTTATTTTTATAACTCTCTTTGGAGGCATTGCAGCATTTGTTGTCTAATAATGAAAGAAATGAAGTAAGAGAATCGTTAAACCTGGTCTGACTGCAAAGGCAAAATGACTGGAATGCTCTTTTGCACTACTTTATATGCTGGAGATATATTGAAAGAGACTTCATACTGTGAATGTTTACTAATGTAATAG
This sequence comes from Sturnus vulgaris, assembly GCF_052056855.1. Classification (NCBI taxonomy): domain Eukaryota; kingdom Metazoa; phylum Chordata; class Aves; order Passeriformes; family Sturnidae; genus Sturnus; species Sturnus vulgaris. The sequence goes on from NC_142260.1 coordinate 12,343,542, forward strand.
TTCAATGACAATCATTGGAAGAGTGAATTCTGCATCATATTTTATTGTTTCTTCTTTCTCTGTGATGCTGATGGCAAAACAGCTAACATTACATTAATTCCACACTCTTTTTAATTATGGATATCTGTGATCTGGAAAAGGATTGTGAAGTAAAATTTTCTAATCAAATTGATTTGAAATCGGTGTTTTCTCCTGATGCCCTCAAGAAGTATCAACCTAATTTATATCTTTTTTTTTCTGCTTAATTTAGCATTCAGAATCTATGATTAGTACATGCACTTTGTCAGTATTGAGGAAATTCCGTGTATGGGAGGAGAAGGTAGAAGTAATAAGATACTCAGTTGCTACAGTACTGACAATTAAGGATTGCTAACTTTTAATAATGTGCTATTATTGGTGCTGCATTTTCCCTTGATCACAGCTTTCACCCATGTATATTTGAAGCAACATTTAAGATCTAAAACAGGCATTTTGGGCTTCAAAATGAACGTATTGGGTCCCATGGAGTCCTTGTGAAAATATTCCATGGTTTCTTTTCACTGATTCTTAGGCCAGCTGTGTTTTACTATGTGTCAAAACCTCCCATTGCCCTTCCTAGGAGGTTCAGGTAGGTAAAGGTTACCTGGCTTGCAGTATATTCCAGAGTCCAGAATGAGATAAGTAAGATATTGCTGCACACAACATAAATAACAGATTCAGAACGAGTTTTTTTTTCAGACTTACCATTACCAAGGGAAGGCACAATTAAACTGTAACTGTTTATGAAGAGGCACTGTGGAACATTCCAGATGATAAAACTTGAACCAAATTGGCATATGCACTTTAAGGTCTGGGATAGGCTATTATGGGAGAAAAAAAGGACTTACCAACACCACAGAATTACAGTAGTTTGCAACATTCATTGAAAGCTGAGTGGAGGGTTTTTGCAGGGGGAGAACTTGTTAGTGACTGACTTACAGCAACAACAAAAGCACTCTGAATTGGGCATCCACGATATTACACATGATCCATGAGATAAGTCTTGTTTGCTGAATCCAGTGGCACCAAACAGAGCTGCAGACATAGGCTTCTCTTTAATGGTTGGGTTTTGCCTTCATAGTTTTTCTGTGAGTCTCTTAAAAAAATTTCTCTGCTTGTCTTCTTTTGCATTGCAGAAAAATAAAAAAAAAAGACACACACAAAAGACTGCGTTGTGCTGAGCCCTGCTTCAAAATGTGTGTTTAAGTGTCTGATTCCTAATTTAAAAACCTTGAACAGGCTTCACTATATTTTGGATGTGAAGCATTAAAAAGAGCTCATTTTTATTATGGTGGTGTTAATTCCAACTGTGTTTTGAATGAAGCGATTCAGGAATTTTATGTAACGAGCATTTGCCAAAATTTAATATTACATTTCACTCTGGCTCACCTGAGTTAAATGTGCTAAATACTTTTTTCTCCAGGGGCAGTATCAGCAGTGAGGATGAGCCAGTAACAATCTGTAACTGGAAGTATTTCTTTCACAGATAGCAGTTAATGGCCTAAAGGGCACGAGGGTTCTCTTCCTGAAAGGCTTGGTACTAGTTCTGTCTGACACCAGAGACCATTTGGTGCCTGGGACCATGGCAACGAGGTAGAAGTGAAAGAAATACTGACTAGGTAAATAAAGAACTTAGAGAAAATAAGTAGTATGTGTTTGCAGTATTGACTGGTTGAAAAGGGAGGTGGTTTATAAGAGATGGGATTTCAGACCTCTAATGGAAATAAGAAAACTCTTTGAATCACTTTTAAAATACACTCATACTGCAGACACGGAGCTCAGCATGAGGGGAGTGCTCCAGCCCGTTGTTCAGCTGCTCTGCTCCCTTTTAATTTAAAACAAGTGTGCAGTGTCTGTGCTGTGCTGTTTTCAGAGCAGTACCTTGCCCTCAGAAGGAGAAGCTCTGACTGTAGGGTCTCGGTGCAGTCGGCAGAGCAGCATCCTGGCTGTGTCTCCTACTCACTGCAGTGCTGTGGAGCTCTGTCCTCAGGTGTGGTGGAGCCACCTGCAGAGAATAAACCTCTGCACTTGCTCATGATAAATAAGAGCTCTCTAGAGCTCAATGCTAGGCTGTGCTATCAGTTTGGTAGGGCATTTTCAATCACAGAAAGAATTGTGCATTCCAGAATGGAAGCAAATAGCTCTTCTTGGGTTTATAATTTGATTATTCAACTATCTATTGGTCCAGTCACAATATAGTTTTGACATGTCAAAGTCCTACCACTAACATGCTACAACCCAAAGATACCAAGTGCTTTACAAGAAATAGAGATTTCTGTGAAATATTACTTTGGTTGGAATAGTGTGCCAGAGAAACCCTCTAATTGAGCTTTTATGGCTCCAAATTACTACTCCTGCTTCTATCAGACCTTTCCCAGTGATACTGACAACTTTCAGAAAAATTATTTTGTTGTGACCTGGGAATTTTACATTTTAAATCATGGTGGTAAGATGCATTCCCCATGTAACTGATGTGAATGAATTTATACTGGGTATCATTTTAGTTCTACTAATGTAGTTCAAATGATTTCACATTGACATACATTTCAGCTAAAAATAATGCAAAATGAGATATTTCAGGTTGGCTTGCAGTGGTGAAAAAATTTGGAGGAGTTCCATTAGAATTCATGGAAACACAGAAACACCAAATCTGATTTCAAGTATAGTCTGATACTTAACAGTGTGCTGGCATTTATTTAAAGATTTTCCTGAGTATTTTTATAGTAATCTTAAGTGCCAAGGCCAGACTCATAGGGAGAGAGTTTTGCCAGCTGAGGCGTTGGATTTAATGGCTGACTTCAGAGATCCATAAATTTTTTTCTTTATTACATTTCTCATGTTGCATTGGTTCATTGAAAACATCAGCCTGGATGCTGAACTTTACACCAAAAGAAGTGTTGTGTAACTCAGAGTGAAGGTTTTTCCTGTTCAGTTAAGCTTTCTAGAATGATTCCACAAGAGGCTAATTCCATTTGATGGAAAATATAATTTGTTTGCATTTGAAGGAGAATTCTTCTGCTTACATAGGTTTTCGTGTGTAGAATCCACCTCTGTGGTGTTCATGTAATGCAGAATAAATCTGGGAGATCCAGGGGATGAAAAGCTCCACCGTGATCATGATTACATCTAACTCATGACAATAGTGTCCTTGTGTTTGGGGATACTAATAGGCATTCTTGTGGTCATAAAAATTGGGATTTGAGTGTGTTTTCAGTCTGTAAAGCTTTTTAAATAGATTTTGCATTATACTGGTGTAGAAAGAGTTTGAGATCAGGCCATAACCTTGAATAAAGGATCTTAGAGTGTAACTCCTGACATGGAAGATTCCTGCCAAGTTTGCTTTCAGGTGTTGAGAGTCATTTGACTTGAGATTTGAAAATTCAGTGCTGAGCTACCCAAGAACATGAGGTACTTCATATTTGCATAAGTGTAGGATAAATGCACTATGGAAAATTCCAGCAAAATATCAGAAAGTCTATTCCATTTGTAGCTGGTTCCTGAAAAGTCTTTCTGGCACAGCATTGAAAAACGAAATGTGTCTTTCTGGCCATTCCGGATGCATACAACTAATTCTGAATACAAATTAATTTTTAGCATAATCATTAAACTTTATACATAATCCTCATATCAAATATAATCTACCCATTGTGTCACTGACTTCCTTTATTTTTTACTGGTTCTTTATTTACTTTTTACACCGAGTTTCAAATACGTAAGTGAATATTTTTTAAATTTTAATTAATTGACATGAGAGAGTAAGAAATAAAAGCAAATATTAAAAACTCCCCAACTATAGTATCCAGCATATAAGTTACATACTTTTCTTATAATTAAATAATTTAAATAACAGAATAACTTTTGTAGATGTGGCAGGGTATGCACTTTCCTCTTGCTATAACTGAATGATCAAATGCTTCAGATTTTGCAGTGAATAAGATCTAGTTGACAGATTTATCATATTTTTGCACCCCTATTTGAAACAAACACTTGTAGAAAAATTGGAACTTTTGTAAAAATGAACATCTCGTCTTTCTACAGAGACCATCTAATGTGGACAAAGTGATTGACAGATTAATTCTGGGTTACAGTGCATAAATGTTTTGTACCTGACAGCCAGGTACTCTCCGTATTGCTGCCATGCTTTCTGTGTGTTCAGAATTCCAACAAAATTAATTCTGAAGGAAAACTCATTAAAGCATTATGTACTGAGATGGTTGAATTAATTCTTATTTTTAATCCTTTTCTGTACAATTATAATGTGCCTTGAGACCTTTTTCTGCAACAGGCCCTTTGGAAAATAAATACATGAGTACATAACAAGGGAAGAAGAGAAAGCTTACATTACATGTAAAAATATACTAATTGAGGGAAAGTAGGTAAGTAAAAACTTCTTTTATTTCCTTCATTTATGCATTTATGGTGCTGCCAGTAAAGCCAAACTGGGGGCAGACTGGTGGAACTGGTCAGCAGCTGCAGAGTGCTTCATGTCCTGTTTCTCTTCCAGGTGCCCTGGTGTCAGGAGCAGCAGCAGCTGCTGCTGTGGCATCGTGCAGCTGGGAAGATGCTCCTTGTGCTGGGCAGCTCCAGGTGGGGTGGGACAGGGGGCTGGAGGATTTTACCCTGCTTCTACCACAAGTATCCTGCTGAGTGCAAAAGTGCCATTATTGGCCTGGTAATACCATTCAACCTTCCCAGACAGGGAGGCCTCAAAGACTCCAGTCTGCCACTTCCTAAGCTGTGAAGGGTCTCAGGTCTGCACTCACAAAATGTACTTTTCAATACCTGAATTCCACTCATTTCATAAGGAACTGGGCTGTAAAATGCTTCCTGAGCTGAGGAACCAGCAATTTGCTTAAGGTCAAAAGGGACACTGTGGTGGAGCAGGTTTCCCAGATGTTACAGTTGTTTTGTGAAGGAGTGTAGAAGGGACAGCACATATTCAAGAGAGATTTTGGTCTCTTTTTGTTTTTGATCTCTTGCTCAAATGTTCCTGGGGCATCTGTGTCCAGAGTAAGGGAGGAGGATGGATGGAGTCAGTGAGGTATGTCAAAGGCAGCTTTGCTTTATAGATACATGCTTTTTTCCTGTTCTTAGCAGTCAGAATAAACTAAGTTTGGGTGTTCTTTTCCATTTTAGGTATTTTATTTTATTTTATTTTATTTTATTTTATTTTATTTTATTTTAACATTATTGTTATTAGTTACTTAGTCCTAACACTTATTTTAAAGGCCATTTCAGTGGGACAATACACACTGAATCTGAAACTATCCTCCTGGACCTGAATGGTAGCTTTCCATTCATAAAATCAACTGAGACATACTCAGTATCACTCCTGTCCTTCTCATTAGTTTCAGGTGTGCTGGCTTTTGGTCCAATGCTCTTGTACTGAATTCTTGCAAAATTTCTTGTGCAAGTACTAGGCACAAGTACGAGTACCTGGCCCTGCCGTGTAGGAGAACCAAGGAGAAAATTTGCTTTCCTTGCTTGTATTTATGTTGGTATGATTTTGATGCCGAATTTTGCTGTAGAGGAGGGATGCTCCAGGGTGCTTCACTGTGTTTATCCTCGTTGCAAGGGGAGCAGCACCCCATGATGTGCTTTGGAAAGAAATCCAATTACATGCACGGGGAGACTGCATTCCCTTTTAGCTCTGCCTTGTGCAGTCAGAGGACACTGCTGGGTACACAGGGTGTTGCCCTGCACTGTGGATTCGACCATGCTGCTGTTCCACTGACATCAGTGGAGGGTTGGTTTTCAGAGCCTGTGATATCTGTCCTTGCTGTGGATCATCCGCTGTATGAATGAACTTCAATTTCTGCCTACTGTTGTGTCCCTGCTGGCACAGCTTTGCAATGAATTCAGGGTGTCATTCAGTGACAGTTTCTCCTTGCACAGTGGAGCCTGAATAGCACAGAAAGCCTGATTGCAGAAAGCTGCAGAGGACTGTTGACTCTGATGAAAGGTATCTCTTGTTTTTCTATCCAAAAGTATATTTGTATTACAAGTTACACATTCCACAGACTCTGTATTTCAGGTTAAATACCTTCTGTTTCATTACTGGGTTTGTACTTTAAAGATGCCCTCAATTTGCCCTGAATTCCTCAGGAATTTAAGACGTTGACTATTTTTCAGGTCTCAAGCATAAAGGAAGATGATCCCTCTTTGCATTCAAAATGGCAAGGCATTATTTTAAAACAGAAATCTTGCACATTTTCAGATTAAGAAGCTAAGGAATAATATTTTTTTGTAAAGTCTTTCTTAAATATTAGCTGCAGACACACATACCAAAGAAAAATATGGTTTAATCACAGGGAAGAAGTAGAAAATATTTTTAATGCAATGTTTAAAGGGCATAATTGTATTTTATTCTGTGCCAGATGACAAGCTCAGATAAATGTTACTTTAGCAAGAATCTATCCTACTGCAGAGAGTGCAATAGAGGAATTGTATAGCAATTTATACTCCAGCAGTTATTTCTGTATATGTTTATTTCTGTTAGCTATTTATAAGCAATGTTTTTTATTCAGGACTCATAGACCTCAAAATATAAGGATCTGAGTAAATGAGAGGAACAAGGTTTAATGCTTCTGAGAATCTGCAAGAAGAAATTGTTATTTTGGTGCCATTTTACTTGTGAACATCTCATCTAATAACTGATAGGATAATTCCATAGGTTAGAAGATAAAACTGTTTTCTCTGGCTAGTAAAATATTTTGTGTTACTCAGAGTTTAATGGAGGATTAGCATTTTTATGTCTTTGAAATATGTAGAAAATGTGAGAAGACTAGAAAATAGAAATTGTACTAATTTCCTTCTCTTTTGATCTATTTTACAAGAAAATATTTCCAGAATTGATTAGTGATATTGGACAACTCAATTCGTAAGTGAAATGGAGTGGCTGTAAAGAGAGTAACTTTTGAATTGATGCAGAAATAGTGCTTTTTAAATTGTCTCAATTTTGGGCACCCAGTAATAAAGACATTTTGACCGCTACTTATTTCTGAAAATTTCTGAAGGTTTGACTGATTCGTTTCTTTTGAGAAGAGAGAACAAATCATATTTCAGCTATGTTTTTCTGTGATTTTCTGTAGTTTTGAATTATACCTAATAGAAGCAAGCAGAGAACCCACAAGGTTTTTAAGCACAGTCTCAGTTGCACTGCCACATGAAACAACAGATGTGATTTAACAGGTTCACCTAATTAGTCGGGCATCTTACATTATTGGTTTGCCCAAAGAAATGCTCCTAATACTTTTGACCTCTGTTCTATGCTTTAAAAGGTTCTCCTGATGCCAGGCGAATACATAACGGGAATGGCAATTTGAGGTGGTGAAAGAAATGTGTTTGGGAGCAGCAAGGGCTGGCTCCTTTCCCAGGGGCTGGGAAAGGCAGGAGCTGAGCATGGTCATGGGGGCTGGGACCTCACCACGGTCCTGCAGCAGCAGGAGATTAAATGGGGCTCTGAGGAGATGAAATGGGGCTCCTAAATGGGGCTCCTGGACCCCAGGGCAGGGCTGTGGGGAGACATCCTGGCCAATTTGCCTTGCATTTGCTGGTAACCACAGACAGCAGGTCTGGGTCTGCTCTTCTAAGATGCAGTTGTACCTCAAGGTTTGTGTTGCTCCATCCAAAACTGAAAATGTACATTTTTCAGAGCCTTAAGCACTGACCAGTTGTTAAGCTTTTTGCTACTCTTGTTCTTTGTTCCTGAATCATCCATAGGTCTTGTTTCTTCAGTGTTCAACTGCTGCCAATACAGCTATGATTATTTCTCCTAAGCAGTGTTACCACTAGCTTTTTTTAGACAGCTTCCTTTTGCTAACAGGCCAGAACGTTTTCATGGATTTTCCAAAGCAAGGCTATTTTTCAGCTGTTGAATGTTCAAAGAAGGCACTGGGAAGCTGGAGAGTAACTAATGATGTTCTGATTTGGACTGACATCTAGAAAGGTGCTAGAGTATGATGTGTAGTATTTGTTACTCTTTTCACTGAGATGATTAGGGGTTTTCTTTGCTGCTCTTGCAGCAGTGTCATTGTTGGAACTGGAGCAGATGTTGTTATTAAGTAAACACACTCAGTCATAGCAAACGACTGCATGTCTAAATTTGTGTCTTGTATGCATTACAAAGTATCCGAGCTCTGTACCATTATTTTATAATGGTTGAAATATTTGAGAAGATGTCTAAAGATTAGCCTGATGTGAACGAAATTAATGAAAAAAAAATGCTGGAGTGATGCCTTCCATTTGGCCTGTTTGCCAAAGGTGGGAGGTGAGCTATGTGGCTAGGACTGAAGTTCTGAAAGTGGAATATGTTGTTAAAATGGTGATTGCACCTGGAATGTCATTGTTTCAAAGAAAGCCAGAGTAGTTTTCCCAACATTTATGCACACAGATGGGAAACTGCACATATGGGACCATCCATGTCTGCAGACTGAAACATGAAGGAAAATTCCAGAGCACCTGTCAGCCCAAACACCAGGGTTTAGGTTCTGAGGATCACAATGCCATCTCTTTCCTAGGGCTTGCTTCTTCACAGAGGCCTCAGCCACCCTCATCACCTCTATAGCCCACTGGCAACCCCAGAAAGGAGCAATCATAAGCAATGAAAATATGAAGGTGAAGGAGAATATCCATCCCAAATTGTACAGAATAAAGGCCTTAAATGAAAAATGCAATCTATATATTGCAATGCCTTCCTTCAGCTTCATTATTTTTCTGAACACACAGTTTGATGCAGTGCTGTGAGCATTCTCTGGACCCTTTTCTGTGATGAGCAGTTAGTTTTTGTGGCTCTCTGGTGTTAATGAGTCCAAGCAGATTCAGGAACTGAATCCAAATGACAGAAAATTTCATAAATTCAGTGAGCAGTTAAGAGGTTTTTCTTGTGATTTTCAGTAACTGCTGGTAAGAATGTTATGTTAATCAGAGAGGTTGACCACTGCCTCCAAAGGCAGATTCATTATTACATCCTCTCAGCCTTCAAACTGTGGTATCATGAACCTTCCTCTTTCTAAGGACTGGTATTTCCATTGTAAAGGATTAAAAGCTTTTTTTCCCATTTGAAGCTGTTTTTTTAAAGGAGGTAGCTCACGTCCTGTGAGTGCCTGCTGTGAAGGCAGGGCTGTAGTGGTTTGTGTGTCAGTGGTACACAGTCCCTGGGAGAAGGAAGGGCTACAGCAGAAGTCCCACTTGCAGGGGATGGGAAAAGCTGCTCGGGGATGCCATTTGGAGCTCAGCAGAAGCCACTGATCAGCTCAGAAGAGCAGCATACTGTTACCTTGCTCCAGGTCTGTGAGCTGTCTGCTCACACACTAGGCAAGGAGAAATGCTGCAGGATGATTTCTTAAACTGATACAGCAACTAGAAGCAACTATAGTTTTTCACATTGATAATGAGTTTCACACCCTTGGGAAAAATGTTTCTAAATCCCAGGATTAAGGAGAACTCGACAGGAATTACTTTGTTTCTGAAATTACCCACAGTGTTTCACATTATGGAGCAGCTGTACTTTTTCTTTCTGAAAGTTCAGACATTGCTCTTTTTCTGCTGGATTTACAGATAGTGGTCTTGCCTGAAACCACTTGAGGTGGATCATGATCTTTCTTTTTACGAGATGTTATTGCCCATATAAATACTTGGGACAGAAATGTTCAAAATGGTGTTGTCATCCCCATTTCGTACAGGCTTTCCATACTAAAAACAGAGAAATCTGCATAAATTATGTTGTACATGCACAGGCACCAAGCAGGCCATCACATTCTGCAGGATGAAGATCCCTGTTTAGGAACACATGACAATCTGCAGTGTTTTACAGAAGCTGAGCCTGAAAAATCAGAACCAGAGATGTATAGGATTCTTGTCTTGTAGTTTGGCCTCATTTCTATTCCTGCCACTGACTTGAATTTTGGGCTATATTAAAGAAACCTTTGTATTTGGGAGAAAGGGGTGGTCAGTAATGCAGAAGTTAGAATGGGTATGTTAATGTGACACAGCTCGAGCAGGACATGGCACAGTGCTCTGGTATTTGAGCCAGTTCTCAACAAATTTGCTCAGGACTTGGAACAGCCCTGCCTAGAATACAGGGAGGGGTATTTGTGTGATCACTAAACATTCCTTTTGATTTAATGTAAGCAAAGAATAGAGTTTTATTTTTAGAGTCCAGTGCAACTCTCTTCAAACCCTCCCCCTTTAGATTAATATTCATTTTCATTTGTATCCACTTTTTGTTTTCTTACTGTTGTTGAGAATGTTGCAGACAAGGTTTCGTACCCCAGTTCTAATCCAATGACACTCAGAAGGGAATAGACTTTGCTCTACAGACATTATTCTGCAGAATTATGTGTTCAGCACAGCTCATGGGCAGATTTATTAGTACTATGCATATATAAAATGCCTCTAAGCAATGAAAGCTTTGGGCTGCTCGCTCAGATCTTTGAATGATAAATGGATTTACTCAATAGCAATCATCTGCGTGCATTTGACATTACCTGAGTTCCATCTTTTCTGTGAACACAAGGAGCTGAAGGAAATCGAGTTTTGCCAATCTTGGGAAATTGCATCTAATTGCATGCTGATTTATTTTCTGTTCTGGAGAGCTGATACAGTCGATATTGTAGGATGATTGAATTTTACTGATGTGAGGCTCTTTGCTATGAAAAGGAACATCGTGGTCCTGTTCCACTGCGATTTTTTGTTTTATGAAAATATTTTTGTATCTTTCATATCAGATGTGATATTATTTCCCCACCAGATGTCACGCAAACAAGCCCTAATTATGCACGTATTCAGTGTACTGGAGTGCAGGGAACCTGCTCAATGGCTGACTAATATTACTTGCAGAATACTGTACTGGTATAAATACAGCATTTACTTGTTCCAAGCCACCTACGGGATACTTATGTTTCAGATTTATATAATCAGTAATATTTTATGCTTTCAGCCTATACAAAGACAGTATTGTATTAAATGAAGAAAATGCTTCTTTTTAATGCTGTACTTAAGGCTCCACAGTTCCTCATCTTACTTTCTAACTCCTTTAGGTCTTGTTAAATTCACTATGAATTTTTCAATTTATTTTATAAAAGCAGAGTTTGTTTTTAGAGCTTTATTTCCTACAAGTAAGTGATCTGATCTTCATTTTGAGACTTAAGTATTTCAATGCAACATTTCAGTGTGTTGCAATTCACTGAGAACCTCCTGGTGGACTGGCCATCATCAACATAAAATATTAAATGGTGCTGTATTCCAAATCATGAAAAAACAGTGATTTAGATAGTATCCAGGAGGCTCCATTCGTTATCTCTCTCTCTTGTTATTACATAAAGAATAGTGAATATTATGTGCACTCATTGAAGAGGACACGGAGCTACTTTTAAATTTGATGGGCCCAGAATAGCCCCGAGTGATAAAGCCATGCATTTTCCCAAGGGCCTGGTGCTCCTTGCAGCCAGCCCAGCAGCTGTGTCACGAGCTGGGGAGGCACTGGGAAAGGTGTCCTGAGATCTGTGGCTGCCCCATCCCTGGGAATGTCCAAGGCCAGGTTGGATGGGCTTGGGCAGCCTGGGATAGTGGAAGGTGTGCCTGCCCATGGCAGGGGTGTTGGAATGAGATGAGCTTTAGGGTCCCTTCCAACCCAAACCATTTTGGGATTCTCTGAGTCCATGGGGCATTTCTGCAGGGTTTCTCTGTGAGTACAGGGCAGTCCTGCAGACAGGAGCTCCCCAGGACCTGCAGAACATGCCTGTGGCTCCCAAATCCACTCATCTTCTTGCTGCTTTCTTCTGCAGAGACTCTGGACTTGTAGAAGAGGCAATGCTGTGAGAACAGGCAACCTCCTCTTACCTGTGGCTTTAAAGAATAAAGGGTTTTGTTTGTCATGTAACAGCCAACAGCCAACGTGATTTGTCCTAAAAGGACTTGAGTACATAACTGCCAGGTATTTTCCTCAGAAGGAAGCAGGAAGGAAAGTACAGAGTCTGTGAGTGATGATCCAGATGTGTCATCTTCCCTTTTCCTTTAGCCGGAACTTTCTCTTCCTATTCCAAAATGATTATTGGTTACAATCACCCCTGTTTCTTGAGGGATGCTTCTATTTCCATCTGTGCCGTTGTGAATTTTTAACTGAGTTGCCCTTGGTAGCTAAGAGGTGATCATGGGAGAGACATTCCTGTATGTTAGGGTTTATTCTGATACTTGGCCTTGGCCAGGGAGAGGCAAAATTCCGATGTCAGTAACGTGAATTAGTGGGATATCACTGTTCTTAAGTAGATGTGACCTAATAAGAAAACACAGTAACTAACTATGGAAGAGTAATTTTAGCAGAGAACAAATTACATTGGGTATATTTAGTTTCTTTTACTTTAAACCAGTGAGAATATCATTACTAATCTTTTTTCAGGTGTCTTTTACTTAACTGCATAGCAAAATCTGTAGTCAAAGAATATGAATAGATTCAAGACTAATTGGGAAATTCTATCTACAATGAATAGCTGAAATTGGACTTGGAAAATGATTGTGATATAAAAATTAATTCAATATCTTGCTAATTTTTTTCTAGCTAGAAAGCTTCTTTCTACTTTTGTTTTAGTAAGTTTTTTTTCTGGTTCTCATGCTATAGTGCCATTCTTGAAAGGACTCCAAAGAAATACAAATACGTAAGAAAAATTACATTTATGGGAAGTGAGGAAAAAAATCCCACAAGGTTTTGGGATTTTTGTTGTTGAAATATTTGTAATTTTGTGTTTTAAATACTTGGCCTAAAATGACTGACAAAATTATTCTAATTATGAAAAACATGATCATAGTATATTCTGATTAGTGTGATCACTCACTAATGTGTTCTGCTTGAGAACTGATGATGCAAGATGGCTTAAATGTGTAGTTCATTATTATTTTGGATGGTTTCTAAATTTACTGAATTGCTTCACCCAGTGCTGCAAAATCGAAAATTATATTCCCAATAATAGCGTTTTGTACTGAAGTTTATTGAGTTATAAGAATTTACATGTTGAAATAACTTGAAAAAGAGAAGAATTGCTGTTTCTAAACAGAAAGCCAATACGAATAATGGCTGTTAACACCGTTTTCTATTAAATAGCTTAAAGCATCCTCAAATGTAGAGACAAACAGTAATAAATAAAGCACTGAGTGCAGTCCTCTGGTTGAGGTAATTCTTTTTTTGCTTCTGCTGATGCCACTTTGCAGAACTCGCTCTGGATGAGTTCCTGGACACAGATGGTGGTGCTGATTCTCCCAGGCAGGAAGGGTTGATAAGAGAGGTCTGGGTAAAGAACCACTGGCATGTCAGTCATCAATGGGAATGTGCTGCAATGTGGTTTCCTTTGCTTGATGTCCCTGTGGACACCACGGGAGAGGCATCTGCTCCTCGGCACTTAGCACTGCCATCACATCAGTTAAAATTACAGATTGCATTTTATGACTTAGCTATTGAGGTTCCTATTAATACAGGCTCACAGGCAATGTATATATTTTAGACGAAAACTTAGTTACAGAAAATGCTAATAGTGTAAATGGAACCTGTGATTAAAGACTGTTAGATAAGAATAGATACTGAAAAAATTCTGCATGGATTCTAGAAAATTTCTGTTCTCCATTTTTCATACTGGAAAAATGTCTTCTAATAATCAAGCACTAGTTTGTTAATACTGTTCTGACTTAGTAGCTGAAGTATTTATTTATTTCTGTAATTGTTAGAGTAATGACCAGTGGATAATAACAGATAGTTTATAGCTGTCAGTAGCTTCTCAGTCAGAACTGTGCCTTCTTCTTTGCCTTTCTGAAAAATTATTTTCATTTAAGGGAAGTAGTGCTGCAGTACTTGATGCTGGATTTTCAATTAGTTTGTGCATGTAAAATATATAATATTTTAAAAATAATGTTATATTTGTGTATTTCCATGCATCATAGATATTACTTTAAAAGACCTTTTTATTTAAAAGAAAAATATATGCATCAACATTAATTCATAGCTATTTGGAAATGTGGACTGCAGTTTGTCTTCCAACCCTTTTTAATGTGGCATCTTTTTATCAAAGAAAGAGTATTACATGCAATAGGAATCAATGGGCTTTATTTTTGCACCCCTGTAGAGTAGGAAATACCAGTGACTATCTGTGGGGTGAGGCTGGCAGCATAAGGAAGAGAGACCCCAGAAGCAGGAAATTCACAAACTGGTGTGAACTTGCTGCAAAGTGCTGCTTAAGGAGCATTGTGAAGGAAAATGCATGAGTGATAAAAGAGCAATTCACTGTGGTCAGCCACAGAGTCACCTCTGCTCTGAAATGTGTGCAAGTTAGAGAGGGTAACAATTCAAACCAATTCAAAGTACTGCCAGAGCAGAATGGCTCTAGATTGTTCTTGGTTGCTTAAGAACTACTTTAATAAGTTTATTTTGTGGAGGTACCTGTCTTAAATTTTTGGTGAGTCTGGGTTTGGCAGTACAGGCTAAACAGAAAGAAATATTTTTTCTTAAATTGAACTGTGTCATCTCTTGACAGTTTAAATTTGGCACTCTCTGCATTTACAGTAAGAAATGTTATTATTTCATAAGGTATAAGAGCTGGACTTTATTAATTATACATACTTTATATTATTATTACAAACACTGTTGAGTTCTATCAGTCATTTCCTTGATTGAGAACTTAATGCTGAGGACTAGTTCGTGTGGGGCTGGATGTTGCTGGCTAAATTGCAGAGTCTTCTTCCTATTTTCTGCACCTTTTCATTCCATTTGGTGAGTTGTTTTTCCCAAACTAAGCCAGAGCTTGTTAGCATTCCAGTGCTGGCCTGTTCCAAGCAGTTGGTGAAGCAGTGGTTCTCCTTTAGGTCTTTGTGTTTGAATGACCACTAACTGGCAAGCTTGTCTCTGTCATCCTTTCCTGCAGCAATCACACTAATTATGGCTTTTCAGGACACTGGGAGCTCGTGCCTGGGCAGCTTCCAATGCTCTCAATAGCACTATGGGATATCTAAAATGAACATTTGCCCTGATATTCGAAATTGCCATTTGGAGGACTGCTTGGCACCCATGTGAGGGGACACATTCATGGCTTCTCCCAGTTTACCCCAGCACTGCACCCAGGTGATGATAAAGATTCAAGGTGGCTGGAGCACATGCTGTGTCAGCCAGTGAAGGCAGTCGAGGAAAAATTAAACTTTAAAAGTTTCCTCCAGGTTTGAACATCAAAGGTGTTTTGAAAGGAACTCTGGTGATTCAGCAAAACCTTTTAAATTCAGAGGAATGTTTTGAGGCTCACAGCTGTAGACTGTAGCACTGTAGAGAGTGTTGAATTGTTATTCCTAAATTACTCTAAAAGTGAATGAGAATTTTTGCCAACTCAGTAAAAGTTAAGGTGATATAATTTCTATGTGTTTTTGGTCATGTTCATATCTAAGGTGGTAAAAATAGAATTCTGAAGAAGTCAACTTCTTAATTTAGACCAAAAGTGGAAAATATTCAGGAAATTCTTGGTTAGAAGATTAGTGACGTAGTAGAATGAGTGAAAGAATGAATGAATGCTTGTGATACTAATTTACAACAGAAAGATTGATTTTAGAATTATTTATATGAGCTCCCTGAGCTCATTTAAAATTGATGAACAAAGATTTCAGTAATTGAAAAGAGCTAAGAGCAGTGCTGAAGAATGACTTGAGAATAAAGAAAAAGGTGTGCAGTATTGAAGAATGAATAAGAGAAAAGTACAGAATAAACTTGTGGAGAACTATTGAATTTGGACCAAAGTATGGGCCAGCTGTAGCAGTGGAGGAACCATAAAACACAGATGGAGCCAGAAGATGTGAAGTCTTTGACTTTCCAGTTTTACAGGGTATGAATGTGAATTGTTTGTCACCTTAACTTGAACTCCTCTCTTGCCTCTCCTGCTTCCTCTTTTACATCTTTCTGTATGTGCTCCAGTGCCTTTTTGGAGATGGTTGCTGTTTACTGCACAGTCTGGCAGAAATCTGATTGTAATTTATGGGATAAAATTTTTCATTTATTCCTTACAAACACCTTGCAGTTTCTCCCTTGGGAATGTCTCAAGAGTGTGACTGCAGCTGAGGCAATATGCCACCAAAAAATGCCAATATTTACTTACTTGAATCTTTCAGCAGTCTTTGATGATTTGTCCCCTTGATTTTCCTGACAAAGTTGCTACTCGGTTTTAAAATATCCTTTTCTTTTGACTTGATTATTTTTAAGAAGTGCCATGGTTTTTTATGCTGCAGAAGCATAGTTAAGTGGGTATAGCTTATTCTCACAGAACTGGGCCCAGTGAGCTTGTGTCTGGCTCTAAGGCCTTTTCCTTCTTAGGCACAGTATGTTCCCTTGGGGACAAATTCTGCACTTTACAGAGGCTCTACGTGTGTAACTGAAAGCAGAGTTTTTTCATTTGTGTCAGCTATATTTAGATTTTATAAACACCAGCTTCAGTATTTATTCTAGCTGCTTTGAAGTTGGGGGTTAGGTTTCTTTTCTTTTGTTCCTTCTTACCTATAGAATTTTTCCCATAAGTTGCTAAGGAACACTAACTATCGGGCACTTCTGGGTACTTCAGAAAATGAAGACGTGGCTAAGCCCAGGGGAAAGGAGGGCGTCTGGTTGCATTTTCCCTCCAAGGGACAGAGATACCACAAGATTTTGGGGAAAAGGCAGGGCTGGGGCCAGCTGCTCTCGCCTGCTCTCTCAGGGCTTTGGAGGAGGATGGTTCCTCTGTGAAACAGTAAAGAACTGTTATTCCTATTCTCATACCTTTTTGCCTGAGAGACCCTTAATTTCAAAGTTATAATAATTCAGAGGGAGGGGGCTTACATTCTCCATTCCAAGGGGGGCTCCTGCCTTCCCCAGCAGACACCTGTCTTTCAAAACAAAACAACTCCACATTTGCTTTTGAAAAAGGCCATCCTGTTCAGAAAATGCTAACATATCTTTGTTCTATGGCTGTTTGTTGCCAGTGTTCTTGCCAGCTATCTATAAATACTTTTGGTTTGGAAAGCACCTTCAGTCCAGTATTAAATCATATAATGGCTGATGGTACCCACTGATTGTTATTTATTGTTGTCTACCAGGTCCAATAACTTTTCCTGGGCTGTCTGCAGTACAGACACAGTTTATATGGGAGCTGTAAAATGGCTAAACAAACTGCCTGCCTTTGGTGTGGTAGTTGTTAATGTCCAGTCATAGTGAGTCTGTGCTGGGCTGTTAGGATGAGTGAGAACATGCTGTTCTCATATTTCTGTGTATTATCCCGAGATCTCTGAAGGATACAAGCTTGGCTCTGTGCCTGTTTGCACAGTTTGGTGCAGTTTGCCACACTGAGGTTTTTGCAGTGTTCTGCTGTCAGTGCTGTGGAACTGAGCTCTCACACCTGCTGTGAATCTCACTGTTCTTGGTCTGTCTTTATATGGAGAATTACATCTCCTGTGTACTTGAAAGCATTATTATGACAAGCAAAAATGTGCTGGATAGCACAGCATTCCGTTTTATCCAGCAAAATAAATTGATATTTAGTAGAGCCCTTTTAATAAAGGATCACAGCCCTGAAATATCAGCTGGCATAATTTTGTGATTCTCTGCTTAATTAAATGGAGTTAAATGAGTTCATACCAGCCTACCTGGGGTAAGGATCAAGCAAAGACTGAGTGTGTCATAATGAACCAAGGACAAATTAATCTGAGAGCCATGATTTCTACCATTGGTGTCTTTGGAAGGGACCATAGTGTTACACAAAGATTCAGCTTCTGTTTTTTCTGCTTTAAACTTCAGCAGTACCAGCAGTTTCAGCACTGCTGAAGTCTGATTTTTAAGGCTACTCCAGCATGAGCTTCTGCACTGTCCTGCCCGACTGCAAATGCTGTGGTTATGTAAAACTTTCAGATGCCTAATTTTTATTCAGGTGATGTGATTATGTGGACTTTTGGATCTAATAAATCCGTGTAAATGCTGCAGCTGTCCAAGAAGAAATTGTGATTCTACAAGAGCGCTGACATAACAGTATTATTGCACAATATGTGTTCCAGCATTATGTGCAGTGAAAACAAATAAAAGTCCCTTAAGCAGCAACATGTGTTTTAGTCTAGCACAGAAACATAATCATTAATGGCTATTTCCTTTCTTCTCATTGGAGGTGCAATAATTGCTCCCTGAGAATTTGGTGATGAGGGGAATTTCTTGCTGTTTATTTTAATAATAGCCTCTGTAGCACAAGTAGATAATGCCTAGTACCCCCAATGTTAATAATTTTTCAGCTGTTTTCTGTCTTCTCATTCTTAAATTCGGGCTTGGGTTAGCTTGTTTTATGTTGTAACTGGGATAAGCTAAGTGTGTACATTTAATAAGTTATAACGGATCATCTCTCAGGCATAAACAGGTGAACTACTCTATCCTGATTTTGCTGCATTAATACATTTCAGGAGGAATTCTATTAAAGACAGTGAAGTTGTATATCTGGTTAAATGTGATGCTAGATGTGAAATATTAGGTGTGAGGTGAGGGTATTGTCCATTTGAGTGGTGAATCACTGACTTTGTATGATGGAGAAATACTTTCCAAGTAAGCCATGCTGAATTGGGTCACATGTGAAAGAATATAAACTTAAATGTAATGTGCTGTAGATTCTTTCACAGCAATCTAAAATTTAACTGTGCAGAGCTTGCAGTTACCTGGAAATCTCAGGAATTAGGACAGTGCTCTGAGAGTGCCATCTTTGGGAATTGTCTATATCTGAGTGCCTTTAGCCCAGCACTTTAGTGCCTGGGAAAGCCTGAGATGTTATGTTAATACCTGAATTGAGTGCTGTACCTACTACTCAAGTCCAGCTGTGCCAACAACATTGCTGTGATCCCACATTTCCCTGCAGAACACTGCATACATTTTCTCATAGCTTGCTTCTTGCAGTGCCTATCAAAATTACAGTGTAGATAGTAATACTACTGCTGTTAGGGAATTTTCAAAGAATTGTTACAAGTTGGTATCAGCAGAGCAGCCCCTTCACCCTTAATGTCAGCCTGTTAGATTGCTGTAATGGAGAGAATTCTCACAGCTTAGCAGGTGCAAGGGAGCTGTGCTCTTCTTGCTCTGTGTGGGGCTTGCAAAACCTTCAGCAAGACTGCTTCAGCTTTCTGCTAGGAACAGGTCCTTCCTTGGAAGTACCTGCCTGGGTGTGAAATCTGTGGGAGCACTGCATGAAGCCTCTGAGGGAGTAAAAGTGCCCTTCAGTAGATGCTGAGGAAGATTCCAGAAAAAATTTGCTGCAGAGAGCTGGCCTGTCACCTCTGAGAATGATCAGGGGTGCGACCCAGGAGTCACTGTTTGGTGAAGAAGGCTGGAGGTGATTACAATCGTGGCATGGGTTACTAAAACATACACTTTTTGTATTTCAAGCTGCCAGTGGATGGGTTCTGGATGGTTGTAGCATAGCCTGAAGGGAGCTGTGCAGTGAGTTCAGGCATGGCTGGTCATACAATGCTCAGCAAAATCTGGAAGGCAGGAAGCCACTTCCAGGGTGTGAAGCTAAACTAACATTCAAAAATAAATGTGACTGTGTTTTCAAGGTCAGCTTTTTTAAACTTCACAGTCTGGAAAGTCAAGTTCTCAATACAAACTGAAAGGAAAAGAACCTGGTGTTTAAGAACAAACATAAGCGAGCCCCTTGCACTAAAAGCAATACATTTTAATGGCCAGCTATGATTCTTCTTCCCACTAATTTACAAGTGTGGTATGCAAGCTTAATTCAAGACTGTGCTAGCATACAGCCCCTGTCCTAGCAATTTCATATGCAGTTTATTTTGGGGCACAGTATTTCTCACCATATTAGCTAGCTGTCTACAATAGCCATGGCAAAATAAGCAAGCTGTGCTCTGTGATATATAATGTGGCATGACTGCCACAGTGTAAAGCAGAATTGCTGTATCCAGCAAGCAACCCATAAAAAAAAAAAAAAAAAAAAACCAAAAAACCCCAAACAAACAACAAAAAAAAACCCCAGACAGCAGCTATGGAGGAACAAGTAACAGAAAGCTGTGCTTCAAACTTTGACTCACCAGTTAGGAATAAATAAACCAGCGATGGCTGGTAGAAAATACTGTATCTATGTGCCACAAGAGGGAGAGTATACCCTCATATCTCTTTTTTGTAAAGAGATAGGAGGTTTACATTTTTACCACTATTTCTTTGGCAGCTTGCAGAATTTTGCCCTGGCTGGGCAGCAGGTATTCAGCTCCTTCTGTGCTGGCTCTGGCTGTGAGGATGATGCCTGGCACTTGTCACCCACCAGCTCTTGCTACTGACCAGCTCGAAGCAGCAGCACTGGGAAGTGAGGTTTGTCCTCAGTTGTCACAAAGTGATGTAACCATCAAAGACAAATTAGGTCAGGAGATTTAATGCTCTAACGAGGAACACTAGGCTGAAAACTTCCAACAGTCCAGTTGGCCGTGAGGAGCGCTGTCTGTTCTAGCAGCAATACCTGAGGCACACACAGCTCAGACCAGACGTTGCTTTTATTTGCACCAGAGAAAAGCTTGGTGGAATCGATTAACTCAGAACACATCCATTCTAAATGTGTACTAGGTTGCTTTTAGCTTTATGCACATAGGCACTGGAGGTGGATAACTGAACGCTTTCACCTCTCTGTCCCTGAGCCAGGTTCATGTGCAGACCCTGTCCTTGTCACCAGAGCAATGACAGCTCCAGGCTGGTGGCTGCACTGCAAAATTGCCCTTCAGTGCAAAGCCCAGCAGCATTAGACACAATTTGGTGTGGAGGTTTTCATGCAGAACTGACCCCCACAGCTTTCAAACAGCCACGTGGTAAACTGGGCATTGCATTTTCATCAATGAAGGCAAATCAATACTACATTTCAGTGTATCTTTCTTTGTAACTTAGATTAAAAAACCTTAGACTTCTTTTTTTTTTTTTTAAATTTCATATTTGTTCCTGCGTGAAGTATCCTGATACTGCATCCATACATAGACATAATTAATTTAAGCTGCCCTGGCTAATTAAAAGAAAATGGAAAAAACCTTTAATCAAATCAGTTCAGTTAGAGGCATAAATTAAGGAGGTCCATGAATTTCATTGAGTGAAAAATGTTCTTTTC
Source organism: Sturnus vulgaris (assembly GCF_052056855.1). NCBI lineage: Eukaryota > Metazoa > Chordata > Aves > Passeriformes > Sturnidae > Sturnus > Sturnus vulgaris. Next base: position 12,364,673 of record NC_142260.1, read on the forward strand.
TGTCTATAACTGCCACTTCCAGAAGCTTTCTATATCTCAGCAGCTCAGTGGTCTGGAATGACTTGGTGAAAGAAGCCAGTTCTAGAGATCAGGATTAAGTTAATGAAATAGTGGACTGAACATAATCCCATACTTAAAGTCAATTGTGCCTCTGGATTCTGTTTGCTTGAGAGATCTTAACTCTGAATCTGCTGGCAGGAATAAAATGCATTGTGTAACTACTATTTCAGTGGACCAACACTAATTCACTTCCCTGGACAGTGTTTTGTTGTTTTCATTAATAAATTTTCTAAATGAAATAAGACAGTTGTTGCATAAAATCCTTCTAGTCATTATTGTTAACAGTATCTAAACAGTGAAAATCAGCATCATCTTTACTGTTGTGCCTGCCTGTTTTCATCAATATAATTCTTATACATTTCACTCACTTCATGCTGGAAGAATAAACTTTTGAAGTTTCAATGAGTTGGTCTCCTTTTTTGAATTTAGAATGGCTTTTAAAATTGAATCTTGTTTTTGTGAATAAAAGGGATTTTTTCGCAGCCTTGGTATTTAGCTTTCCAATGAAGTTAAAGCTTCCTCACGAGACAAGCTGCCTGGAATGTGTTTGGAGCAGCTTGCCAGCAGATTGCTATTTGCTGTTTTTGCCACCTTGGGAGGCAATATCTTTCTGATGTGCCCAGAGCATTTAAGATATCCAGTTCTTCATTTAAGTAAACAGCAGGCTAATTTTAAGAGGAAGAGCATATCTCTCAGTAAAAGCTGAAGAGACTAAGGAGATCTAGGCTGAAGGAATCTATTAATGTATCAGACCAGAAGCCTCAAAGATGGCTTTAAAGGGAGCAATATTTTTGTTGTTATACTTCATATAATGACAAGGATGTCAGCATAGAAGAAAGTAACCACTAATGCCAAGAAGCTGCAGAGAAGAACCTCACTCTGACCTGAAAGGATACTTTTCTCAATCTGGTCTAAACATTTAATTAATTTTTTCTTTATTTTTTTCTGTCTATTTTGGTTTTTGATTAATAGTTATGATTTTTTCAGGCTGGATTGTAAAAATCAAAGGTTTAACAGAGTTTTGGAAATAAAATCAATGCAAAGGAAAGGTAGCAATATCTGCGGTTATTCTTTTTTTTTTTTTTTACGAGGTGTGCACACATACTCGTGCACATACTCATGTGCATGAAGAGCAGAAGATGAGGAGGAGAGGAAAGTAAAGGGAGGATTCAGCTGCTCAGCACAGTCACACAGAACTTGTACAAACGTGCACACAAAGCCCACGGCAGGAGCTGCACGGGGTCCTTTCACATCACTGCTGTGCTCTGTGCAGCTCCACAGCTCCCATGCCCTGCTCAGTCTCTGCTCTCCCCGTTGCTTTGGCTGCTGCACCCTCCATCGCCCTTGCAGATGGGATTTCCTGTCACTGCCATGTGAGGAGAGACAAATGTTGACCATCCCTCATGTTTTCAGTTCTCAGACCATTGCTCAGGGGCTTCATCATAAAGAAATTCAGCTCCTGCTGGGCTAGTGGGAAAAAGTGAACTCAAATTCAGACAGTTCTTTCAAAACTTCTTTTGTATTTCTGTTTGTGATGGCAGTCCTTTGATCCTAATTTTATTTGAATTATAATTTAGTGAATGACCTTCAGTGTTGCTGAGAACAGTAAGAACTGTGAGGACCCCCAGCCCAGGCCCTTGAACTCCACTGGTTTCCCATTCTGAGGTTTGAAAGGAGCCTTTGCTCCAGTCCAACACTCTGTAATAGGCAGCTAGTGTCTGTTTTAATTTTTCCTTAAACACTATGAAGTACATACTTGTTACCCCCAAATTTTAGTTCAACATAACAAAAAATACATCCATAATGCCACCCTTAGTACAGCACTACAGTTCCTTCACTATGTAATGTTAAATTTATTTTTTTTTCCTTTTTCATATTTCCTGTATGTGTGTTTTGCCTCAGTAGGACAGTAAATACATATATTTTTAAAATGTGTCTGCCACTGATTATTAGAGTCGCAGTGGAAAACTGTTTTCTGAATTGAACAAGTTAATGATTTGCAATGGGCATACACTCCATAAGGTGAGGACTGGAATATTCTTAATTGAATAACTGGTTCTTATTGTTTCTAATTCTGGTGGAAGCAACATTTTTCATTGAGCAATTTGTCATGTACTTGAGGAAATATTAATTCAGTGCTGCCATTGCTGTGAACGTGCTGCTTCTGCTGTTATTCCATAGTCACTATGTTCTTCATGCAAGTCTAAGAGTGTGAACGTTATGTTTTTCATTTTAAATCGTTTTCTCCTCAAGTAAAGGATAATTCTTTGTATAGTAGTGCTGTTCTATTCTTTTCTTGCCTGTAGATTATCATTCCTTCATTGTATTTTCTGTGGCCTGTCAACACTGAGCTATGTTTAGATCATGGTTATGCATTGAAATTTTCTAACACTTCCAATATTAAAAAATCCTATGAATAAGTAATTAGCCCAACAGATATGTGTGGGTAAGGAGCTGTGTCCCATGAAATTGTGCTTAATCATGACTGTCCAAGTGTGCTGTATTATAAAATCTGAGTAGTCACTTGTAAGCATTTTGTACCACTGCCCCTTTGTCTATAAAGTGCCTTGACACTTCTTTATTTAATGGAAAATGCATTAATAGACCCTAGATACAGAAATTACAAAAACCCCTTTGCTAGTACTATGTGAACCTTTCTGATGAGTGCAATGTAAAGAAGGAAAATGTCTATTGTCTCAGATTAAGAAAAACACATTCTGAGATTGAAGTATGTATGCAAAAAGTAGGAATATAGAAACAAATTTTGTTTCTGGCAGATCATAACTTGTGGGTCAACACCTAGACCAGGCTTACTGTGGCTGCACAGCAACTCTGTCAAAAGCTGAATATGTAACAGGGAGTTTATTCCAGTTTTTGGATGTGCCCATCATTGCAACAGGCTTGACTTTCTCAGCATATCAACAGTGTTTTGATGAAAAAAAGGCAGCCTCCTATTATTCAATAGGATTGCTTAGTTCTTAAGTATGTGCTCTACCTATTTTTGCTCTTAGTTCTCTTTGTTCTAGATACTCAGCTGATGTATGTTAATTTGCTATCATCCATTCCTGGTTTTTCAGAGTTAGTATTTTTAGATAGAATTTTAGTAGATGATTTCTTTTCACAGCAATAGTCAATGGAATTTCTCGACATTTATGTCTGTGTGACAGAAGTCAGGATTCAAACTTCAGAATTCCCTGTGACACACTTCATGATTGTGTTCTTCAGAAAAAGAATTGTCAGTGCTCTGCAGCATCAGAGACAGCAGAAGGACATTCTTCCTTCTCTTATCCAGAAGGCCTTGGGGACACAATTCATGGTTCTTCAAGGTCCTGGCTTTTTGAAAACCACAGTTTTTCCATATTTGTTTCTATTTTCTATTATTTTATGTTTTTATTTTAATCACCCCAGTTCTGCTTCGATGCTGCAAGCAGCAATTATACAACACAATCTTTTGTGCTGATTGTTATCCCTGTTGAAGTGTCATCTGTTCAATATTATCCAGAGACTTTACTCCTATGTGTTATTCTTGCTTATGCATTTTCAAAGTGTGACTGAGTTAAGGATCTGGTCAGTCTGGCAAAAACGCTGGCATTCTTTTTCCTCTGCATTCCAGAAAGGAAATAATTATGGTCAGAAGTTAAAAGACTGCTTTTGCCCTCAAATTTCAGTCAAGTTTTCTTTTATCTACTGTGTTTTAGCTGAATTTTAGCTACCATGTCTGCAAATGGGTATGTAACTCTTCTCTGGAAAAAATCCAAACCAAACAGGTTGGGGGCAGTCTGTTCTGTTTTATGAGAGCTTTGTCCATTCAGCATGGCTGAAGTCTAGCTTTTGGAAGTCTGAGGACTTCTATCAGCTTCCAGGTTCTTTGTACTCAAGGTTAAAATTCTCCCCTTATTTCTTTCTATCAAATTACTACAAATTACTGTAGGATTAAACTCGAGTAGCTGCAGAAAAAAGTTAAGTTCTTGGGGGTTTATTGTTTGTGTGAAATGTATCTTGCCTGAGTTTTGCTTGTACTTACCCTTTCCCCCATCTCTGTATAGCTGAAGGAAATTTTTACCACTCTGGATCTGCATGCTCTAACAGAGAAAGGCTTTCAGAAGGTCTAAAACTCTGGGTAAATTTGAGCCAGCCTGTGTCTGGAAGAATGCAGTGCTAAAAGTGCTACCCAGAGTGTGGATGGAGCATTTTACAAAGAAAACACTTCCTGAAGCCTTTAGTCCCTCCTGACTGCAGCTGTGCCTGAACAGAGCTTTACAGAGCAGACTTTGTCAAGTCAGGACCTGCAACAGCTCTGTTTAACAGTTATTTCTAATGAAAACAAGTTTTCTTTCAAAATATTTTAGAAACCAGCTTACAATTCAGTGGGTAATTTATTTGGTTTAAGTGTCATTTCTTGGTTTTGGTATTAAGTTTTAAAAAGGAAGATAAATGGTTGCAGTAGAGCTTAAGTTACAGGAAGAGTTGGTGGATAATTAATTGTTGTTTAGTAATTCTTTTTAGTCTCTCATCAGACTTAGCTTTTTTCTAAAAAATGGATTCAGAGATACCTTTCTGCAAAGTTTGATGTTTTTTTCACTTTCCTATATCTCAAAAATACCAGAAGGAAATATCACTGAACTTTCTGAAGTACCCCTACTTTAAAGAAAGAGATCTCAACAATGAAAGAACACTTATATAATATGTTAAGCAATTCAGTAATAAGAAAATGTCAAGTCAATGACAGTTTAATATCCTCTTTGTTATTGTAATGTTTGCAGAATTTCCCCTCTGAATCATACAGTAAAATGGTACAGATTAAGGAGTTAATTCTTAATAAATTAATATATTATTAATAAATTTTAGCATTCCAAAAGCATGGAACAAGTGGGAAGCAGATCATAGCTAGTACACAGTAAATCTCTTGAGGTCAGACCATCATTTTAAAGATATCTTAGGATAAAGGCAAACTTATTTTTTTTTGAAAACTAACTGGAAGAGACCAAAATACTATATACCTTTCTTCTTTTGCTCAACTGGAAAGGAACAAACTGTCATTTTCGACAATGATTTTTTTTTTTAATATCAGAAGGAGTTCTGTATTTAAATAACTTTCTTACTGAGAATGGTTGAGAAGTATTGAAAGTTTAGTCCAAAGTACTTAAGGGTGGTTGGACTGGTAGATGTGGGAATAAACTCTCAGTTTAATAGCTAAAGGGCCTATAGAGAGACTGATTAATTGCTTGATTTTTAGAAAGTGACAGAAAAACTAAATATTTTTAAAATAAACTCTCTTGGAATAAGGACTCAATGGTACTCCTGAGCAAAGTCAAAGGTTTGTGTTGCTGGTGGGACAGACACAGCACACAAAGCAACATGTAGCAACAGGTAAAATGACCTTTTATTATGGCTGTGCATTCTCTTTTTATACATTCCTCAACACAGTGCCTACTTTCATTCATTGGTTATAATAACACAGCTCATCGTGTTCATTGGTACAAAGTAGTCAGCATCACCAGTTTTGGGCAGACTTTCTACAGGAATTCTACAAACAGATAATAGTTTTGTTTTTCCAATTGCAGGTGTCCAGTGTTTATTTCTGCTCTCTGAGTTCATATGTGAACGACCTTGTCTTCTTTTTCCTTTCATGGGTAAACACAAATCTTATGAATTTCTTCTTCTGTCAGCTCACTCCTCTGGCTCACAGACCAGCTGTCAACCTCTTCCACAGGTTTAAGTTTCAGAAGAACTAGTATTGTGCAATCCATTTCTGAGAAAGAGAATAAGTGAAAGGTGTCAGAAGACACCTATTTATGTGTTTGAAACTTAAACTTGGGAATGGGCTTCTCTTCTAAAAAATAATTAAGAAGCAGATGCATTGCAGAAGATGTCACACAAAAAGGCATGTCACATCCTACATCTCTCTTTTTTTTTCATTTTTCTCTTGTTTTTGTTTTTTTTCCTGCCAATCTTTCTATTTGAAATCAGGCAGTTCAACACTTTCTATTCCACTCATTGCCATTTTCTGGCACTTGATCGAGTTCTTAAACTTTTCTGATAATTGTCTGTCAGCCTAGCACAACATTTTACAAAATTAATTGCATTCTCAACAATAACAGGCAATTTGACTCACATAGCATCATGCTGTCACCACTTCATGTTAATAATCTGCCACTTGCCTTCCTGTTCCAGGAATGTGTATGCTTTTGCCACTGAATATATTTGCCTTAGACTGTTTCCAGCTCCTTTTCTTCCTTTTTTTTTTTTTTTTCTCTGCTTTAGGGTTTCCCCCCCCAGTATCCCAGCTCCTTTTACAAAACCCAAGTTTCATATATACTTAAAAAATTGCAGGAATGTTGGTAGTTTGGGGACGTTTGTATTATTGATGGTTGCTATAGGTACCTAGAGCAAGTTTTCAAGCTGCTCTCTCACTGGTGTCTGTAAATCCTGCAGCTATTGAGCACAACTCAGCTTGATATGCTCTACAGTATTTACTTCAGAATGGATGAATAATTTATACAACTGTGAATTTTTTTTTAGTGGTTTTGTACCCTTAGGAGAGCAGCTGAATATTTACAGTGTTATTTTGAATGTTATGATTATTTTCTGTAGTACGTGAATGTTTTGGAAAATGTAACAAACCAAACAAAAGGACCAGCTCCAATTTATTATATGAAAGGTTTTATTTTTCAAAGAAAGTCTTTGTTTAGGGCAATGTGGTGGGAAAAATATAAGTTGCTTAATTGGAAGGTAGATAAAGTTGTTGCTGTGCAAGAGGGATGTTGAGGGAGGAAGGAAAAGAATGGAAGGCAGCAGAACTAGGTCTGTGTAGATTGATTTGTTAGTGCCTCTTATTCAATAGTCATCAGGGCCAAAGACAGGGCTGAAGGGGATGTGATATGTCTTGCACAAATACAGCAGCAGCTCTGTGGAGGAACAGAAGGGAGCTCAGCAACAGAAGAGTCAGTCGAGTTTTGCCTATCCTGAAGTGCCACGCAGAAATCTTTGAGATTTTATGAAGCCTGAAAGGGACCACAGGGGGATTCACTCTCTTTGTGGCATTCTATAGACTTGACTGCATCAGGGATGAGCTAATGTGTGGTAGTCTACAGGAACCATATTGACAGGAGTAATTCTCAATCCCTTTCAGTCTTTTTTGGATGTGGAAGATTGCCTCAGGACACAGGACACAGGTTCAAGCTTGGCTTAACAAAATTTCCCATCACATCACTGGAGGCTGCAATGAGAATCCAAAAAAATCAGGTTGTTGCATAATTTCTGGTGATGCAAAAAGGTAAATGAATTTGTCATTATTTTATAATACTACTATTGTACTAAAAAGTGGCATTACATACCACATTTGTGAAATATTTCAAACATTTTTCTGAAAAGTCAGGTCAGACAAAATAGTGCCATGGAAACATCATAAATCAAACAGAACAAATATACAGATACTTAGAAAATTATACAGCACACAATTATTGTGGTGACCTCATCATTGATTTCTGAATGCCAGAAACAACAGATGCACAACTGGTTCCAGTGATGGCTTGGAGCCAGAGATAGGTTTAAGTAGAATGCTCTTTGTGCTTCTTTTAGTTCTATGTCTTTTTCAGGAGACACTATTGTATCAAAGTTGTGTGTCCTGCTTCCCTTGTAAGGTGTCCTAGGGAATCAGGTAGCAACTTTTACTCCTTAGGAAGGATTTTGAACTTCATTTGACAGTGTACCAGTTCAAGGAGAAATGTTCAGGTTTTAGTTTTGCCGTTCACAAGAGACAAAGTCAGGTTTCACTTCTGCTCTTCAGCAAATGCAGAAATTTTTCCCTATTTAGGTAGAAAGTGAGTTAAGGTAACATCTAGAGAAGCATTTGATGAAGGAAAATGGCTGGCATTTCAGTGAAACCTGCAGCTGTTGCATGCACTCAATAAGTGACAAGAAATAATATGTAGCATTTAGGGTGATCTTTAGAATCATTGAGGCTTTAAGCCTCTGACACATCTGCAAGAGTTTCTTAGAGATCAAGAAGGTAGTGAAGCTTCACAGGACCACCATGGAAATAGAATGGCTTAACTTCCATGTATTGATACCAATCTACTACTTAATATAAAATTTCAACACTTCAACTGAAGCAGAAAAAACCTCCTCTTGGCTCTTGAGATTACCCTTCAAAGCATCCTACACTAAATGCCAACACTGCATAGAGAAACAACTGTTGCTATACAACGCACCTCTATGCACACCTACAATCGCCTTGTGATGACAATGAAATGAGAATGGATTATTATACTTGTACAGATCATGGGTGATTTTTTTGAGCAGATAATGACACATACTCCTACTGTTTCAAATTATGAGGAGGAGTCAACATGGAGAGGTATGTGAAAGTAAACCTTATGTTTGCTCCCCTTACAAAGTGAGCCTACAGAAAATCAGCTGCTACAATGAGGATTTTGAAATACTGGTTTCATAAGCAGCAACTTTTATAGATTTTATATTGGTATTGAAACATGGCATCAGCTTCTTGTTCACTTTGATGTGCAAGTCAGGCAGTGAATGTCCCAAAGCCTTCCATGGCCGAGCCCAGGAAGTTTTGCACTTTTTCAACTCCTATCCTCCTGTTGTGATAGCTAAGACAGTGTTACAGATTTTGTGGTAGAAAACTGAGGAGGAAGACTGTACTGATATATTTGGTTCTCTTTTTACTTCAACAGAAAGCTGTATTGTAGAAGACAGAGGTGCTACAACACTAGTGCCATTATACATTATTCTTTTTTTCAAGTTTATATGTAATCATGCCGATTTTTCAAGGACATTTTACAGATTATGCCTAACACCATCTGCCTGTAATGAGAAATATATGTGTTATATGACATTAAATTTCTTAATTATGTTAGGAGACACTGAATAAAGGTTATATCAAAACTAGGTAATACCCATAGTATTAAACATAGGAGAAACTATGTACAGTAAAAGTGCAGTACAGAGCTGTGTTTTGGATTCATTATGAGATACCACACTGACACCACGCTGATGTTTTGGTTGTTGCTAAGTCGGGTTTACCCTAAATCCAGGACTTTTCAGTGTCCCATGCCCTGCCAGTGAGCAGGGGAATGAGGCTGGGAGGGAGCACGGCTGGGACAGGTGACCCAAAGTGGCCAAAGGGATTTCCATCCATAGAAGGTTGAGTCCAGTACAGAAACGAGAGGAGCTGGCCAGGAGGGGCTGATCACAGCTCTGTGGACCACATATTGAGAAAGTAAGAAAATTACAGCCTGAAAATATTCCAGGCTGGAGCTTCTCAGCTCTGTTCCCAGCCGATGAGCTGGGCCAGCTCAAGGCTAGGGAGAATTTCTCCCAAGGTAATAATTTGGTCAAAATAAAAAGGAATTAATAACAAGATAGAAGCCCTGTTGTGGTGTGTGCCCAGGCCCTGGCAATGGGGTGTCTTCTCTCTGAACCAATCACCTTTGCTCTACTCTTGGAGTTGCAGTCATGCTATAAAACCAAGTGTGTTTCTGAATAAACTTGGCTCTTTCTTCCTTTCATGAAGGACCCCCATGTAGCTGTGCATCTTATTTCCACTGCACTTAAAGGGTTAAAACCCCTTTCCATGGCTACATTTGGAGGCCTCCACCGAGCAACACAGCTCAGGGGCTGGCTGGGCACTGGCCAGCTGGTGGTGAGCAGGGGGATTGTGCATCACCTTTTTGTTGCCTGGTCCCCCTTTGGCTTTGGCATTACCTCTCTTTTTGTAACCTCCCTTTTCTCTACAATTATTATTCTGTTTTTGAGCATTTCAATTATGAAACTGTTCCTATCTCAAGTCATTGATGAAAACAGCTCAGTTGGTCAGAGCATGATGCAAATAACACCAACATGGTGGGGTCAGTCCCTGCATGGGCCATTCACCTAAGAGTAGGACTGGATGATCCTTATGAGTCCCTTCCAACTCAGAGTATTCTGTGACCTGGAAATGAAGCTTCTTCTCCCCATCTCGCTGTATGGCTCTTGGTTGGGGATTAAACCACGACACTTGCATTTCAGCTGGAACCATATTATATTAGAGGAAAACTCTGCACAAGTTTATCCACTGAAAAGACTGAGGATCTGTCAGAGCTCTTGACAAACTGTAGTGGATAATTAAATTTTCTCTTACAAATGGACACCTCACTGAATTTCTCTAGGGTCAGTATTGATACTGACCTTTTCCACTTGAGTTTTTTGGGAAATATATTATATCCCCCAGATGGTCTCACTGATAATATTACTGCTATGAGGCTCACAGTGCAGTGCTTTGTAGGTATGTTTGAAGCTCTACATTATTGGCATCATTGTAAAAGCAGACCAGTATATGAAGCTTTCAGTCTTAGAAGATTTTCTTTGAATTATTCAAAATTCTTTGAGCTAATATATGCCATCTATATAAGTCTATATGTGATTTCCTCTGGCTCTTTGGCTGCTTCAGAGTAACTCCTTATCACTGTAAAACTGCTCACAATTATTATATCTTTCATATTGGTATAGAAATTAAAATACTTAAAGGATATTACTACATGGAATAATATACATGTAAAATCCAAGTTCTTACTTTTTCTTGTTTAATTATGCTTTTCTGTACTGCGATAAATTATATTTTTCCCTCATTTTTACAAAAATATTTATTAAAAATTTACAGCAGTCTCAAAGCATGTATTAAATGGTAATAAAGAAGTACATAGCTTCATAGCTGTACTAATATGAATGAATAAATAGTGTTTTGTGTTATTTTTATTAAAGTTAGTGGATCAAAACTGAAGTTGTTGGTGTCAGTGAGACTGGTGACTTTTGTAAGTCTTGGCTCAAGGCCTGTATTTCTTGATTCAACTTGCTCATTATTTTTCTTTGGAAGACAGTATTCTTTTAGTGATGGTGTTGGCAGAGGTGTAATAATAACTGTGCTTGTTGAAACGCTTTTTCAGCTTCCAAGACAGTCTGCTGTCCTGTTTTGGAAGGAATAAATGCAAACTGTCTTAAGGCTCTGTACTTACAACTTGCTCCAGTTGTGTTTCCAGGTAATTTGTTGAGCTCATGCTTAAATAAGGGATTTCTGGCAAGATCCCCAGCTCATAGTTTACTTTATTCTTCATCCCTGTGTTTACTGAATGATTTATTTTAAAGTTTCCCAAGGTTCAAAGAAGTTGAAATACAGCCTTGTTAACTCTGATCATCTTTCCCAACTTCAAATATTTTGTCGTCTAATATCTTAAGCTTTATTTATTTCTTTATCTTTTATTCTAGGTTTTCATTATATTGTTATCCTCATCATTATCTTCTCCTAAATTGTTAATGCACGGTTTCAGACTATGTTCATTCAAGCATCCTTCTGCAGATTGTAATTGCAGTTCTTGAATGACTGAAATTTACTTGATCATACATGAAAAAGCTTTGGTAATAATAAATAATTTTTAAGGATTTTGACAGGAGCTCTGTGTGTAGTACTTATGATGAAGAAACATTTGACAGTCAAAATATTGATTTACACAGGATTTTCCAGACTGCCAAGTGAGGTGTATAGCTCCTCCTGTAGACTGAGTTTTTATACTTGTGGCCTGAATATACAGTTAAATTGCTGCAAATTTGTTTGTGTTGCTAGTAGATTAGATTCCTGTAGAAATTACCCTATAAGCAGAATGAAAATATTTATGACAAGAGTTGTATCCACCAGAATTTAGAGAAGAAGGGTCTTTGCAGAATGGATGGAAAAATATTTCTTTGCATTTGGGACTGCAGAAGTTGTGAAGCATATAGGAGAAAATTGCATTGAAAAGATGTCTGTTGCAATCTTGCAAAAATATTGGAGGACTTGCAAGAACATAATATGCTGGAAAAGGGACAGGATTTTATAGAACACGTTATAGTGTGATTGGGTTTTTTTTGGTTTGTGCAGAAAGTTGATCACAAGGTTTGTATGAAGAACAGGGTATACACAAATAGTGCTCTTAAGATAGTTTTGTCATGGCTGGTGTATCAGGGATTTCAGAACCTGAGTGCCTGAAGGATTAAGTGTTTAGAACCAAGTACTGCAACAGCTGCTTGGCACGGAGAATAACAACAGCAAACTTTCACCTGTTTTTATAATCAAATCTTTGCACTAATATCCAGTTAGAGAAAAATCTTGAAAATAAACTGAATGATAGAAGATGTGAAACATCACCAGGAGGAAATGTGGATTCTACATGAACTGTAGCTGTACTAATACATTAGGAGTAACAATTATATATGGACAGAGGACTTTAGCATGCATTGAAAATCATACTTTCTCTGCTATAAAGGTCTTAAAAATCTATATAAAACCAGATAAAGTATGCCAATCTGTAAAAGTTAGGTAAGGTTTTGTAAGGTACAGAGAACAGAAGCAGATTGTTTCAATTCCAAGAAAAGTTAAAAAAGGATGGAAGAAGCTTCTGTGATAGAGAAAGATGAGCACAGGAGAGGGAAAGAAAGGTCCAGAGATGAAATGAGAAAGGGAACAGAAGCTGAAGCAGATAGGATGGATTTGTTCTGCTGTGGAGACACAAAGCCATAAAAAGTAGTTAAGGTGCAAATTAACATAATTTATGCAGAAATCACATTTAGGCCAACCATAGACAGTGAGTGATGCTAGATGTGGACAAATGCAGATATTACAGTAGTGTAGCTAACTGAGTTATTTCAAATGCTCAATCCTGTTTTATTTGCCTCTTAGGGGAAAAGATACTGTTCTACCCTAGATTCACACTATAAACACCCCATGATAGTTAATAAAACTGTTCCTTTAATTTAATTTTAGCATAGCAGAATCTTCAATTGGTAACTAAATAAAAATGTTGCACTCTGAGCATGTGAGACGAGGGTTTAGTTTTTCTTCGGAGAAATAAAATTTAACAGCTCTGAAGCTTTTGTGTGTGGGCAGAGGGTAGACTTCACTTTAGGTCAGAATTATGAATGTCTTTTCTTTATATTCTTACCAGTATTTTGTACACTTATAATTCATTCATTTGGGTTTAAGTACAGTAAAGACTTATGTCTTCTGGGTTTTATGTGCAGTTGATACAAACTGAAAAAAACAGAATTTTGGCAGCTATGTCCCAAAAGTAACATACTTCTTCCATCTAACCACCTCATACTGGTTTCTTATTGCAATTGAGCTGGTTAATTTTGGACTGTCTATCCTCATATGCCCTTAAAAGTTCTCATTCTTGTTCTTTTTCTTCTGATTATTTCGTTTTCTAATGCAAAAAATTCTGTGAATTATTTTTATTTCTAGGTTTACTTGAAAGCTTGTCATTTTAAAAGGGAAGCTTTCATTTTTTAAATTTTTTTTTTAAATATTGGGTTTTAGTTTATTTTTATGAAGATGAGGTAGCTAGTGTATATCAGAAGAGGCACAATTGCAATAACATTATTTTTCATGGTCATCCTTAACACTTCCACAACAATTAGCTCTTACACTGGAAACTAAGAGGCTCAGAAAGTGAAGGTACAGTTTAATGAATGTGACCTTGCACAGTGCTTGACAAAATGATATTGGCTGAGTGACTCTTAAGCCTTGAGTTATGCTGTGGATCCACACCATGGGATATTGGTGGGCAGTAGTGGTGCTGGAAAGACTCTCATCCTCATCCTCTAGTAAAAGAAGACGTGAATGAACTTTTGTACAGAAAAAAAATTATTCTGTTAACTGCACTGTTAATTTATTTTAATTTTGATATATAACTACAATGAATATTGGTATAATCTGTCCTTTTTATAATTGCAACACTTACAGAATTGCCTTAGAATGAGGTGGAGTCTTCTGTGTGAAAGGCTGCTTTCAAAAAGCAGTGGAGGAAAAGATGTCCTTGCTCCACAGGATTTCATTATCATGATGCAAAGCTGAGATGGATAACATGGTATAAGAGTTTTCTTAATTATTGCTCTACACAATGAATTATACATTCTTTCCCATTACCAGGGTGCAATGTCACTGTTTCACTACTGTTAGACCAAGGCTCAGAATCCACACATCTGTCAAGCTTCCTTCCAAATACAAACTGACTTTAGCATCTGTGGTCATCACTTTTAGGTTCTGTTGATAAGAGGAAAGAAATGCTTCCTTTTCCACTCCACTTTTCCAGTTGCACATGCATTCTGCTTTCAGTAAGCTGCAACATGCTTACCACACAAAACCAGGTGAGGTGCTAATGAAAACAACCAACAGCACTCCAACCAGTATCAACCAGTACAGGAGGCTCATGTGACACTGCAGACAAAACCTCTTCCTTCTGATCAGGAACCAGAGCTAGCAACTTTCTGAGTGGGCTTTTACACCCATACAGAGGTGCTTTGTTTCCTTTTCTTCTTTTCTTCCAGTTGCTAGTGAGTAATTTGTTTGATAAATTGCAGTATTTTTACAGCAACTGAAGTGTCAATAGCTGGCTGATAGTCCCTAAATTTATTCAGCACCTGCACCCTCCTCTTCATTTAAGAATATAGACTATATTGCTTTTTTTTCAGATTTGTTTACGACAAAGCTCTGATCTTTTCAGGCAATCTACCAAAACAATTCAATAGCCAAATTTTAAATCTGGAGAATCCTTTGTCCATAAAAGTACATCTCTTTATCCTCTCTTGACTAGACTGCTAGAGCACTTTAATTGCTGGTGGTGGTAGAATGTATGGCAAGGGTCTTTCTTCATCAAAGTAATATTTCTTTTAACACTGGAAACAAAGTGTTCAGTGAGGAAAAAAGACTGGGAAAAAAGTCTTTTTGCTAGCAGGCCTACAAGCCTACCTAACCATAAATCTCACCATGCACAGATGATGGCTTTGGCAGGTGAAGCTTTTTAATGGTCTCATTAGGATTCTATATGTGAATCTTATTCCCAGAAAGAGCTACTGCTTCTCTTTGCTGGAGAGGAGCCAACTTTGAAGCTGTGCTTCAGGTCTTTGGAAATCTTCTTTCTTGAGGGTCTTTATACAAAAGGAGTTTTGTAGGCTGACTATAAATGAGAGTTCTTAGTGTGCTCCTTAAGAGCACTGTGTATGGAGATGCCTGTCTTGAAACAGGAATTTTCTTCCTGTCTGCTTCTCCAGACAGAACCTCACTGCATTTATTCAGACCATTCATCTTCCCTGTAGCAGGTCGACATGAAGTATTAATATATTATTTCAAGGCAGCTGCTAATCCATCACAACAAGAGAGAGAATGTAGAAAGAAGGGAATGGAAAAATTGTGTGATGTCCTCAAGGTCATAACCAGAGCATGAGACAGAAACTGGGTGCTCTGGGTTGCAGGTGGTTTGATCCAGTTCTGTTTCTCATCCAACACACTTGCAGCAAATGAAACAACTAAAAGCAAACTAAAAAAAACCCCTAAAAATTTTATATTAGTAATACTTCTTTTTTAATCTACTATTACGGCTGACATTCAATATGTTAAGTAACTGGATTTGTAGCTTTTGCTTTCCTTGAGAATTTTTCAACTGTAAAAATATATTTAATGAGTTATTAAGGCCTATTTATCTCTTATGTGCTTCTCAATTACATTTAAGCACCCTGTTTTAAATGATACTGAAAAGGTAGAAAAAAGTTAAACTGAAGAAAGATATTAAAAAATAGAATAATAATAAAATTAAGAGTGTTAAAATGCCAGACAGAAGATGAAAGCAAAATTTACAGTAAATACATGTTACTTCAGTTATCCTTTAGTGATGAAATGAGAAATCTGATCATGATAAAACTGAATATAATGGTGAGAACAAATCTTCAGGAGGGAATAATGAGATTCCATCATCGTTAACAGAGTGTAAATCCTGCTGGGCAACTGACATATGGCTTTGCCTCTGCCTCCATTAGGAAAAGATGCCATTTTCATCTAGTGAATTTAAGAACAACTTGGACTGAAAGTGCAAATAAAATATTTGAAACATCCTGAATTGGAATGTGCCAAATACAGGCCATCATGTCTCAGGTTATATTGTGGGCCATCCCTGTTCTCAGCACTGCAGATTGTTTTGCTTCTACTGTGTCAGTATAACAGAGCAGACAGAGTATAACATTTTTCACAAGTGCTAATGCTCTGCTGCTACTATCTATGCTCCTCATTTTCTCCACAATATGTACATGAACAGAGGGGACAGGAAAGGCAACTTAATTACATCTTTTTGATCCAAGGAATCTAAATGACAATTAAACTTGTTTAGGTGAAAAAGAGCAGTATAGTCATGCCTTTATTCTCATAGCTCTGTTCCAGTTGAAATTATTAATGTATCATCTTATTTTATGATATCCACCAGCTGAGTTCTTCAAAAATTACTCTTTTTGGAGGATGCAGTGCACAACATTTTCCCATTATAGTTTTCCCCTCCTGGAACTGTTCCTTATAATTCTAAAAAGAGCATCATTCTTAAACTCAGAAAGATGGTACAAAGAGTCTCCAGCATAGGGTTCTATTTTCTTCTGCAAGTCAATGGAATAAAATGCAGAACAGTAGTTTGAACTGAAATGCAGGGTGCTATCATTATAATTTTCTTGCAAAACACTGAAAAGCTTGATTTTCTTCATTGCATATAGTTATAATAGTGAAGTGACAAGAAAATCTCTTGTACTACAGATAGCCTAGATTTGTCATAATTCCCAATGGCACAGTGGCATGTACTTTATTCACTTTTCCTTCTGCAAAGGGAAAATAAAAAGAATAAGTAGGTAGCAGAAAAAAAACGTACCAACCTCAGACATTTTTAAATTAGAATTTTAGAGCTGTACATGAATCGGTGGAAGAAAAACAATGAAATAATTTAAATGAAAATTATATTAATAAAGAAGTTATTCAGTGATGAATTTAGAGGAATCGATTCCTGTGAGTCTTCAGATGAGCAGAGAGGAGATGGAGAATCTTTTATACCCTGAATGTCAGCATTACCTATAACAGCAGTCACCTTTTGAAGAACATAGGACTTTGTAAGAAAAGTGTAGTGGAACCTGAAAGAGGAATCATGAAATATATAGAGCTGTGACTGTGTCACCTCAACCTCTGCATTATATTTAATCATTTCTATGGCTACTGTGTATTTTGTGTTTGCACTCACATTGGGCTGCCACAAGAGGACTTGGTAGGGAGGAAGCAGAAAAATAAGCTTCTTTTTCCAAAGTACAGCACCATTCTCTCCTCCATGCTGATGTCCCAAATTATTCACCCACTTCAAGCTTTATAAATACTTTTCCCATTCTTAGCTTTTTCTTATAGAAAATCTCTCTATGCTACACTGTTCAGATTGTTTCTTCACAGCAGTCCCTACTGTATTTCAACTGTCCTCGAGTCTGATTTTCCCTAATGTGTGACTGAAATCTGAATAATCCTGTTTCTCTCCCCTGAGTCATGCATACTTAGGATGGCAAATAAGGCACCACTTACACGTTTGCAGGAGGAATGTGATGTTGTGTAAGAGAAGACCTGCAAGCAGTGCAGGGAGTTTGTAAGCAAACTTCCTGTCGGCTTCTGCAGGCAGTCTACAAATGTCATGGTAAATCTAGACCCAGATGAGCCCAGGACTTCATGGCTGTGCATGAAGAATATCAATGTTTCACTACCATAATGCCCAAGAGGAGACACATGCTGCTTGGAGAGGTGCACATGACAGAGACAAATGAAGAAAGGTGTTTCTGTAAGCAGGTCCTCCATTTCAAGTGAAAAACTCTCATGGTGTCTTTTGTTAACAGATCTTCAAGTGCATTAGCACAGTCAGTTATATATTCTCATCATCATTTGATGGAATGGAAAAGTGAATGTTAAATGTATTTACCGTACCTCTAAATGTTGCCATTTAAAAATCTTTCCCTAAATATCTATTCTGTTTTTATGAGATCCTTGCTTCTAAGCATTTTAATCACTAAAATGCAGATTTATGGGAATGTCAAGATGCTTACTTTTAATCCATAAATTGATTAAGTAAATTCTTGTCACGCATGAGTATGCTATTAATCTTTGAGAAGCTCTGTTGTATGATGATGGTCAGCATTTGGATGCATAAATTGATTTCACATCCATGACTAATAGATTGTGGAAGAATGTTGAACTCAAGAATTATTACAAAGTATTTTGATTAATAGTGTTTATGAGACTTTTTGCAAGGCAGCAGCACTGCTGTATGACAGCCAGTGCTGGGGCTGCACTGCAAACGTGCCTGCACAGTGCAATGCACAGCTCTGTGCTGTGAGGATTGACACCAGGCAGCTCCCAGGCTCACAGGGCTACTCCACCTCCTGAAATTGAGAGTAACAAACTTATTCAAGGAGGGATTTGTATACTACATGTTACTGCATGTGTTTTTATTAGTATGCTCCCTTTCCCACTATTGCTGTTCCATTTTTCTTTGCAGTTGGTTATATGCTGCCCAATATTTTATACTTCATATTTTCTCTGTTTATAGGATAATTCAAGCTCAGTAAAGATGAAGCAAGCCACACTTTGAGGACAAGTCTTTTAAAACCTACATGTTTATTTCCACTTAATCTGACTTCCTGCAGCAGGTAGTGTCCCTTTATGTAAAGTGCTGAGTAAAATCCATCCAGCATTGCAATAATATTCAAAACCCCAATGATGCTGCCCTCAATCAAAGCCTATTGAAACAAATGGAAATCTCCAACTAATTCCAGTGAGCTTTGATCAAATCTTTCAAGCCAGTATATGTACCTTTTCAGATGTGTTAAAAGTTGTCTGGGCTGGCATTGCAGAATGACCAAAAATAATTGCTACATTTTCAGAAGATGGAACAGTGACTACGGTCTTGGTATTTGCATTAAGGGTGAGCAGATCTTATGACTATGTGGCATCTCAAAATCTACTTCTATCTTTGGAAGAGTTGCAAAAATAGATCTGGTTTGCAAAACCTTATCCATGTTTTAATTTATTCCCTTTCCAAAGTGATTATGAAAAAAATTATGAAAAAAAATGTAAAAAAGGCCCCACCAAAAGGAATAGAGGTGCACACAAACCCTGGAAGCTACTGACCTACATGCACTGTTCTGCATTTTTTCCCTGAACTAGATTGCATCTTTTCACTGCACATCTTCATTTTTGGGGGGTTTTTCCTAATAGCATTCTTGGGTTTTTTCCACTTTGATGACTCTCTTTTCACCCTACTTGTTCATTGGATAATTTTTTTTAAACTTCTTTTTAATCTGAATTGCTTAAGCTAAAATATTTCAAGTGAGCAAAAAGAATTGGGAGTTATCTTGTTTAGATATCATGTCAGATGATGATTCATTAATTATAGCTATACTGCATAAAGGTATTTGAGAATAATAAGGGATGATATCTGGTGTTAGAAAAAATGAAGAAGGAAAGGAAAAGGGTTTTAGCAACACTTTTTACATTAAAAGGACAACCAAACTATTTGGCTGTTCATCCCATATCACTATTTGATCTCAACATGTTAACACCTGGTACAGGGTCTGTCTCTGTTCTTGGGAACCCCTGTCGTTATTAGCACAATTCGACCCTGTAGAATGAGATTTGTATTCCATTCATTCCTGGAGGCTACAAAGGATCAGGAAATAAACCTTTCTACATAGGTAAGATCAGCACAAGTACTGATTTTAGAACATGTTACTAATGAGAATGAGTGGTGCAGACAGTATGAGTGAAATTTGGGGAAGAGGAAATTACTTCTGTTCAATTAGGTCATAGATTAAAAGCTGTAAACCCAAGTAAATTCTCAGATACAAAATACAATACCATAATCCTATAATCACATTAAGCAAATAGTAGATTTTTATGCCAGGGGAAACCGTCAGGAATGTTAAATTGGATCTCCTGTGCATCAAAGAGCTACACTTTCCTCTGAACTGGGCTATGTCTTCTGGTTTCCAGAATCTGGAAACAATACTTTAATTTGGGATTTAGTTGAGGCCAAATTCATATTGAATATCCCAGACATTCCACATGAGTTGAAAGTAAAGTTCTTTCCTATACATAAGTTGATCAAATTATCATGAATGTAGATAATAAAACTTTCCTCATCTTCTCAGGGCCACAAAAAGCAATTAGCCATAATGCTATATATAAACAAAAGAACCATGAAATCTTCTAACTTATAATCACATAAATAATTTGAAGCTTGCTAATAAAATTATATAAAATAAAAAACCTAATTCTTTGTAGGAATAGCCAAAAAGCCATTGAGAGGATCACATTTCACCATTGACCAAAAGGATCACAGATGTGTAGACCCCATTAACAAATGGTCTCTAATCAGAGGGTGGATAATGAACAAAAGTACTGCCTTGTGTCTCAAAGGAGAGTCATTTCAATGGCTTGATAGTTATGGTATTCATGTACAAATGCATACCTGAATTGCCCTCTTAAAAAAACCAGCTTACTAAGATGCTTAGGATCTCAGTGATCAATGAGATGCTTAAGAAAGCAAAGTGAACACAAAGGACAGCCTGGGCCAGGGCAGTGTCTGCTCTCCCTGCTTAAAGTACAAACCATGGCTGGACAATTTGCATGGCAGTTTCCTGCTTCTGCACCACCCTGCCCCCGAAACTCAACCCCAAACTTACTGTGGAAACTTTGCTGGGGCTTAAAGTATTCTGGGGGCACACCATCTCACCTTTGAGTAATCGTTTCAGTTCAGAACACTTTTAATTAGAGTTTTGATGTATCCTTCAATTAGTAAAGAATAAGACTTTTTGTTGCTTATTCCTTTTAGGGTTGTGTAGAAATATGCTGTAGGGATACAATGGATTGATGGATGTTTTTTGCTTCACTCTTTTGAGTTTTTCTGAGATGTGGGTTAAATTATTCACTTTCTTTCCTGAATGTATAATTAACTATGACTTATACTGAGATTTCATTGCATGGTAGCATAATGCCAGTTATTTTTATGTCAAACATATGTTTTTCATAGTGTTTTAGATAGTTGTGGGTTGCAGTTAGGGATTTTTACCATGCAGTTATTTCTTAGATTTATGTAATAGCTTGCGCAGATTTTTTTTTTTCAACTTAAGCTGTGTCAGAAGAGATAAAGCCTGAATTGCAGGTATTACAATTCTTTAGGGAAATCTAGTCCGTGTTGTGCTTCCTCTTGATTTTATTACCCTTTACTATAAATGTAATTTATAGTAAAAAATGCATTTTATAAATGAATTCCTTGATTTTTTTTTTGTCCAGGTATTTTTAACTAAAAAATAGGTAGTGGTAAAACTCCAGCAGAAGCACATTGTCACTCTTCCATTTTAAAGCTTTTACAATAAAATGGAACTTCAGATTTCTATCCCTGGGAAAAGGTGACCTTTTAAAAACCAAAGTAGGTAAATAGATCTTATGCTAGCTGGAATGAAGAAAGCTCTCTAAAATAAAATGGAGCAAAAATCAGTGGCACTGTGGATATATCAGCCCAGACTTTTGCAGTCTGCAAGTGCTTTCATGCTTGTGTGCTCTTTACTTCCTTGTCTGGCTGAGATGCAGGGAGTGTCCTGTGTGACCAGCTGGCCACTCGATATTCTTCTGCTTTTCCCTGAGTCATGAACACATAGCAGTGCCTTTTGAAAGGGGGCATTAGGAGTCTGTGCATATGTGAGAAACTGGGGAAATTGCAAAATGGGAAGGGACAGCTATTGTGCTGAAATGTCAGAAATGTTAAACTCTTATCTCACACACACACATGGATGTTAATTTCTGCTGTAAGTCTATTACCCAGAACATCAATTTATAATCTTATTTCCCTATAAACCTGCTTAATTAGCTGAGCATCTGGGGCCTGGTGTTGCTCTGTCAATTTATGCAGTCAAAAAAAAAGGCTTTGTGAGGCTTTTAATGAAATCCTGGTGTTTTTCATCTGGATTACATTTGGTTACCACTGGACAGGGTTTGGCTCAGAATCTGAAGTTAAAAATTGTTTTCAGTTCCTTTTAATTCAGACATAATAGTTCCCTTAGCCTTTAATTTATGGTGAAAGCTTTACACAGTAAAATATTTTTAATTATTTTGTAGATAGGAGGCCACAACCAAAGAGTTCCAAGTGATTTGCCTGAAGCAAGATGATGATTGTCAAAGCTAGGACGAGAATGCAGAGGAACACAGCTCCCATTCTCATGCTTCATCTACTGCATGCAGTGACCCATGTGCATTTTTAGCACATTTCCCTTCTATGTAGCAGAGGAAGAATCACAATATAGTTAATGGATATAAATACACTAAAATATACTTTTGTTTTTAAGTCTTAATAATCTCAATACCGCAGTGTAACAAAGTATGTTATTCTTTCAGTTTCATGCAAAGACGTGATGTCAAGTCCTGTCTGCTTGAAGAACTGAAAAATATGTGTTTTCTGACTGGAAAATGTGCTTTGATCAGGGAAGACCCACTGTCAGAAAATCAGTTTTGTTCTTCTGTCATGGTGAGGCTACTACTCTCACTGGTGAGAGTTCTCTAAATAGAATATCACAAAAATGTCTCAGGAATCATGCATTGATTTTAAATGGTGTTATTCTCACACAGTTGAGAATGAATATGAAATATTGGTCCTGTTCCCAGGTAAGGTAATTTCAAAACACAGACTGAATGTTTTGGCCAGGATCAACCAGCAACAGAAAATTTCTAGTGATTTTCTGTGGAGTGATCAGTGTTTTATTTAATTATTCAGTTCCAAAATGAGCTGGAATAAGACACCTCCTCCACCCAAAAAATCAAAACAAAACATCCCCATATAAACCTACAAGAAACCCCAAACAACCCACAAACAAACAAACAAACCAAACCAAACAAACAACCCCCCAAAAATGAACAAACAAAAGAAGCAAGATAAACGGAATACTGTTAGGAACAGCACAATATCTAGAACATCTGTGAGAGATTAATGCAGAAGTAATGACAAAGGTGTAACAAAAATACAGGAAGGTTCATTCTATATTAGAAGATGGATGTACATGACTGCAGTTTGGAAGTTGTTTAGCACTAATGCAGAGTTCTTTGTGTTGGGAAGATGTTCTTTTTGTTAGTCTTACCCACTAATGTGGAATGCCACCTGCTCCTCAAGAAGTTATTTTTCCCTGTGTGGTGACAAAATAGTGAGAAATAGACCAAAACTGTATAGTACAGTGGAGATTGCAAAGTTCAAGTATTGCAATGAAACTGCATCATATTTTTGCTCTGAGACACAATCTGGAACACAGGCATAATATGAAAGAAGTGAAGGCTTAGTAGGCTATTTGGAACTTTAGGAGTACTTCCAAGCCTGAGGTAGATAATGTCTGAAATAATTAATCATTCATTTCAGGTATAGAAAGCAAAGAGCATCATCTCTCACTGTTAGTTTTTCTGGCAGACATTTGGCTGAGTAAAACTGAGAGAAGGGAAAGTCCCCAAAGCACTGTGAAGGCAGCATCAGGCTGGATAAAGAAGCTGAAGTATAGAATGATCAGGTTCAAGAAGCAGTGAAAAGAACTGCCAGCTCCCATATGACTGATGGTTTCTTCCCTTCAATCTCCTCTCTGAGCTCTGTGCTTGTCACTCAGAAGAGCTCAGCCTGCTTCACATCCTCTCCAGTGACTCTCAGGTGTGTGCAGGAAGGGAGGGGTGCTGAGCTCGCAGGGCAGGGCTGAGTGGCAGCTCTCCTCTGTTTCTGTTTCTGTCTGCCAGTGCTGCTCACAGGGATAAGCCTGGCTCTCTTGGGAAGCTGTAACTGGATTAATGCCCATTCAGTAGGAGGGTCAGGATATGGAAACAAACATACATTGACATTCCTGCTTAAGAAAATAGGAAGTGGTTTCTATGGTTTTTTTTTATTATCATTGCTGCATGCTGTGAGGGTGCCAAAAGAGGCAGGTTATTGTTGATTTTTGTTTGCCATTATGATAAATCACTGTTTGCAATAGCTGTAGCTCATTTTGTAGCCCCTGGTGTCAGTCTACCTTCCACAATTTTCTATCATCTGCTTACAGCGTCCTGTTTCCATTTGCTGTGTTTATAGGTTGTAATAAATACTTGTTTCAGGGCACTTAACCAAACTGTATCTGTAATGCCCAAATGTGGAACAATGTCAGTAAAACACAAGACTGGAATATCAGATCTGGATGCTCTAAGAAATTCTCTTGGTACAACTTGGACAAAATACAACAGATGGTGTATAGACAAGCTTTTGGAAACTAATCACAAGGATTTTTCTTTGAAAGCTCCAACTTCCTCATTAGGAAAAGGACTGAAGCTTATTAATTGCTTGCTGAGTTGCCCTCTTTAACTTTCTTTAGCTTAAAAAAAATTATAAAAAAATCCAAGAATGCCTAAGAACAGGTATTTCCATCTGAGATGAATAAAATTTAACAGTGGTTAAAATTTAATTGTGATAAAAAGCACTAGAAAGATTTTACTTGGAGTGCTGTTGGATAGGTAGGAGTGGAGTATGTAGTGAAAAGTCCATCAGGGGTCAACAGAGCATTTCATTTAAGTGAAATCTAAAAGACTTTGAAGTTTCATCAGATTGGAAGCCCCAAGGGCCTGTGATTGCACCGTCTGATTGCTTTGAGAAGTTCAGAACAAGGACGGAAATTTGCTGTTTCATTAAAGGCTGATATAGAAACAAAATTGTATACCCTGGTCTTGGATGAATTTAAAGTGAAAATCAGAAGGAATACTTTGGAGCAATGAAAAGAACTTAGGATAGACCTTGGTTATTTTAATAACATAATCTGACGACATGTTTGTGTTTTTTGTGGGCCATTTTCTGTATCCCCGTTGGCACTCAGTGAGCAGAAAATGGCTTTAGGTAACCAAGAAGTTCTCTAATGCTCTTGAACCTTTGCAGGGAAGAAATAAAAAATGAAGACCAATACAGTGCTCATTCCTAATTTCATCATTTAGGAACACTATGAAGTGCTTTCTCCTGGGACCTGTTAAGGAATATAATATATGCTGTGAAACTATATCCTCGCTGCTCTTGAGAGGATTTTCCATCATATGACACTAAAAATATCTCTGAATCCACAGCTGATGAGTTTAATTACTCATCAGCTCTTTACATTACAATTCATTACCCTGAGGTAATAAAGACAAAATAAAGCATTTAGATGCCATTGTGCCATTGTTATAGCATGTTCAGCAGATTGTCTCTAATCAGTGCTGCTTGTGTTTATGCAGCATAATTAATAGAAACATGACAGCACTGTCCTGAAAGAAACAATTTTAACAGGTGCCAGAGCTGCTGTTTGTCTTTCACTTTCTACTACTTTTATGTAAGAATTGCTAGTTAGGTTACAGGCTTTAATTAATTATATTTGTTGATCTTACATTTTAAAGTCACACTTCAAAATTTACTTGTGATTATTTTTATTGTATAATAAAAATATGCCCCTAAACCACAATAGTTCTGGCTATAATCCATTCTGTACAACCCTTGATACTAAAATTTTGACAGAAATTATATTTTAGATAATAAAGCACTGAAGAAATCAATATTATATTACAAGTAGTGAGTTCTATATTTCATTATATTATACATAACTAAAAGACTTTGTTATTGGCAAAGTTATTTTGTTTGAGTGTTTGTGACAGCTGTGTGGTATATTACAGCTGAAGTGAAAGTGTTTGTATAAATGGTAACCCCAAATATTTCCTGATTATTAGCAGACTTTGACTCTTTACAGAAGACTGTAATCTATAAATTAGTTATTTTCAGCCCCGTTGCTATCATCCAACACATGGAAGTTGCTCACCAGCTGTCAAGTAAGCCTAGCACAAAACTGCCTTTGTGATACAGGCCACTGAGCCTGTAAAGCCATTACCCCTAATGATTTGATCTTATTTAGCCCAAAACACTATTTTTGATCCTTGGCCCTCATTTTCAGAGCAATCAATAAATTAAATCTCAAATCTATACAAGAGAAATATCAATTTGGAAAGCATCATAGCATCTAAGGACCTCTGGGAGAAAGGCCAGTAAAAAACACATGAGAACTGGAAACAGGACCATTTCTACCATCACTAATACTGGTCAAACATCTGTTTTGTGATGGAACGATTAAGAATTTTCTTCCTTTCTGAAAAACAAAATTAAAATATCAAATGCAGACCAACAGTACCTGACGCCCAAGGATTTAATACTGTTTAAATAATCTATTTTAGAAAATAGTTTAGACTAACTTTCTTGGTTGTGCATGAAAGAGAAAAATATTTTAAGTTATCATACAAACATAACATATAGTATTAACATTTATTAATAATAGTATTATTATTTATTAATTCTTTCCATTCAGGAGATCATTTTTTTTTTAGACATTAACTTCTTTGGCATTAAAGTCTTCATTTTTTAGGACAGTTTTTGCTGTTGCTCTCAGCAAGCGTGTGCTTACCAATTAAAGACTGACCTGGTCTACCCTTCTTGCTGTTTCATGCACTTTTGTTATTATATAGCATTTATTCTGTCGCTTTCAGCACTGCAATCAATAGCTGTGATCACAGCCAAGGATGTTACATGGCTATATGACCCAGATATACAAGTCTAGGACAAAAAAAAGCCCTGACAGTTTGGAGAGCCTCATATTTTGATTTAGTTTGCTCTAAGAAAAAAATATCTTCTGGAACAAGTTGAAGGCTTTGTACCTTCCCTGTGAAGTCATGGGATAGTTGTTCTAATCCAGGCTTCCATCTCCCTGCACAGTGAGTACATGTACGGGTTTCATTAAAACAAAGGGGAAGAGTCCTCATTGCAACAGACCAGAGAAATCCCTAAAAAATCTATTTCTCAGGTTTTTGAGCATGGCTCAAGGCATTACTGATGTATGCTATGGAAAACACTGGACCCAGAAGTGAGCTGACCCTTATGTGTCCTATTGAGTTTGAAAGATGAAGGGGATGTGTCACCATATAGATGCACTAAACACTGGAGAGAAAGAATTTATTATAAAA
Organism: Sturnus vulgaris; assembly: GCF_052056855.1. Lineage (NCBI taxonomy): Eukaryota > Metazoa > Chordata > Aves > Passeriformes > Sturnidae > Sturnus > Sturnus vulgaris. The sequence continues at coordinate 12,391,620 of NC_142260.1, forward strand.
TATTCTTAATCTCTTACTGACCCTAGCCTGTTTCATTTGTGTATTGTAAATTGTGCTCTTTCATTAAGCATTTTCATTGTAAACAAGAGTTAAGTAGTTCTTTTTTGGGTTACATAAAAGGTGGTGACAAGAGTCTTTGCCTGTGCCTGTCTCTGTAATGTACTCATGCTGAAAGGCCATTATTCTGAGGTCTGAAGTATTGTAGCACGTGGAGAAAATCTGGAGTATACTTTATGTGGCTGACATAGAAGTGCTATTTTGGGACATTGTTAAGGTTTAATTTATGTAATTTAGTTTATTTAATGAAGTCAATATGCTGACTTATCTAAGCTAGATCTCAAAGAGCTCTGCTGGGCACTGGAAGTGGCAGAGCTTTGTTCCTAGGGTCATACAAACTGAAGGGAATCTTCCTCTCCAACTGCCCACCTTTCAGCTTAGTCAAGTTCACTCACTTGGATATTTCTGTAGGACATTGAACTTTTGCCATCAAACATTTACTGCCTTTTGCATAAATGACTATTTCTTTTCCCCAGGATAATTCTGCCATGGTCCAAGTCACAATTGCAAAGGGCTTAAAGTGTGGGGATCCTTCAATTTCTAGTTCAGTATGCTCCAGACTTTGCTATTTCAGTTGTCTGCCCTACTTCTTGCCTAAGCAGTATTATATGTGTTAAAGTAAATTTATGCAGTCACTGTAGGAAAAAAGTTTTAGAGCATGATGAAATGCTAGGATTTCATATACTGGCCACTAATATTTTCAGGAATAGGAATAAGTCCCGGTGAAACTCTTGGGTTTGTTCCAAGTGGTTTCAAATACATGTAGAACTGCGTACAAATGACATAATTTCTTCTTTAAGAACAGTATCTAGAGTGAATTATTTCAGTTTGGAAGTGAAATATTGCATAAACAGTGCCTCCAGAATATAAGAGCTTAAGTTTTTTGGCACAAAGATCAGGATAAATACAATGCTTTCAAATTATCAATGAGCTCAGTAGTTCGTAAGTTTTGTTTTCTACAAGGGTTAGATTCCCAGGCCTAACAACACATCAATTGGCAAACAATAAACATGGTTACATTAATTATTCTCTCCTCACCAACTGAAGCAACAGTACACGTCACATCTCTTTGAGAATCCAGAGAGAAATCCATAGACCCTCCATCCTAGTAAGATGGCTACCTGGAGAAAGTAGTGGAAACCACACTGTGAATTTAAACTATGATTTGGGGAGGTAATTTCCATTTCTATTAGCTTTTTTTTTTTTCCTAGCAATATTTTTATTCATGTAATATATTTTTTGTTCCCAATTAAAATACATTACAGACTTTTCTATTTTTGTTTTATGGCCTCTCAAAGACCTTCAGCAATCAAAATGTGCATCATGCAGTCCAAGAACTCAGGATGTGGCAACACGGGGACAAAACTGTGGATACAACAAATATTTCAAGTTTTCTTTTCTTATATGATTAGAGAATGCAATTTATAAAATTATTAATATCAGAGAGTTACATGTGGCTAATACAGTTTTATTCCTTCATATCTGAATGAATTTTGGATGTGCAGAAAGGTATCCAGAAGATTCATGCAGGAAAATAAATGATTCTGGGACAGGGGAGAGAACGCTGCACTTGAAAATAAAGTCTGCTATATTTGTTCATGTGAATGTGATGTGAAAAGGTGAAGGTGAAAATTTTTTTTTTTTCTTCTTCTGTTTGAACTTTCTGCTGTAGGAGAAAAGCCCCAAACAACAACTTAAAGAATAAGCCCAGTGTTCCTATGTCTGAGCATTGTTTATTGTAGAAATTCTTGATTTGTTGGTATCTTGAAATCAGTATCCTTCTGATTGCAAAAGAGGATGGTGTTTCAGTACAGCTGCTCCTTTGAGCAAGAACAGGCACATTATTTAAGAACTAAATGGAGGAGGAGCTCCTCAGCAAAAGAGCAAATGAATGCTAAATGCTAAAATCTCTATGAAACTGGTACAAATTAGCTAATATTAGATTGTACAATCACACTTTCATTTTCGTTGCTGTGATGTTACAGTATAAATGCTTCAGGCCATTTGTATAATGCAAAGCCTCTTCTGTAAATTAATTTTCGGTGACAGTGTTTTTAGCAAGTGACGGTTCTAAATATAGCCTGATGAGTAAAGACATTGCCCTTAGGATGGGCTGGTCACATTGCCACAGCTTTTTGTCCTCTTCTCTATTACTCTTTCAAATACCAAAAATAAAATTTAAAAACAAAACAAACCAACCAACCAAACAAAAAAAACCCAACTCAAAAAACTCCCCAAACAACAACAACAAAAAGCAAAAAACCCTCCCAAAACAAAAAATAAAAGAGAGACTCTTTCTCTTGAGGGCTTCTCTTGTAAATAATGATGAAGCCTTATGCGAGGGTGACATAGTTTTGTTTCAGGTTATTTTTGATCAGTTTAGTGTTCATATTTAGAAGTATGATTGGATAGGGAGGACACTACACACTCAAGTGCTGTACTGATGATCAAATACACATATTTACAGCGTCCATGTTTGCTGTGTACCTGATGAAGGGAGGAGGAACACACAGAAATGAATGTACTGCAGCCCTCTGAACAGCACAGGCTCTAAGGGAAAGATTTACAGAAAGGTTGTTTCTAATCATGCAATTCATTTCAGCTCGACAAAAGTGAACAGAACAGCAATCCCAGTATGCTGGGTGTTGGAGACTCTCCAAGACACAGTGTGTTGTTATCTTAACTTGGAAAAAATGTTTTATAAAATTTGCTTAAGAGTTGGACTTGATAGTCCTTGTGGGTCCCTTCCAATTCAGAATATTCTGTGATTCTGTGAAAACAAGAAAACTAATGTGATTAGTGAAAAAAGCTCTACTTTTTTTTTCTTGTAACAATTTGTAATTCTAAAAATTAACATTGAATATAGTATAAGTGGAGAACTAGAAGAACCTCATGTTATTTGCAGACACACGAGTATCTTTTCACATTAATTATTTGTTATTTTCATTATAGAAATGCTACCAATTTTATAAAGTTCCAAAGAAGAAGGAAGGAACTGGGCCATTCAAAACCAGTCACAGGTGGACCTGTGGCAAGCACTGTAAATCAGAAGGTTCATCTTACCTACCTTAGAGGCTGCCTCTGCTTATCATATTAAAAGTGACATCCTGTGTTCCAAGTAGCACCCCATGGTTTAAGCCTTTCCTGGCTTCCCAATGCTTGCCTCTGCCAGGAAGGATGTGCCATGACTAATGAATAAACCTCTACCTGGACAGGCAGATTGCAGTGAGGTCTCTGTGTTCTCAAATGGTTGCACTCTAACTTCTCACTGGAAACAGCAGTGTCATCTGCAAACTTCCAGGCTCATTTCAGATTCTCTCCAAACTTTACCCAGACTGGAATTTTGGTTAAGCATTTGTATTCACAGAGAGGCAAGTGGATTGCTGTATGGGAAATTGAGAAAATGCACTGAAGTTCAGAATCATGTATCATGTATTTCTTCCCTGCCCTGTCCCACCACTGATCCTTGACATTTCTGCAGAGCCAGTGACTGAACACTGGGGCTCTATGCATGTTAGGATCAACTAAATGACTTCCCTAAGCTTGACACTTTCCCTTTTTATGTCAGATGTACCTTGTGACTTGATGTATTAATATGTAGGCTTGAGGTTTTCCACGTTTGGAAAATGGAACTGGACTTGTGTTTAATCTCTAAGGGGTATGTGTGCTCTGGTTTGTGAGTTGAACAGCTGCATTTAAAAACTACTTCCTATTTAATTGTATTCCAGCAGTTAACTATAATCCTCTAAAGAGGCTATGTAAGAAGACAGATTTTTAATGGAAGACAAAAAAATCCCTCCTTTGTATATTCATGGGTGTGAACATATGATGCAATCTGGCCTCCACCAGTCTGCCTTCTAATTATGTGTCCATAAAGCTCAGAGATGATGCCAGAAATAGTAGTAATGATAAACTATTTCAAGTTCATCATCCTAAGAGCAGGAATTTGGGAGCTGTCACAGTACATTTTTTATTAAGCACCCAGATTAGCCCAGTGAACTGTAAGAGAGGCTCTGAGGAGAGACTCTGTCATTCCCTGACACAGCTGAAATGTGGCCATTCCCTCCAACATCTCATCAGAGATGTTTGTGTGGATATGCAGACTCATTTCCACATTCATTTGAAGTCTGTACCTCTTGAATTGCAGCCCCATATGAAAATGTTGATGTGTGGCTCATAGAAGAGGGAAATCAGCAGCTCCTGGGCTGGCAGGGTTATTCAAAAGGAGCGTGGCCACACTGTGGGAGGTGATTCTCCCCCTCTGTTACTCTCTTGTGAGAACAATTCCACCTGGAATACTGTGTACATTTCTGCTGTCCCCAGCATAAGAAAGACATGGAATTGTCAGAGCAAGTCCAGAGGAGAATCATGAAGTTGATAAGGGGACCAAGAGCACTTCACCTCTGAGGACAGACGAGAATTGCAGCTGCTCATCCTGGAGAAGAGAAGGTTGCATGGTGACCTCTTTAGCAACCTTTGGGTGTGTGAAGGGGCCTACAGAGAAGCTGAAAGACTCCGTATCAGAAACTGTAGAAACAGGACAAGGACTAAGGTGTTCAGTCTGAAAGAGGAGAAATTTAGGTTAGATATCTAGAAGAAATCTTTGTCTGTGAGGGTGGTGAGGCACTGAAGCAGGCAGCCCAGAGAAGCTGTGGACACATCATCCCTGAAAGTGTTCAAAGCAAGGCTGGATGGGGCTCCTGGTGTAGTGAAAGGTGTTGCTGCCCCGGCAGGGGTGTTAGAACGAAAGAATTTATAAGGTCCCTTCCAATCCAAACGATTTGGTGATTCCCATCAGCAGCAGGGCTTCCAAAGATCCCAGGGTTTGGCCAGGATGTGGTGTTTGATTCACCCGGGAAAGAGCCTGTCCACAGCTGCCAGCTCCGGCTGGATTGTGGCTGCGGTGACACATCCCGCTCTGCCCCGGGGGCCGGGGCAGCCTCCGCTCCCCCGGCAGCGCCTGCGGCCCGCCAGCCTCGGCACCTGAGGCGGCGGCGGCCCCGCCGTGCTGGGCTGTCCCTGCTGCCCGCTCGGAGTTTGTTCTCTCCTGCTCTGTACCGGAGTGAGGAGACAGAAACTGAGCAGCCAGGAGGGTCCTGCCCGGCAAGATCCCCCGCTATCCCGGCAAGATCCCCCGCTATCCCGGCAAGATCCCCCGCTATCCCGGCAGGATCCCCCGCTATCCCGGCAAGATCCCCCGCTATCCCTGCAGGATCTCCCGCTATCCCGGCAAGATCCCCCGCTATCCGGGCAGGATCCCCCGCTATCCGGGCAGGATCCCCCGCTATCCCGGCAAGATCCCCCGCTATCCGGGCAGGATCTCCCACTATCCCGACAGGATCCCCCTCCCGCCCCGCCGCCATTCCCGCCCCTCAGGGCCGCTGGCCCAAAGCCCGCAGCCGGACCTGCGCCTCCCTCGGCCACACTAATTTTGTTGTTGAACAAAAGCATTAAGCTATTTGGGATTTCGGCTGACTTAATTCCATTAAGATCAGTAAGTCTACTCAATTCAAATCCTGCAAAATACTAAGGGTGGCAGAATGTGTTCTTGCAAAAATGTAACTCAGGACAGAATGCTTCACACCATGTTTTTGTCCTCCTGAGTGGTGTTTAGAAAACCCACAAAATTTCTTCCCTGTATTTTCTTTAAAAAGCCTAGCTTTATACATCTCACTGCTGACAAGCTGTGTTGTGATGTGTCAGTTTATGTTGTGTCAATTGCCTCTGGTTATATAATGTGCCATGATATGACTAATGCAGCCCAACATGAGTCACCTGTCGTGACAGCTTTATGCTCTCAAAAAACCTCTTTGCTTTCCCTTTAGAATATTTTTTTTGTTATTATTGTTTTATTTTTATTAAAGATGCAATCTTATCCAATTTACTGTTCATTATTTTAAATTTTTACAAGGCAGTAAGTAGGCACATATATTCACTATTAATGTATATGACTAAATGATTACTGAGACAAGTAAAAGCATGAGGTGTTCCCACTGCCTGCTGTGGAGATGATTATAGATCTGCTGCTACAATGCAGCACTGTACCTGAGGAAAAATATTACGAACTGAACAGAAATCCCAAGCAGCAGATGGGAATCTAAATGTGAACGGTTATAATCAGGGCTCATTTGTACCAGGAAATTGTATATAACATTAGGTTGAATTATTAACACCAGGGTATGATTGCAGTGTTAAACTGATAATGGCGTGAATACTCAGTTGGTACATATGTAATATGTGAACACTGATATAAAAGCAGAATTTTGCCCCGTTCTTTTAGGAGAGACACTGAAATACTCAGAGCCCCTGCTGTCTTATGGCACTGAGATAAAGTCAGCTGGTTAAAGCATGGTGCTAATGCCACCAAGGTTGTGGGGTCTGAACTTGTGTGGGCCATTCACTTAAGAGCTGGACTCAGTGATCCCTGTGGGAACCTTCCAGCTCTGAATATTCTGTGATTTATTAAAAGAACAAATTGCAGTGCTTAAAGGAAAACAGGTGGAGATTTGTTATTTCTCAAATGTAGGTAAAATAAAAGTTAATTCATGAAATGTGTTTCCTTGTAACCTTTAACATATTTTTTGATTCAGTGATGCTTTTTTACTATGAAAGCATGAAGTGGTTGTGAGGTTTTTCATTATGTCTTTCTTCCTCAGATGAAACCAGACCTCATTTGAATAAAATAATATAATCTTTTCCTTGAAATTATCTTTGTATCATAACAGATTATATTTTTTTCCTTAAACATTGAATGATTGGTGTAATCAGGAAAATAACTTACATTGTTGCATGCTTCTCAAGTTATATGGAAAAAATAGTAGGCTTCAAATTCGCTAGTCTTATTCAGATGACAAAGTATAATTGCAGAAACTCATGTCTTTCCTATAAATAGCCTGAAAAAGCACAAGTACGTTCCAACAAAGAATTACTGAAGCCAGTTCACTTATCTTAGAGCAGGTGATGAATCAACAGCAATTTTATTGACTGCAGGAGTCTGGAAGTATATATTTTTACCAATTTTTATCATGTACTTATTAATTTTGCCATACCATATCAATACTATTCTTTTGTATCATCTTTCTATAAAATGCCAATTTACTCTCCAATATCAGTGACCCATTAGACACAGTATTTCATGAGCCAAGAGTGCCTGGGAGTAGTTACACAGTACTGCTCTCTAAAGGCATTATATCCATGTACCATTTCTATTTTTATAATTTTTTAAATTTAATTTTCCATCTTTTGTGATTGTGTGATATTATTTCCAATGTTAGAAAGAGAAACAATGGAGGAAAAAGCTTTAAAGCAAATTTGGTTATTAAGTCTGTACTAAAATAGACCTTGTAAATTTTGCATTGTGCTGGCACTGTTCTGTATTTCCTTGTGGCTGGATGTGACCGCAGACAAGGCTGTAAATACAAATAGTACCTTATAGATTCCAAATTTTCCAAGTGTGCTGAACCTGCACAAGAGTTTTTCCCCCACGTTTGTGTTGAACACAATGATGTGCTGTCCTCTGCTATGTTAAATAGTCCGTGAAAATGTGAAGCAAAACAGCGTGACAGCTTTTTAACTATCCAATGCAATAGCACCTCTAGATTTACTGCCAATGGAAAGACATGAAGGGGAGAAAAATTCCAAGCTGAATTTACTTATTTATGTACATGCAACAGTTCTCCATTTGTGGGCTCTCACGAGGTGCTTGGTCTGGTGCATTCCTCTCATCTTCTGTTACCAGTTGTGCATTCTGTCTGGCACAAGGCAGCCCCAGCCAATGTTTTGAGTACTGCTTTCAGCAGCTTATTGATAGCAATGCAGTTATCAGCTCTCATTCTGTTATACGTCCCATTCTGTCTGTGACATATTTTAGTGTTGATCAAGTCCAGTCACTGCCTTTTGAATGAAATGAGCAGAATATTGACACAACCTCATTCATTATTTAGATAGTGTGTTTAGTGTTGAAGCCCATAAAGCTTTGGATTTTCATCCATTTTACATGGAATTTACGTCCTGCATTGGCCCTTGAAAGAACACTACTTATGTGTAAATGTATTCACTCCCTTCTTTCCACATTTTGCTCTGCCTTTCTCGTCTATAGATATAGAAATTAATATACTTGCCTAGTCTTTATGTTTTCCTTGTGTGTGCAGCACTTAAACTTTTTCCAGGCTTACCATTTTTGGGTGGTTAACAAAGCTATAATTTACAATAATAAAAATGTCATAGGTCCTGATTTTTCTCTGTAACTACTAGGAACCAAATTCCCAACAGTAGGAGTGAGCTTTCTCCCTGCAAATATATAAGTGAGTTGCTCATGTAAAATATTTACCGATCCCTCTGGTAGTCTCCTCCCCAACACCACACTTACCTCTAAAGAAAAGAGCAATGCTGTTAATTCACAGCAGGAAGAGGCTGTGAAGAGCAGCCAGCTTAGGCAATGTACTTTGTGTACTTTGACAAATATGCTGATAAACCTGAACTAACAAACAAGTAAAGTCTTCACTGTTCTTTTCAGCCATTGATAATGACTTGGCATTTGTTTCATTCAGTTCTGGTCACTGCTGTCTAATTTAATCTCCATCCAATTTGCTGGTTTCAATTGTTGTATGTTTACTAAGGAAATTGTGTTCCCCAACCCCTTAAGATATAAAACTATTGTGCCTGACCATGCAGTCTTTTATCCACTAAAATTGTACAAAAGAGTAAAATTTATGTTTCAGACCTGGGCTCCAGTATAATTATTGGCCCTTTTGTTGGTTTTAGATTTCTGTAACATTTTCTCCGTAAGGATATACTAAGGAAATATTTGGAATGGCAGCCATGGGCTTATTAAGATATGCTTCATATGCAGCACCTTATACCAGCACTCTGGGAATGGATTTTCACCCATGTGTTACTTTTGATATGTACAGTGTGAAATGCTCATCTAAGAATTTTCTTCTGTTTCCTGTGCAAGAATGAAAGGAGGAACAAAATGAAAGGTCTGAGCTCTGACTCTACTCAAAAGCAGCAGCTGTGCTACTCTTACTAAACGTGCACAGTACAGTAATACACAATAGAGAGGAAGCATGTTGGTAGGGTATTTAGTCTGAGGAGATTCTGATCATGGACCTTGTGAACTTTTCCCCTTTTTGATTCTGCAGCAGTCAGGTATGTCCTATATCCTTAAGTGTTTGAGACTACTTGAGTGAGAATTGCAGATCTTGGGACATGTACCTTTGCCACATGAGCTAGAAAGCAGCAGGTTGCCATCCCTGGCAACCAATCCCACCTCCTATGGGGAATGAATAGCTGTGCTAGAGTAACAACCAGGTATATCCACCAAGTGCAGGGAAGTGTTTCATGGCATTCACAAAGTAGCCAGAGGCAGGCCCTGATCCTGTGAAAACTCCACTCTTCACTTTCATACCTGTTTTTGATCAGAGTATTGGCACGTTGGTGCTCCCTTTAACTGCTTGGTCAAAGGTTTCAGACAATTGCTCCTGAGCAGCAAACCCACAGGTGTTTCAAAGTTGCAGGGAGAAATCCTATTAGCTGACTTAGAATCCTGTCAGCAGAGTGCATCATTATTTAATGCATCATGGTTTGTCACAGAGACATTTCTGACACTGAGTTAAAGGGGCTATAGACTCAAAACTTCAAGTGGTGAGCAGTCAGGCACTCTGGAATATTCATGACATATGTGGCATAGTATGGAGATAACAACAAATACGAAGAGTGGAACAAATTGCGACTGCAGTGCAGATGGAGGAGATTGCCTTTTTTCTAAATCCTTTTACTAAAATACTCTGGGAGCCTAATCTTAGGAATCCTCCTGTTACTAATCAGAAAACCAGTGTGCTTTGACTGTAGAAAGATGGAGGGGCAGCAAGCTGGGTCTTTGGAAAGCAAGTGTAAGAGGAGATTTTTGGCATAAAATTTTCCTGCAGGAGTAATAGAGATTATAAACTCTCAGACCTCTCAGGTCTTTTAAAAGGGGTCTTACCTAAAGCTTTTCAGTAAACATTAATAGTTCAACAACATACAATGTCTTCTACAGGAAAAAAAGATTTTATTGCTAGCTGGACTGCTGTGCTTGTGAAAACATCAACACTGCAGCATTTATGGGCTGGGTGTGTCTTCAGTCTTCTATCTGAAGTGACTGCCGACTGATGTTTTTGCATACTATTCAATTTTTGGTGATATCATTCATATTGTGTGAAGGGGTAAAAAAGGCTAGGAGGAAAGGAGTAAAAATGCTTAAAAAAAATTAAAATTCTTTCAAAAACTCAGTGGGAAGGAGTGAGAAGAGTTGCCATGACAAGCTCCAGCACTGTATCCCTGAAGAATTGCTTTACACTTTTAACACCCTTGCAGTTTCTGTAGTGATTATGGTCTAGTTTTATTCTTAGTTTGATTTGTGTGTTTGTAGATAAAACATCATGGAGGGATACTCTTTTGAAGTAGAAGGTTTTTTTCTTCTGTAACTGTGACAAATGCAGGGTTTTAATAATTATGAGCTAAATTCTCCATAAACTTTATATGGTGTGCTCGCAGGGTAGTTTCTCTGACATTAATAGAGATATTTTCTGCTGCTTTCCTTTATAAAAGCTTCAGAAGGAAATATGTCAGTCTTGTGAAGAAGTCTTTAAAGAAGAAAATATTTCGGAGGAGAATACCTGAGTTTGTCTTTGTAAGTTTAGAAGTTAATCTCTTCAGTGTGGAGAACATAAACTATGAGAAAAGGAGAGGCATATCTGAGACTGACAATTTTCAGGATGTAAAAAGGATAATGAAAATGATGAGACTCTTAAATATAACTTTATGCTTAGATTGAATTGAATGAGAGTGCTATATTCAAAATAAATTTTATTCCCTCCTTTTTAATTTTGTCAGCAAATATAGAAAAATTAAAATTCCGGAGTACATTAAATTCCTTTTTAACATTGCAATTTGGCCAATTAACTATAGGAATAATTATTCACAGGCCTCTAGTAAAAAAACCCTTGCTTTGACTGCAAGTGTGAAAGATCCCTGTAGGCTTTTACAGGCAGAAGTAAACCTGCAGGACAGGTGGCAGCAGTTTACTTATGAGCACAGACTGCAGTTTAGTCCTCCAATAGCTGAAACTCCAGAGAAGTTTGTAGTTGTATTCTGCTACTGTAGAGCTGGGGACCATCCTTATGAAATCATTAGCAGTTAATTTGGGCCCTGGTATTTTTCTGCAGCTTTATGCATTGGAATCATTGGAGCGTAATTGTTCCTGGTCTCAGTTATGATTTCCTATCCCTTATTTCATATCAGATCCATGTTAAACAATGAACACTAAGGCTGCATGCTTTGGCCAGAAATTGGTAATTTTCTCCTGGTGAAGAGCTGAATGACTTTTTTTGTTTCATTATTTTGCATATTCACAAGTCTAATATATGTAACTGGCATAATACTGAAATATGGGTTTGATTTCCTTTTCCTTAGAGACTTGCATGTCATGTGCAATGCAGTGCAGTCACTCCCTGGCTCCAGATGTGAGTGTATATTAGCTATCTCTTCTGCCTGATTACTCCTGTTAGCAGTCATTAACTGGATTCCTCAATGAGCTTTACATTGAGATGTTCAACACCATATGGTATTTACTTTAGTAACTGAAGGATCAATGTGTGTAATGGACTAATGAATGTGATGGATGAACAAACAAGTAACTCTTTTGTCTTTCTCTGATCATCTGGAGAGACCAAAATGTTTTTCTTTTAGTTCAAGTAGATAAAGTTTGATGATACATGTTCTGATGGTTTACACAAATTAAAAGGTTGAGCTATAATCTTAGTTAATTACCAGAAAAAGACAAAAAATTCTGCTTCCCTTGACAGGATAGAAGCAGACAAGTGACAGTTTCCCAGCTGTTTCAGCCCAGTGAGCTCGTGCTCAACAACTCTGCCTGTGTTGGTCGCAGAGTTGTCTTTACAGCTTTTTTCCTGAATATCTGCCTTGGCTGGGAAGCACAGTCCAGGCACTTTGTGACACGTGCATCACTCTGCATTTTTAGTCAGATCTCAGGCTGTGCAGGTTATTCTGCACGTGTTATTCAGCACTTCTGCTTGCTGCTCCTAGAAGCACAGCTGGAGTTACACTAGTGGAAGGAAGTCTGCATTTTGGAAGGTTTGATAGGGCCTGTCATCTCTCCTTCAAGATTATCAAAGGATACATAGTTTTTGTTTTCTTGTCTGTTGGTCCCTGGTTTTGAGCTAGTGATTAGTCAAGTTTACAGGAGAATAATATAATAGGAGATAATGACGTTCTATTTTGAGTTGATAGATGACAGTATTGAGGGACCCAAGTCCAAACTATGCTTTTTATTTTGTCAGGCAGTTGTCACGGAAAACATGTGTTTAGAAATTTGCTAAATGTCTTGAGCATTCAAGGGAAACATGAATAGCTGGAGAAAGAGTTTCCACCCTAGCTAAAACATGCTAGAAGCTTCCTTTACCTAATGAAATTGGTCCTTGATGTCTGCCAGCAGGGGTTCATGCTTTTAGTCAGGTGCTCACACCTCCATAGCCAATGAGCCTATTTTAACTCAGGCTCTGCTAATTATAGTTCTGAGAAGTCATTTTTGTGCTCCTAAAAGGAAGAGTTAATTTGATATTAATTTCTTTATGTTTATGTGAGTTGGAAATCTGTTGCTCCCAAATTTTTTGCTAAGAGAGAAATTATTAGCTTTGCTTTTCAAAGATGATAACTTTTAATATTACTCTACTTTATTTTGAAAATCATAATACCACATGTCAATTTTTGGAAACTGTTGCCCTTAAAAACATTCTTTTGTTCATAACTATTATTGCTTATTTTTGAGGCAGATGAAATGTTTTTAAGCAGTTGGTCCTTATGTAAGAATTTTCCCAAAATTCTTCTTAGAATAGACAATGAGATCTCTTCTGGGGAAGTGAGCTGGAAATATCATGGAATCATAGAAGAGGAAACACTTCAAGCATGTGTTGTATTGTGCTGAGTTAGAAATGTCATAAAATCTGAGGAACTGTCTGTGTCAAGTACTATCGAGTGTAAATAGGGTTTGCAGAAACTCTCTCCTGGTCTGGGTTTTTCTAAGTAACCTGTTAATATAAATGTGAATATATGCTTGAGACTTACTGCCTTTGCTACTTGGAGACTTAAAGAAAAATATAACTTTATGGAACCAGGTATCTTTTGTTCTTCTTTTGGGGAGGCCTTCATGTTTGTTACTGCTGAAATAATATAGTTTGGTGAGCTTCATGACCATAAAGACTTAATAAGCTCACCTGTTCTATCTCTTTAACAAACTGTTTTGCAAGTTTTTTAAGAGATGTAGTTGTTTCTCAGTGTCTGGGAGGACTGTCCGTTGAACAATTTATATTTGTTCATTAGGCCTTTTAGAGTAAATACAGGGGATAAATGTACTGTGAGAGAAAATGGAATATTACTAAAATACTACTGGCTACTCTTAATATCCAAGTATAATCCCATGCTAGATTTAAGTTAATTAGTGATAATTATTCATATTAATGACCTATCATATCCTCTCATAGTAATAGCAATTTAATACAAATGAAGACCCCCTACAACATTAACCATAGGAGACCACAAAAGTGTAAATTGATTATTATGTTCAGTAGCTTTAAATAGCAATATCCATGAAAGAAATTGAGGCAGTTTTCATTTAATTAAAAGAAATAGTCTGCATAGTTTAGAAATCTGTGCATGTTGTTTAGCAAGCAACAGGGATGATCATATGACTCCAGAATTATAACAATACTGGATTAATACTGTTAAAATTTATAATGGCACAATATCTGTGCAACAGACTGTCATAGGAGGTAAGGATATTAACGGCTTGCCTTACCTTTTGCTTAAAACCCCAAGAAATGCTTCTTCTCTAGCCAAAACAAGCAACACCACGTGTGTTTAGACTCCTTTTTCTCCCCACTCCTTTTAGCCAGGCTGTTATTGTGACAGTGCTCCTGGAAAGAGGAATAGAGAGAAACCAAACATGGTTACTCGTGTCTTTTAGTGGAGATTTGAGATAACTAAGTAAGAGAAGTGGTGTAAGAAAATGTGCATGAAATAAATGAAATAATGAATAATGAAAGCTGTGCTAAGGACTGTTTACAGTAAACAAAGCCATTTAAGAAGTCATCTTAAAGCTGCTGTACCTTTTTGAGTACAAACATACTTGACCTAAGACATTCTCACTTGACTAGAATGTTTCCCTTGAGAGCCACTATGAATCAGTTATAGTATTTTACATTACGCTCATTTAACTTAAAATTGTGTGTATTTCCCACATGAAATGTAAGATGAATTTATGGGTGTTGGACAGCAGGTATTCATGCTTAGCAGTGTGTAGCTTGAGCTATGTCACAAGTGTAAGGAGACTGAGTTGCCTGTTAAAATGTAAAGAGCTTCTGAAGTGTGGAAATGCAAAACATTTTTTCTCAGCGTTTTGAGCAGAAATAACCTTTTCCTCTCACACTGCCCCAGGACTAACACATATACTAATGCCACTCAGGAATCTTTCTTGATTATAATTGTCAAGATATCAATTAATATTCATTCATAGAGACGTCAAATTTTCCTTTGTCTATTTTTTCACCTCTTACAGTAGTAAAAATTTATATAAACCAAAAATATATTTATATTATGGGAGCAGAAAGCATTGTGGTTACATTTATGAAAGCATATTTTGCTCTGTGTGTGCATGTGTGAGCTTATATATATATATATATATATATATATATATGTTCCCACTGGAGATTTTTAATTTTCCTCTGCAATTTAGGGGTCAAGCAGTGAGGAAAGAAAATAGCATGTAATGCACACCATTAGCCATATTATTTCAGTATTATTTGTAATCTCTGTCCTTAGACGTTTTCAAGAGCTGAGTGGATCAAGCCCTGAATAATCTGGTCTGATCTCTTCTCTTACCCTGATTTCAGCAAGACATTGGACTCTTGAGGTCCTCTCCAATTGAGTTGTCCTAGGATTCTATGATTATGCCAGTGATCAACTATGTAGAGAGAGACTCATATCTGATTCAGTCACCAGTAGTTGAAAGTGTCTGTGAATATATATGAACTAATTGGATACTTAGTAAGCAAAAAAACCTACTAAAACTACAGAATAGTTCAAAAAGACACAGAAAATCTCACGTACTTGTGGAAGGAATTCACACATTGTTCCTTATTTTCAGCCTAAACCGTGCAGTCTGTATATGCAATTTTCCACATATTTTTCTACCATTGTTATAGTGTTTAGCTTCATTGAAAGTAGGAGAGGGTTATTTGGGAACTGAAAAAAAAGAGTTCACATCATATGCTTCTGGTGCTAGGAATCTGCCTGCCATTAACTGTTATAAGGGGGAAAATCCAACAGGTTTTCTAAAATGAGATAATGAGAAAAAAATCCTTAATTCCACTGGCTGTTTAAAATATTAAGTCACTAATTAAGTGACTAAGGATATATCTTTGTCTTATGTATTTAGCAAAGCCTTCTTAGTAAGAAGGGTGTTAATTGACCACATTTTAGGAATAAAAAACGTGATCAAAAATTATCACGTTGTACCATAAATATAAAAATAAGGGCAAAATTTGCATTCGCATTTGATGAACAGAAGATGAAAACAGAATTAAAATATTTTATCTTAATCTGTATACCCGTTTACCTTCTGGTGCTTTTTGAAGTTGTATACTCTGATTCTTCTGAAGTGATAGATTATGTGATATTTTAAGCATTTAATATGCAAACTATATAAAATAGGTTGACCTCCTGGTGTTGAGTTTCTCAGGATAAAAAGTGCAGCCTTTATAAGCTATGTTTCCTTCTCTTTCCACCCCCAGTATAACCTCCAGAGTTTCAGCTTACTCCAACCCACTGCTTGAAACACGGAACACTTGCTATTATATAAGACATATATAATTTGATATGATTTCTCTGTTCATGTTATTTTTCATATTAATTTTCACTGCTCTTAGATGATCTTTTGTTGAAAGTAACAGAAGAAGAAGATACCAGTGGGATGGGGTCACTGTGTGCTCTTATGGAAGCATTTGCAACAGATGACACAGATATGTGCAGCACATTTCCAAGAAGAATTTGGGGTAGCACTCAGTTCGTGTAAACAAAATTACCTACATGTGTGTTTTGGTAGCTGCACTGATGATTGCTATTAAGGGGGACTGTGAAATGATGGACATGATGGTCATACTAAGAACAAAATAAATGCTTCTTCTAAAGGCTTTCTTTGAGAAGCAAGTGAATAATATCTGTTGATGTAAATGTAAGTAAATGTGGTTTATGTTATTCTTTTAAGTCTCAAAAGACTTTTCATAACCAAGCAAGGATTTAAGAACCAGCTAAGCTGTAAATGACTACAGACTTTCCATTAGATATAAAAATTTTAATTTAATACATGTAGAAGACATTTCTTATCTCTGGAGCTAAAACACTCTAAAATGCTGTGTTAAAATGTGGTTCTTATTCCCTGTTGGGTTGATGTCCACAACTTTTGTCCTTGCACCTATAGTTGCACATACTACTGACATTGATCCTGGAAATGATCCTTTTTGCAGCTTCCAGCACAGAAGTATTACACTAAAACAAATGGACTCTATATTTTAGATATCCTCATTTTCCAGCATGTGCACGAGAGAAAACTAGAGCGTAAACATTATGCAGAACCCTAAGGTTTTGCCACAGGGTGGGGCCTAAACCCAGTGGCTTTTAAACCATCCTTGAGAAGTCCTCCTTTATGGTTCTCCCACCAGTTGTAACACTAGAGCTGAGGCAGCAGCTACACTGTAATTACCTATGTAGTTTGCAGTTGTAGAGAAAAGAAAATTCACAGAGCATGCTGAGAATGCTTCACATAGGATTTACCTTACTTGTTTTGAAAAAGTAAAGACCTTTGAATGATGTTAATTAAAAAAGAACCAAAAACCAGAGAAAATGGAAGTCTAGGAAAAACAGTATTTTCTCCTCTTTTTTTTTTTTTTTTTCTTTTCTTGAGATGGAATATGCTCCTCTCTTTTATTAGAATTATCCTAGAGATGAGATTGCTTGAAAAATATGAATTATGGCAGTAGCACTTTTATTACTCCTTTTCCTATTCATCTACCTCTTTATACCTTCCTTATTTTTCATTTCAGTGGTGAGCAATTAGGCTTAATGGGAGATGGTCTGCAGCTCTTCAGGCAGCAGTGCCTTCCATGGCATCTCAGTATCTGTGGTGTCAGGAGGTCTGTTGGGCAAGCTGAAAGCACAACTGGGTGAGGAAAAGGGGAGGCAAAAGCTGCAGTTAGATTCCTGAGGAGTCTTCTCCATGCCTATTTTCACCTGATTCAAAAATTCAAGGAAGATTCCCTGTAGGAACAATTTTCATGCCCAAAATCTCTAGAGACAGGAGCTGCTACAATAGCATTCAAAGAAATATCCAAGAGAGGCTTAAATTTTATTATAAACACGATAGAATAGAATCTGAGAAAAATATATTCCAGTAAATGACAGGAAAGTATGTGGTTAGTCAACAGCCAAAAAAGGTGATGAACTTTCTGTAAATGCAGATTAGAATAACCTGGCTATTTAATAAAAAAAGAATCCCTCTTATAATGCTTTAGCTTTCATGAGTAAAGTAGTTCAGAACAGGCTTATGTGGACTCACAGCTGGTCATTTCATGTATATTTTCATTATTTTTTCACACAATCATATATTCTGGAACTACTGTTTTCCTGTTTTTATCATCCTTGCATGATGTGGGATCGGTTTTAAAGTGGGAAAGCAGATGCTGCTGGAGTGCTAAACAAATGCCCTTGAAATCATTGGATTACTTTCATTGTAGAGGACCCTACTGACACAGATGTGTGGCTAGTACTGGATATTTACAAGGGAGCATAAAAACTTCAAGCAGAAGTGTGGTAATTAACACAGCTGAAGAAAGCAGAAAAACTTTGGACAATCTTATATGTGTGTATATATATATATATATACAGGGCTCACAGGCACTGAACAGCCATCCTCCCTCACACAAACTGGCTCCGCTGGAAAATGCCCACCCCGGGAAGGACACATCCAGGGCACATTGCCATCAGGGGCAATGTGAGGAGGTGCCAGAATCCATCCAACAGCCCCAAAGCGCTGCCCAGACTCGCTGCTGAGGCCGTGCAGCAGAGCACTGCTCCCCATGCAAAGGGATGCAGCAGAGCCCGAGGCTGCTGCAAGAGCCCGTGTCAGCCTTGTCCCTGCCAGGGGAGGAACCTGGGCCTTCCCACCTGGCCCAAGTGTCTATGGACCCCCTGAAGTCTGTGTTTGTGGGGGACTCTGAGCACCACAAAGACAGAGATGGAGAGCTTCCACAGTATGCCACTGGGATCCATATCCAAGGGATCTGTGGATGCTCTCCATCAGAGAGCAGCATTCCATTGGGATGCACAGAGTGCTGAGGTTTTCTACTTCATCCGTGTCTGTCACTCTCTTTCTCTCCTCCCACCTCTAGTCCATTTCTATTTTTCTCTCTCTGTCATTCTGGCTCTCTCTCATTTACTCTTCAATAAAACCCATACGACTGACTTAGGCACATGGTCTCATTTGCACCCTAATCGAGGCAGAGCCATTTCTCATCATTTTAATCAGTGCATCAGAGCTAGGGGCTAGAAGCCCTCCAGTCTGGGTGCTGCTCCATGCCACTTGCAGGGGGTTGGGCTGCTGAAGGGCTGCTGGGCTGGGCCCTTTGTGACACAGGGGCGTTCCATCAGGTTCCTGGGTGATGTTGGACATTCTGTTGTCCTGGTGACATGGAACAGCCACACCCTGCAGGGGTATATACGGGGCACGGGGCCCTGCGCTGCCCAGTCCCAGGAGAGCCAGTGCTCAGGAGGAAGCACCTCCCGGGATCTCTGTGCAGCAGACGACTGTGCCCATGGAGAAGGCAATGGTGAAGCCCACCTCCCAGGCAGACAGCCCCTTGCCCAGCAGCATGGAAGATCAGGCCCTCGGCGGGCAGTGGCTGGGGGCAGGTGACAGCTCAGGCCAACTGCCATGCAACATCGTTACCAGCAGCTACCCTGAGGGATCCCATGGGGAAGCCTGCATTGAGCAGGAGCTGTCCCCAGAAGAATCCAGCAGCTACCCTGAGGGATCCCAAAGGGAAATCTGCATTGGGCAGGAGCTGTCCCTGCAAGACATCTGGAGCCACCGTGAGCTGTCTGACTGGGAGGCCTGCATCCTGGAAGAGCTGTCCCACAGCTATGTTGATACTTACCAGGAAGTATCCGACTGGGAAGAGTCCATGGACCAAAAGCGTTCTGAGGAGGAAGACTCAGTCGACCAGCAGGAGTCCAGAGGGAATGGTGAGACACCCTCAGTGCCATCCAACTGGGACAATGACAGCGAGCCAGGCCTCATGCAGCACAGCTGGGAACACAGCGTCGGGGACAAGGCCTTGCTGCATGAGGATGATGAGTGGGATGGAGTGAGCGTCCTCGAGCTCGTGGAAGATCAGCAAGAGCGAGAGGAAAGATGGGCAGGTTTGTCAGCAGGCGGGTTCCCTGGGGCTGCCCCTCGTGAGGCCTGGGTTGAGGCGGCACCAGCTGAGCCGAGCTCCCCAGGCCTGTGCCGCGCCTCCCCTGCCCGTGTGGAAGCGCCTGTGCCCATCCGGAAGCGTCCATCGCGGCTGCGGCGGGCACTGCGGGCGCTGCGCCGCCTCTGCCGCTGCCCCTGCCTGGCTCCACAGCCCGAGCAGTAGGGCCCGCGGCCGGAGCCAGCCCGGGCCTGTCAGATGGCGGCCGGCCCGCAGCCTGCCCCCGGCCTGAGCCAGCCACACGGGCTGCCTTGGCCTGCGCACGGCCCTGCAGCCTCAGCAGGGCCCGCCTGCTTGAGACCATCCGAGTGATTCTACCAGCCCCAAACCTGCCTGCCACTCCACTCCCACCAACAGCCTGGCACCAGCACCATCATCCTGAGAGCGTGTCCCCAAGCACCACAGCCAGACAACTCCAGAACGTGCAGGTCCATCGACTCCACCACCTCCCAGAACAACTTCAGCTGATGCCTGACAGCTCTTCCAGGAAAAACTTTCTCCAGCTTTTTCTCCAGAACCTTCCCCGTTCAAAAATAGTAGTAGGAAAAAAAAAAAATCCCCAAAAAACCACAAAACGCCCAAAAAGAAACTCACAAAAAAAGATTAGGAGTAGGAATAATTAGAAGACTATGAAGAAGAGAAAGAAAGAGCAGCCGTAAATAAGGATAGGAATTAAGAATAAAAAAAACGTAAATAGGAATAGGCATAGGAATAAGAAAAGAATAAGAATAGGTATAAGAATAAGAATAGGAATAGAATAAGAAGAGAAGAAGAAGAAGGAAAAGTACAAGAAGAAGAAAATGAAGAAGGAGAAAAAGAAGAAGGAAGAGAAGAAATAGCAGTAGAAGTAAATGATTATAATAAATATTAAAATAAATAAAATATGATGCTCATAGTATTCTGAATGAGTGAAATTGAACTAAACATCCACACATCTTTTAGAGTCATAGTATACTTTGGGTTGGGAAGGACATCAAAAGCCATCTAGTTCCATCTGATTATCTTACTCACTCTTTGTCTCCCTCGAAGTCCTCTGAACTCATTCTTCCAGGCCCACGTCCTCCTTATGCTGGGGCCCCCACACACACGGACGTCGTGCTCCAGGCAGGCTCTCACAAACATGGCCTAGAAGGCCACGCTCACCTCCCGTGGCTGCTGCCCTTTGCTCCTTTTTCATGCAGCCCAGCCCATGGCTGCTTTCTGGGCTGGCAGCACCCAGGGCCGCCTGGCGCTGAGCTTCTCCTCCATGCGCATCCCAAGTGCTTCTCCTCAGGCCCTGCCCCGCTCGGCTTCCTGTCCCCTGCAAAGGCCGTGCTGAGGGCAGCTCCAGCCACTCTCGGCGCCATTGGCAAAGGCATTGCAGAGCCCCGGGGCCGAGGCAGAGCCCTCCCTGAGGGACACCCCTCATCCCCGGCCTGCAGCCGCCCGTGGAGCCGCTGACCACAACTCCCTGCCTGCGTCCATCCGGCCAATTCCTCTGGCCCCGCACAGCCCGGCCTGCACAGCCAGGCCTGGCAGTGTGGGGCTCGGGGGGTTCTGTCCTGGGCCACCGGGCCTCACAGGGCTCTGGGCTGCGCAGTGCTGTCACACACTGAAATGTGATGGGAAATGGCTGAAACAGTGCCAGGAAGGAGATTTGCCCATTATGGCTAAAGTGAATAAAGAGGCTGAGACCACCCCAGCCCACCCCTCCTTCACCTGACTGCAGCTTTGGCCTGGCACTTGAGCTGCCTAACAGCACCTGAGGTACCATCAAGGTGACACCATTGATCAGTTCCCTCTGGTCTAGGGACAAGGACACAAGACTGAGGCAGGAGAATGTATCTAAAGAAAGCCAAAGCCAGCAGTTTGTCCTGAAATCAGCCTGGGCCAGGCTGGGGCTGGGGGAGGCCGTAGCCCACAGGCTCATCTGCTGAGGCCACGATTGCACACACTGCCCACAGCCAGCGAGGGAGGAGGAGACTTCTGGGGCTGTGCTGGTACCTTTGCTCACAGGCACTGAACACCCATCCTCCCTCACACAAACTGGCTCCACTGGAAAATGCCCACCCCGGGAAGGCCACATCCAGGGCACATTGCCATCAGGGGCAATGTGAGGAGGTGCCAGAATCCATCCAACAGCCCCAAAGCGCTGCCCAGACTCGCTGCTGAGGCCGTGCAGCAGAGCACTGCTCCCCATGCAAAGGGATGCAGCAGAGCCCGAGGCTGCTGCAAGAGCCCGTGTCAGCCTTGTCCCTGCCAGGGGAGGAACCTGGGCCTTCCCACCTGGCCCAAGTGTCTATGGACCCCCTGAAGTCTGTGTTTGTGGGGGACTCTGAGCACCACAAAGACAGAGATGGAGAGCTTCCACAGTATGCCACTGGGATCCATATCCAAGGGATCTGTGGATGCTCTCCATCAGAGAGCAGCATTCCATTGGGATGCACAGAGTGCTGAGGTTTTCTACTTCATCCGTGTCTGTCACTCTCTTTCTCTCCTCCCACCTCTAGTCCATTTCTATTTTTCTCTCTCTGTCATTCTGGCTCTCTCTCATTTACTCTTCAATAAAACCCATACGACTGACTTAGGCACATGGTCTCATTTGCACCCTAATCGAGGCAGAGCCATTTCTCATCATTTTAATCAGTGCATCAGAGCTAGGGGCTAGAAGCCCTCCAGTCTGGGTGCTGCTCCATGCCACTTGCAGGGGGTTGGGCTGCTGAAGGGCTGCTGGGCTGGGCCCTTTGTGACACAGGGGCGTTCCATCAGGTTCCTGGGTGATGTTGGACATTCTGTTGTCCTGGTGACATGGAACAGCCACACCCTGCAGGGGTATATACGGGGCACGGGGCCCTGCGCTGCCCAGTCCCAGGAGAGCCAGTGCTCAGGAGGAAGCACCTCCCGGGATCTCTGTGCAGCAGACGACTGTGCCCATGGAGAAGGCAATGGTGAAGCCCACCTCCCAGGCAGACAGCCCCTTGCCCAGCAGCATGGAAGATCAGGCCCTCGGCGGGCAGTGGCTGGGGGCAGGTGACAGCTCAGGCCAACTGCCATGCAACATCGTTACCAGCAGCTACCCTGAGGGATCCCATGGGGAAGCCTGCATTGAGCAGGAGCTGTCCCCAGAAGAATCCAGCAGCTACCCTGAGGGATCCCAAAGGGAAATCTGCATTGGGCAGGAGCTGTCCCTGCAAGACATCTGGAGCCACCGTGAGCTGTCTGACTGGGAGGCCTGCATCCTGGAAGAGCTGTCCCACAGCTATGTTGATACTTACCAGGAAGTATCCGACTGGGAAGAGTCCATGGACCAAAAGCGTTCTGAGGAGGAAGACTCAGTCGACCAGCAGGAGTCCAGAGGGAATGGTGAGACACCCTCAGTGCCATCCAACTGGGACAATGACAGCGAGCCAGGCCTCATGCAGCACAGCTGGGAACACAGCGTCGGGGACAAGGCCTTGCTGCATGAGGATGATGAGTGGGATGGAGTGAGCGTCCTCGAGCTCGTGGAAGATCAGCAAGAGCGAGAGGAAAGATGGGCAGGTTTGTCAGCAGGCGGGTTCCCTGGGGCTGCCCCTCGTGAGGCCTGGGTTGAGGCGGCACCAGCTGAGCCG
Source organism: Sturnus vulgaris (assembly GCF_052056855.1). Classification (NCBI taxonomy): domain Eukaryota; kingdom Metazoa; phylum Chordata; class Aves; order Passeriformes; family Sturnidae; genus Sturnus; species Sturnus vulgaris. The sequence continues at coordinate 12,414,850 of NC_142260.1, forward strand.
AGCTCCCCAGGCCTGTGCCGCGCCTCCCCTGCCCGTGTGGAAGCGCCTGTGCCCATCCGGAAGCGTCCATCGCGGCTGCGGCGGGCACTGCGGGCGCTGCGCCGCCTCTGCCGCTGCCCCTGCCTGGCTCCACAGCCCGAGCAGTAGGGCCCGCGGCCGGAGCCAGCCCGGGCCTGTCAGATGGCGGCCGGCCCGCAGCCTGCCCCCGGCCTGAGCCAGCCACACGGGCTGCCTTGGCCTGCGCACGGCCCTGCAGCCTCAGCAGGGCCCGCCTGCTTGAGACCATCCGAGTGATTCTACCAGCCCCAAACCTGCCTGCCACTCCACTCCCACCAACAGCCTGGCACCAGCACCATCATCCTGAGAGCGTGTCCCCAAGCACCACAGCCAGACAACTCCAGAACGTGCAGGTCCATCGACTCCACCACCTCCCAGAACAACTTCAGCTGATGCCTGACAGCTCTTCCAGGAAAAAATTTCTCCTGCTTTTTCACCAGAACCTTCCCCGTTCAAAATAGTAGTAGGGAAAAAAAAAAAAATCCCCAAAAAACCACAAAACGCCCAAAAAGAAACTCACAAAAAAAGATTAGGAGTAGGAATAATTAGAAGACTATGAAGAAGAGAAAGAAAGAGCAGCCGTAAATAAGGATAGGAATTAAGAATAAAAAAACGTAAATAGGAATAGGCATAGGAATAAGAAAAGAATAAGAATAGGTATAAGAATAAGAATAGGAATAGAATAAGAAGAGAAGAAGAAGAAGGAAAAGTACAAGAAGAAGAAAATGAAGAAGGAGAAAAAGAAGAAGGAAGAGAAGAAATAGCAGTAGAAGTAAATGATTATATTAAATATTAAAATAAATAAAATATGATGCTCATAGTATTCTGAATGAGTGAAATTGAACTAAACATCCACACATCTTTTAGAGTCATAGTATACTTTGGGTTGGGAAGGACATCAAAAGCCATCTAGTTCCATCTGATTATCTTACTCACTCTTTGTCTCCCTCGAAGTCCTCTGAACTCATTCTTCCAGGCCCACGTCCTCCTTATGCTGGGGCCCCCACACACACGGACGTCGTGCTCCAGGCAGGCTCTCACAAACATGGCCTAGAAGGCCACGCTCACCTCCCGTGGCTGCTGCCCTTTGCTCCTTTTTCATGCAGCCCAGCCCATGGCTGCTTTCTGGGCTGGCAGCACCCAGGGCCGCCTGGCGCTGAGCTTCTCCTCCATGCGCATCCCAAGTGCTTCTCCTCAGGCCCTGCCCCGCTCGGCTTCCTGTCCCCTGCAAAGGCCGTGCTGAGGGCAGCTCCAGCCACTCTCGGCGCCATTGGCAAAGCCATTGCAGAGCCCCGGGGCCGAGGCAGAGCCCTCCCTGAGGGACACCCCTCATCCCCGGCCTGCAGCCGCCCGTGGAGCCGCTGACCACAACTCCCTGCCTGCGTCCATCCGGCCAATTCCTCTGGCCCCGCACAGCCCGGCCTGCACAGCCAGGCCTGGCAGTGTGGGGCTCGGGGGGTTCTGTCCTGGGCCACCGGGCCTCACAGGGCTCTGGGCTGCGCAGCGCTGTCACACACTGAAATGTGATGGGAAATGGCTGAAACAGTGCCAGGAAGGAGATTTGCCCATTATGGCTAAAGTGAATAAAGAGGCTGAGACCACCCCAGCCCGCCCCTCCTTCACCTGACTGCAGCTTTGGCCTGGCACTTGAGCTGCCTAACAGCACCTGAGGTACCATCAAGGTGACGCCACTGATCAGTTCCCTCTGGTCTAGGGACAAGGACACAAGACTGAGGCAGGAGAATGTATCCAAAGAAAGCCAAAGCCAGCAGCTTGTCCTGAAATCAGCCTGGGCCAGGCTGGGGCTGTCTGACTGGGAAGCCGTTGGAATTGGGAAGATGCATTACTTTTTCTCATATCATCCTGATGACATGAAAATAAATATATTGATAAATTTCTTTACTTTCTTTTCCTTGGCTTAGTGATTTTTAGGACTTGTTTCACTGTGAAATGAAAAACTGATGATCTGAAAGTACCAGTCTTTGATTTAAGTTATGTGGAAAAATATTTTGCAGCTTTTGCATTTTATGCTTTATCTGCTCTTAGATGTCCCATTAAGTGACGTCTATAATAAAACCTGTTCCTTTCTCACAGGTTTTTTTTTTGGCATTTGTTTCTATGTCTTGAATACCTCTTTATGAGTGTGATGGGCTTACACTCCTGAAGGAAAACCAGATGATGTAGAAATTTTAGTGTTTTTTTCCTGAACTTTGACATAGTTTCCTGTCAGCCTGAGAACACATCAACAGGTTCTCTGTGTGTTGCTGTTCTCTCACAACCCTTCCCGACCTCCTTAGCATCACTCCAGTTTACTTTGGCCTACAACAATTCTGCATATTTCTCTCTATAGGCGCTAATGCAGACAATGGAAACTACCAGATTTCTCGTCTGATTTTTCCTTTTTGTAACTCCAGTTTTTCGTCTTTGCCTGTCTTGCATCATATGCTGCTTAACTTCAGGTCCATGCTTGCAGTATCACTGCACATTTCTACTGGCACACCCAAAAGCAAAATTGTATGCTTCAAATCAATTGAATTTAATCTAGGTGCCTCAAATGAAAAACCAAATATTTCACTTATGGTTTTGGCAGGAAAAATAGGTGAGCTTGAATGATTCTGTGCAGACATACCTCTGAATACCGAAGGAGAACTCTTGAGAATTCATGTACTGCTCTTAACTTAACTAAGCCATCAGGGCTTGGATCTATCCCTTTCCCTTGTTAGAGCCCATTCTGTAATACAGATCACCTCTAGCTGTAATAATGAGTTGCTTACTTTCCTACATGACTCCATTTAGCTCTCATATTTAAACTCCAGTTTTCTTGCTGCAGTGGAGCAGGAAATTCTACTTCATCTTTCCCAGCTGCATTATTTTCTTTTTCCAGCCTTCATTGCCTTGACTTTATTGTGCAATACTGAGACACTGGCCATCTATGCCATAACATAAATTACTTTCTATGTTTTTGGCTGGCTTTTGGGGAGAAGGAAAATGCCATCCAGTAAGGGCAAATTAGCTAAAAACTCTGCCTTTCTGGGATGCACTGAAAAACTCCTCACCATCTGTCACACAGATCTAGGACCACACATGGAGAAGGAAGTAAAGCAGCAAGCAAGAGTATAATTACAGCTTGGAGGTTGCTACTGATACTTTAAATCTGGAAATTTAACTAGATTCTGGTTTTGTTTTGTTCTTTATTTAGAAGTCTACAGTGACAAAAGGTGCTAATTTCTTTCTAGCTATCTTTCTCAATTATTTAAACATATAAAGAAGCAAAGAACATTGTCTAGAGAAGAAATATGCCATTTTTTCAATCTATGTCATTAGAGTATCAACATATGCCTTGGTCTTTACAGACCAACAATTGTTGACTGACTAAACATTCATGTAACTTCTTTGCCTTACCTCTGCTTCTTTTCCAAGTTTTTGGCTACATTCTGCCTTTTGTCTGCCAACTCTTTTTCGTATCCAAGTACACTGGTATTATACCCTTGGCTTTTAGTTTATTGCACATCAAACTCAAATTTGTTTGGGTTGTTTTGGTTTTTCTTCTTCTTTTTTTGCTCTGAAATATCAGCCCATCACACAAAATGAACTCTCTCTTCAGCAATTTCTATGACCTTTTTACTGACTCAGTCTTGATTTGGTATCTTCAAGTACTGCCATTTTGTTGAATGTGAATGACAGGTTAACTTTTCCAAACCTCTCCTGTTACCTGTATCCTCTGACATATTTCTTTACTGAGCAGTTGTTTATTTCTAACTGTATTTCTTATGATTCTAACTCTTTCAAGCAGCTGCCAGATAAACTAATTTACCATGGAATAGTCAGTACAAGCATAAGCTCTGTTCCCGCAGTTTTATACAAAATGGTTCCAAGGACCTTAAAATAACAAATTCTGTAAAATAAGGGAGGTTGTGGCTCTTTTAATTCCTCCTTCTCAGAGCTGATGTGATTTCTTGTGTTTTGTTTTGTTTTAAATCTTGTGAGAAAGCATAGTTATACCTAAAATTCATGTAAATCAAGACCTAGAGCCAATGAGATGAGGGATTACTTGACCACAGTACTTCACTTTGTATAATTGAGGGTTTCTGAAATCACTGCTGACTGGTGTTTGTCAGCAGTGCTCTCTGTTGTGTTATTAAAATGAGGAGGCCTTGGAGAAGCCAAGGGCTGTGTGTGCTGAGCAATCGTAGAGCAGTCTGTCTTGTACCATGGATAGAGCAGGTTAGCAGGAACATAAACAGCTGAAAGATAGACACGTGTTCAAAATTCCATATCATAGCAGAGATGACAACAGAGCATCCTGATTTCAAATCCTAACCTATTGTGACTCCATTGTGCCAGCATATGGCTTCTAAATATCATTGTTTTCAATTATAGGTTCTTTTGAATTCAAGTAGATCTATGTCCAATACAGTTTAACTACTGCTTTTACTGTTTTATTGCTCACTCAGATTTGCAGTTACACTACCTTAGCAGAATGTTCATCCATGTTCTGAGGTGGTCTAGGAAATCCTTACTAACACTTAAGTGAAATTCTTACTTGATACTTATACTTTTTTTGTAATTCCTGTTGAGACTCTGTAGTTTCTGGTTCATCTGGTTCATCATACCTAAGTGTTAAAGTAATTAATTTATCTTTTTTGAGTCATGCTGTGCCTGGAACCTACAGCTGAGTTTTTTCTGCAATACCACAAGACAGTGTTAGTTGCCTCATGACTGCTTTAAAAGCACACAGTCTGCCTGCTTACCAATAAGAAAAACCTTGAGATTGTTTTGCTTGTATATTCATTTGCTTAATGCAGGTTTAGCTCTAAGCTTCTGTGAATTCCTTAAGATATCCAGAAGTCTCTCTTAATGATGCAGCCTATATCAGATAAAGGGTACATGCAGAGCATTTGTAGAATGATGAGCTAGTGACATCTGAAAAAGCTGGCATTTGGCACGTTGAACATGTTTAAAGAGAGACATGAACATGCATGTGTTTTCTCAGACATCTCTTGTTCACCTGATTTTTTTTGTCAAATCCCCACGGTAATATGAAGGGCTATCTGTCCCTTATTAATCTCCAGGAAATTAGTGACAGCTCTAATACTCTGTGTTATGCTATCACCCAAAGACATTATTTGGGGTTCTGGTTTCTCTGTATTCGTGCTTTACAAGCAGAGATGACTGAGTTCCAGTTCATAACTTCATTTTTTGTGTTAAAAGGAAGGACTGCATTTAAGCATTCAGCAATGTGAGCATGGGTTGTTTTAATAAAGGCATGTTCTATTGCTTTGTTACTGTTTTTAACTGACTCTGCCAGCTGTAGAGGAGGATTGCAGGAGGCAAAAAGGCAAAATGCAGTGTTGCAATTCCTCATTTAGAAATCATTCTAATAAATACTCTAAAACGCTATGTATTCAGAATTAATGCCTGGTATATGCCAGTTGATTTACTTGATATATTTTCTGTGTGGCAAAAGCATATTTTCTCAAATTGAAGAGATTTTGTATTATCTTTTTTTCTATACCTCTGAAATTTGTGCATGAAATCATGCCTTATTGCTCAATTTTAGGTAACTCATTTTTAGGCTAGTTTATTTCCTTATGATTTAGCTTGTAATGGCTGTTAGAAAGTGCTTGCACTATTGACTTTTCATGACAAGCTTTCTTTTGGTGTTCAAAGGGCCTGATGATTGGGCAATGGTGTGAAAATTGAGTAAAGTTGGAGTCAAATTTAAATAAGTTAATATAGCTTTAAGCCCCAGGTAAATTCATTCTGTGTTCCTCTGTTTTATGATAAATCAGCTCTTCAATGTGTTAGTCATGAAACTCTGATTGATATTGTCATAAACCAAAGTGGTGTTTGCTTTTTTTCCAGATCAGTAAAGCCGATTTAAAAAAAGCTGATCCAGTCATTTCAGATCCATTGCCAGTTATGGCTCGTTGGTCACAAAGGTGAGCAAATGTGATGGGCTGGCAGGAGACAATGAACTCTTACAAAGGCACGTTTTCACTGCACATAAAAGTAGAACAGTCTGCCACCTTACAAAAGAGAGGGAACCCAACCCAATGCCAGAACAAAAGAATGAAGGGTTCCACGTGCCAGTAACTGTCGTTTCAGTGGGCAGACGTGCAGTTTCTAAGAATAACAGCTTTTATGTTAACGCTTTCAAACTCGAATGTGGTCAAAATCTTGATCCAAATCAAAGCATAGTTGCTTGCAAAACCTCTTGTCTTTTTTCATACATACATTTTCTTTGATGTGAGAATTTTATTTTATATATGAGTTGGTTAGTTAAGCTGTAAATTATTCTATTTCAGGAATAATCTAATTTTCTAATCACATGATCAGTTCTACATTTTGAGCCCTAAATTTTTTCAGTGGATACGTGGGATATTGAGTGATAGCCTTCTAGATACCTAAAAGACATGAAACACTTTATACACACAAGCTTGCAAGTATAACTAACTATATAAGTATCCGGAATATTTGTCTAATTTAAAAATTGTTACTTGCAAATAAACCATGGCTTACATCATGCTAGTGGCAAAATATAGCTTGCCACAAGCCAATTTTGATATTTTTGTCAGTAATCATGAAATCCTCCTCACAAAAAAGCCTTCCCTCAGAACTTGTATTTAAAAAGTGTGAGGGATTTTAATACTGATTTGTGAGTCAGAAGGTGTCTCTTTGTTAATCAAGCCCTAATGTTGGTTTTTATGGACTGAGCTGTTCCTAAGCACTTCCTACCTGCTCCTGTCACAGGGCTCTTTGTGTCTGTGCAGGGTAGTACAGTCCATGGTACCCGACCATGAGATCATATCAGTACTGAACACAGTGTGTATTTTCCTTTTCGTCTGGTCAAGCTAAGGACCTTGACAATGTTTTTTGGTCTCTGTCTCTGTAATATGGTATGAGAGTTGAAAAATCAATGGAAATAAGCATTAATTATTCATAATTGCTCCATAGAACTTTCTGCAGTTAATTTCCTGCCTTAATGTAGTCATGCTCCAATGTGTACTAAAGGGTCCCTCAGTACCCTTAGTAAAACCATGGCCCATGCAAATCAAGAGATAGTTTCCATGGGTTTAATAGGATCATGGATTCTTTTTGCTCAGAGGACATTTAATAATTACACCCTAAAGTAGGAGATGTAAGGCTGTGCAAGCCTCTAGCAACTTCAGTTCTTGTGGCTTTCCTCCCCCTTTCTTTAATTTTTATTTCTGTACTCTAAAAAGGGAAATCTGGCATGTGACTTTGCACAATCTGTCATGTAGGGCTTATAGCTTCCCTCAAGCATTCTTTTTTTAGCATAATATAGGTATATGCACTCACGTACAATATGATATACCAGTATTTTCTTTCTTCTGTTATTCTCTATTGCAGAAATAGAATGTGTCAGGCATATGTTCTTTTGATAACTTCAGCATAGGTGTCGTCTTAATGAGCAACACATAAACCCCATTTTTTAGGTTGGTGAGAAATTCCTTTCTGAATTTCTTCTGCTGGTAGTTTTAAAAATCTTTTATCTTGTATGTTCCTTGGGGAAGGGCCAAATTTTTTTTGTTCTGTTTTAATTACAATTAGAGTGCATCAAGCACACTGATTAACACTTCTAATTGCCATGGACACACACAAAAGCAGCAATAACCCTATTTCATGACTTGTAAAGAGGATGTGTTGTCAGAATATGAACACTGACTTGAAATGGAATGATATCCCATACTTTATTTCATCTTATTCCTGGCTACAAAGATGTCTTTTCTACATTTGAAATGCCTGTTACAGGCCATAAACCATAAAGCATTCCTTACAAGGTTTCCCTGTTGCCAGTTAGACTGCACAGAGTTTTCCTGAGACATTGACAGTCTTAGGAAAGAAATGAAAAATGTGCATGAGAGATAGTGATGTACTTTTTCTTGTTGTAGTTTGTATCTGGCAAATAGTGATGTGCTAGCTGAATTGATACATTTTTATGCAATAGAAAAGATATAACAACGAGAAACAAGGAGAAGCAGAATCAGAGATAAAGTCTGATGAGCAACTTTATTGTATGTGTTTATTTATTTCATAAACATTCATATTTTATTTGAAAGGGAAAAGCATGATGGTGGTTCCCATTTTTCGTTTTAGGAAGAAATTATTCTCCTTGTTTTTCATACCAATACCGTTCAGGATCTCTGAGAACTTTGCAAGTACAGATTTGGAAGTGTTTCTCTACTCCACTTGATCAGAAGGCCCGAGTATTTTGCAGTCTGCACTTTAAAGAAATGATAATTTTTTTAAAAAGTTAAGTGTAATCTCCCAAGAGCTTTGGTGCTAGCAGCTAGCATGCATCTTTCTTGGGACATTATTCTATCTAAAAATGTTTATTTTTCAGGCAGCAGATACATAGGGATACATAAATTTTATTCTTCAAGTTCTGAATGTATTTTGAAGAACTGTGACTGGTAAGGAAGATCTTACAGGTTTCCATGTCCCACATCAATTTAATTAAATACTGTTCACATTTGCTTTTAGAGTCCTTAAAGTCTGTGAGGATGTCCACTATGGTTTTGAATTATGTAGCAATTGGAAAACTGACCTATGTGTATCCAAACTTGAAGAATTTTAAAATTATACATAATTTTCATCACACCATGTTTACATGGATAAACTTTGTCTTGAGAAGAAAAGCCTGTCTAAAAGGTACATGCAACTTATAATTCAAATCAAGACTAGCAGAAGGTCTAAAAATAGATATCTTGTCGGTTTCATTTCAGTCATAATTTTAGTTCACTTGAATCATTAGGAAAAAAAAAAGCTGTTTACTTTGGAAAATAAAGATAGCAATTAACTAATGCAAAGGGGTTAGTAAATCATAAATGCACTTTCAGTGTTTACAAAGCCTATCTTTATCTGCTGTGTAACTGTAGAATGCACTTATTTGTATCAGCCTGCTTGGCTTACCTCTGACGTTGTCTTCATGAATAGTTTTTATTTCTCATGATTGTAACCCAAGACTGCCATCAGACAATGTCTTAGCTCTCATTTCCCTCCAGCCATGCTGAGCTGGTTTTGTTGCTGGTGAGGCTGTGTTTCCCCCAGCAGTGTCCCACAGGGGTTCAGGGCACCTAGTGAGTTTGCCAACCAAGGCAGCAAGCTGGCAGGTGTAAAATGTCTGCATGGAAACTATGAAACCAAGCACTTAACTTTAGTGTGTCATTTTAGTTCTTATAAGTATTTTTAAGTGGTGTCAGTGTTGTATATATTTGGAACTTTTATAAAGGCTTTTGCTGTTCGTGCTGTAGCATTGTGTTTAGTATTTTGGTATTCTCTTAACTAGATCCTTTTGCTTGCCTTGCTATTTCTAATAATTTATGTCTATACAAAGAAATAAATATTTTATAATGAGGATGATTTTCCAGAGTAAGGTATGCAGCTGGCAAGTAACTGCTATACTTTTCATACACATAGTGGGTACCTAATAGGTCTAGATGTTTAGTCTTCTTGTGGATATGCTAAATAATTAATGGATAAAAAGTGGCTCTGTGGTAGTACAGCTCATTATCATATCTCTCAGGTATGCATTTCTCCTTAATAAACACTTATATTGTGAAAGAGTCCACAGTTACAACAGACAGAGGTAAGAGATGCTGCCTTCTGAATGGGCCTCTTCAATTTTAATGACTTGGAGGTCATCAACCTGCAAGCACACAGGTGGTTGTTGTGATAAGCCACATTGAATTAATGTCCCACATTACAAAGAAACCTTTTATAGGTTTTGTATTTCCTTTTAAAAATCCTTTTAATTTTATTTCTCTGACTACATGAGAGGCAATAAGTGAAGTCTGTAAATACTTTGTTAAAGGAGGCGTTGATGCTCACAACTTACCAACTGAAGATTAAATACTGTGACACAGAAGTTTGTAGGCTACAAAGCCTGACCAGTATTAGTGTTAGAGAAGTTATTATTATAAAAACATGTTTTAATTTTGGAAGGGTTAACTTATGATATGGTTCAAGATAGATGATGACTGGTACAATACTGCTAGATGACCAATGTGGATGATTGCCCTGACACAGAGTGGATGGGTTGGGGTAACCCCAAGTAAAACACAGGCTGGGCAGATCAAGATCAAGAGTGGCCATAAGGAGAAAGACTTAGGGTTGTAGATTGACAAGAAGCTCAACGTGACCTGGCAATGTGCACTGACAGCCCAGAAAGCCAAGCATGTCCTGGGCTGCAAGAAAAGCAGTTTGGTCAAGGGAGGGGATCCTTCTCCCTTCTCTATTCTGCTCTGGTGAGACCCCACCTAGAGCCCTGCATCCAGCTCTGGGACCCCCAGCATAAAAAGGGCACAGACCTGCTAGATCGAGTCCAGGGGAGGCCACAAAGATGGTCAGAAGGCTGGAGCACCTCTCCTGTGAAGACAGGCCGAGAGAACTGTGGTTATTCAGCCTGAAGAGGAGAAAGCTCTGGGGGAACCTTCCAGCAGCTTTCTGGCACCTAAAGGGACTATTTCAAGAGAGCTCCTTTTGCAAGAGCATGGAGAAATAAGACAAGGGGAAGTGGCTTCAAACTGGCAACAGGGCAACACTGGATTGGATATTAGGAAGAAATTCTTTACTGTGGGGGGTGGTGAAGCCCTGGCACAAGGTGCTCAGAGAAGCTGTGGCTGCCCCATCCCTGGAAATGTTCAAGGCTAGGTTGGATGGCGCCCTGAGCTGTTGGATCCCAGAAATCTGGAGTTTTTGAGCTTTCTGTGCTTCCAGGCACAGATTCCCTTGAAAACACTGCACTGGTTCTGAAAACTTGGAGAAGACTTGTAAATATGAATAATGAGTTAGAAATCACAAATGTGTAGTGAGTTAGATGTGTGTGTTTTCACTGGGTGATGGGTTTTAAATTTGAGGTTTTTATAGTATAGTGGTGGATATGGGACAAGATGGAGAATTTTGGGTGGTGTCTTTTTCTTCGTTCACCTTCTTCTCTTCCTTCTTCTCCACGGAACTCAGGCAGTGACCTTTGGTCAGTCAATGTCACTCTAAGGGTGGTGGGAATCTATTATTGGGCTAAAAGTATCAATAATATAGGTGTAAACTTTTATTGGTGTGTTTAGCTTTAAAAGGCCTTGAAGCAGGCTGAGCTGGAGCCATTTTCCCTACTTCTAGCAAGGAGCTGGAGGTACTGTCATACTTTCTGTAGTTCTTTGATAAGATATAATAAATATCAAAGTCCAAACACGAGAAACCGTCTCAGTCACCTTTCTAATAATGCAGGTTCTGAACAGAAACAGATGAGACTGAGACAAACCACTGATGAGTGGTGCAAGGCCCAGCACACCCCTACACTGAGCAGCCTGGTGTGGTGGAAGATGTCCCTGCCCATGATCTTTAAGGTCCCTTCTAACCCAAACCACTCTATGATTCTATGACCCAATTCAAATTGAAGAAAAAAAGGTTATCTTGTTAAAAGGCTACTGTTGGAAAGGATGGGAGTATCTCCTGTTTAGTCTATTTTTCTTTTATTTTTTGGAGATTACTCCCCACAGGTGTGAAAATCATTCTATCATCAGAATTTGTTTAGCTAAACAAAAATGCATTTGAATAAGATGCCATCAACACATTAAATCCATATGCCATTAATCCATACATATGTGTTGTTGTTTGTATATGTTCTAAAATCAGAAATTACTTGTACTTGAACGTTTTATTTGAGTATTAATGAAGCAGATTTTCTCAGTTTTTTAATAGCCTGGGGCTGTTTAAAAGCAAGTAAGGTAGTTTCAAGTGCATTTTTCGTTGTTTGTTGGTAAAAATTAGTCCTGACATTTTTGCTTGTCCCAAATTAGATTTTAAAAAAATTAGAATAAGAATTCTTTGGGAATATGTAAATTACAGTATTTTCTATTTAAAACAACAGTAAAAATATCATATTAATAGTAACAACAATAATGGAAATTAAAGTTCAGTTTTTAACACATATATTTTTATACTCTAGCCTCCAAATGCTGAACAAATGCCAAATTTTCTTCCCAATCTCTCTGCATACATCTGCTGGAATAAATTGTATCTAGCTCATCATTCAGCTGAGTCACTTTAAGATTCATATTTTAGTTGCTCTGCTTCTTTTTCATAGCATTTATTAACTGAAATGCTTACACCTTACTTGACACATAAATAAAAAAGTAAAACCCACATTTTTGGCATTCAGCTGAAAATGAGAAGAACAGAAATGTTTATATCAAAAGAATTAAGATTATACTCACTTCTTAAATAAATAAAATAATACCTCATTTATTTCTATGACTAATTGGAGGATGGACTCAAAAGAAAATCAGAAAACTATTTGTGGAAGAAAAAATATTTGAGAAAGAAAATTCTTTCAGAGCAAGGGAAGTTCAGGAAAGAAGAGTTTCTGTGAGTTTTCCCATTTATTTCACCACTTCAAGCTTTTCAACCTGGGGCTGTAGACATTAAAATGAGGACCATATATACGATTTACTTCCCCTGGATCTGGGGGTCCATGTTTATTTCTTTATGACAAGAGAAACATTTTGGCTAAGCACACGTTGATGAAAGCAAGAAGGGATTAAAGGGATTAAAGAAAACAAGGTTTTTTACCACTGAGAAATTTTAGAAAAGTTGTCAAGGATAAAACCTTTACCAGATTGCAACAGATTTTGGACAAAAAGGTGTCACATATGAACATTTGATCTTCAGCAGAGAAAAAGCACAAGAAGAAACTAAAGAACAGAAACCTTTAATACCAGTGCTATCTATGTGTTCTTTTAATATATGAGACTTATTTTTCTTTGTTTGTTTTTTGGGGGTTTTTTTCTATTTTCTTTTCATCTCAAGCTCTGAGACTGGGCTTTTTAACCAGGTGGCTCCAACAGTTTGTAAAAATTCCTGAGGGAGATTTTCCTGAGGATATAATGCAACCAGAAACAATTGCAGAGATGCAGGCAGCTCCTTCAAAAACAAGACAGCATTTGTTAGTCAACTGGAATCTAACGTGAGAAGCCTCTAGGGCAGTGTCACTTAGTAGTGAGGAGATGATTTCAGTGGTGTTGGCACACCTGCTAAGTGCAGAACAGTGCATCTCTGTAGAAAGATCCAGGAATATACAGAAACTGTCTATTTCTTTCCCTTGTTTTTTGCCCTGAAGACATAGTCCACATTCATTTGACAAAATACTGTCAGATTTCTAAAGAAGGAAGAATTTTTAACCTGATATTGTGTGATCTGAATGTAGTGCCTGTAAAACATCCATGAAATGCAGTCCAGCTTTGAGTCAGACAGCTATTGCTTGCTGTCTGTGAGACCAGAGCCCTCTACGTGCAGAGGGGAATGATGCATTAATAAAAATCTTTTCTTCAAGTGGCACGATGCCATCATTGTGCCCTGGGTGAATGACATCTCGGAGGCAGCTTGTGATTGAAGTGTCCTGCGAGTTTCTGAACAGGGGTCCCACACCTCTCTGCATCTCCTACTCATGCTCTTCCTTGTTTACAAGAGATTGTACTGCTGTTGATACTGTTTGAAAGCACAGTATGATGTACTAGGGACTTGCTGTTTAAACTGAGATACTACCTTGGAATGAAGAGCAGAGGATGGATTTAATGTATTTACATGTATCAGAATGCAAGGGTGATCCTGTATCAATATTTTGCTCGACCAGTTTAGTGTATCTACATGCAAAACCCCAATGGATTTAGTGGATAACAATGTTTTAAGTGTTATCAGACTTTACTATTTCTGCAAATAGTGGTTGCTTTGATGTACAGTTGCATAGTGTAAACATCTTTTAATCTGAAATTTACATAAAATTAGTGATATTTCATTCTGAGAAGTGTTTTCTACAGAGCTGTTCACAGAGAAGATTTGTATCTTTTCTATTGGCAAAATGTTAAACAGAAGTGTGATGAGAAAAGGGTAGTAACGATTGCAAGTACTGTCTCACATTTTCCAAGACTTAATGTACAGGGGGAAAAGTGTGCTGTTCTGATGGGTTACATCACTTCTCAGCTCCATGATTCAGGATCAGTAATGCCACTGTTCTACAATATTCTAGGCATTCATGACATCCAGCAGAGCTATGGAGAGACTCTGTTTAACATGACAGAATCCCTTCTTGCAAACTGATAAACCCAAACTCCCTATCTCCTTTGTGTGTTCCTTGTTCTAATACTACTGTTTCTCAGATACTCTTACCAAATCCTGGTGGCATCTAAGTTGCTGCTCTATGCAAATTGATAATGTTTTGGCCTTTGTATCTGAATTCCTTCCAAAGGTGTAGTTGAAACCAGGAAAACCCTCTTTCTCATCTGCATTAAGCTGAACCATGTGGCCAACTCTAGTATATTGTTACTCTGCCAATTGATGTGGACAAGAACAAATTCCTGCATAAGCACATTGACTGCAATGTGATTTCCTCAAGTTGCTTACTAATAATATAAAAATGAGTACAGCATGAAAGTGTACTGTTAGAACTGCCAAGTGGAAGCATACTCCTGACTTTCAAGCATTACATGCATTCTGGCCTAAAGGCATGCTTCTCTCAATTCAAGGGCCCAGCATTAAATGCTGCCAACAAGATTTTTTGTAACCAGTAATTATTTCTGACTTTAGGCAGCTTTGTATGGGCTTATTAACTGTTCTATCATCATGTATTTCAGGATATTTTAGCTTTTTATGTTTGCTTTTCAATTACTGTTTTGGATGCAAGGCTCTCTGTAGTATGCCTGTGAAATACAAAGTACTGAGCATGAAGTTGAGCTAGTGGGGTTTTTTTGTCTTAGTGTTTGTTGGGGCTTTATTCCCCACTCCTGATTTTAGTTCTTTTTGTTTCTAATATATGAGATTCTAGTACAGTCCTGGTCACCCAGTTTTGATTCAGAACCACTTAAGAATGATTGGAAATCTAGAAAACATCACCAGCAAAGATTTAACAAAGGGATTACTTTGAAAAAGACTATGAACAAAAATTATTTGGCATTCTGAACTGCATTTTTTGTGAAGCTGTGGAAATGCATTTTTTCCTCTCCCCAGTCCTGCGCATCTGAAGTGCTAATAATAGCTGTTACTGGATCTATCAAGGCCTTTGGGAAAAGGCTAAACATGTCTAATTTCAGAAATTTTTGATATGATCTAGTTAGACTTTCCCTTGCTTCTTAAATATTCCCCCAAGATATTCCTCAAATGTATTGCTCTTGTAAAAATGGCTATGAAAGCCATTCTAGACAGCACAGCATTCTAGAATGGCTGGAATGGTGATTTTTAAAACTATGATTAGAGCTCATAAATAAATAATCACTGATGTGGGTTGTGGGAGTTCTGCATAAAAATTTTCATAGAGGGGCATTCCACTTCATCATACCCTCAACACACAACACAGTGGTCAGTTGCTCTGTGAGAACAGAATGATTTTGAAGCAAGTGGAGGAAAGTCTGATGGGATGAATGCAGTATTGTGGTCGTGTGTGGTTATGTTATGGTTATATACTGAAGTACAAGGACACAGGATACCACCGTAATTTTTTTGCCAAATAAAAGGAGGTAGGCAATAGAAAAATTCAATTAAAAATTGGCCAAATAAACTCCTCCTTAAAACTGTAGCACAAAACACAGTGTACAGAGATGTATTTTAGAGAGATAATAAAACTTTTCCTTTCCTGTCAATAGTGCATTTTCTTCAGGAGCATGATTCTGTTAAATTCAGCTGTATTAGCCTTTGTCCTTTTGATTTAAGTTGCATCCATTTTCAGAACTGTAGAACCATGAACACAAAGGTTGTCAAAACTATAAAAAAATCCAGTCTTTTTAAACATTTAATAATAATAATTTAGTAATCTAGTCTCATTATATCCTAGAGATGCAATTCTTTGCTGTGCTGTCCTCCACTATTGAAACCCACTCCTCTCACTCTTGGATGCTGTAATGGCAGCATTCATCGGACCTGGCTTTCTATTGGGAATATCACTGGCTCTTATATGTAAAACAATCCTTTCCTGGCTTCCTTTGTCTCCCCGTGCCTGAAATAGAATTAGTTAATGAAGCCTATGAACAAATTTAGCTGCCATATTATAAGTAAAACATTAAAAAATCAAACAATGCTGTCAAGAGCAAAAGCCTGACCTGGTGTAAATCAGATTAAACTTGCATAAATCAGTAAGGCTCCTTTAAAATTGGTCCATTTCTGCTAATTGAAGTATATGTGTGAATTTTAGGATACCAGCAATTTGCTACAAGAGTGAAAATAATTTTAAAAGAAATAGGAAGAATTATTCTTGAACAAGTGACTGGCTATAGCATAGAGATGTACTATGGATATGGTGGCCGAGTTGGTTATATATAAAAATATAGAACATTCTAATTTTAGCAAAACATTTTTCTCATGCTAAGTATTGCAGTGGAGTACTGAATATAAATGGATAATTTGTATGCTTGGAACTTAATCTAGTGGTTATAAACTGTGAACTATTGCTAAAACATATCTGCTCTGATCTGTCTGTCTAGCATAAGCAGTGACTGGATTTTTGTTTTATACTGCAATTTTTGTCTCCTTCAGAGAATGTCCCACCAACTTGGACTGCTATAATTTATTTTCACTGGAAATGTATAGTCAGGATATTTAAGTTAGATACACTTACTAATGCTATTAAAAATATTTAGGGTTCATATGGAGCTTTCTAAACAGGTAATTTTATTTCTGTTTTTCTGTACTACATTTTCTATACCTCATACTATAACCACATCGGGTTGAAAGGTACGAAAGTAAAAGTTATTATGGTCAAGAGGTATAAAAATTCCTTTTTTCTCCCTGGGATTAGAGATATTTGTTGGCAGAAGAAGCTGTGCATATCTGTTTGGATCAGGTTCTGAGAAAATAGAATATGCATACACAGCCAAAAATCCCTAAGAGAAACATATTTTAAATTCTGAAAACACAAAACAAGATTCATTCTTGTTTGTTAAATGCCTATTAAAATGCATCTTCTGTCAAGTCCACTTTTCCCCTCGAGGGACTTGGCTTGGTTTCTGTCTCATTGCAGTGCCTTCATCACTTGATGAAAGCCCCCCAAGACAGAGTGTGGTCACCTAAGGTTGTACTGCAGTACCAGAGCCACTTTATACATTTGGGACAATAAACAGAGAAGCTGTTTGAGTATGCAAATATGCATGTTTAGACACAGTTAAAAGTGGGCAATATTGGACTAGTCCCTGTGGGCCTTCCAGGGAATACATCCAAGAGAATTAATACACACAACTATGATGAAGGCTAATTCAGGCAAAATACTATGTGTTTAGGGTGACAATAAATCTTATGTTTCCTACTAGACTGCAGTGTACTCTAAGAAGATTTCTTTTTCAAAGTGTTGCTTTCTCTGAAGGTTAAGGATTTGCATTTTTTAAGAAAGGTACAGACTACATTCCAGTCTCTACATAATATTCAGGTGGTTGCCTAAGCCTTTTATATTGCTTTCTCAGATTTTTGGCTGAGGCAAGGGAATGATATGAAAAATGAAGGAGAAAAGAGATTTAAACACTAACAGTGTGACATGTAAAGTAGTGGGTGTCAACGTTAGATAAATATAAGAATGTGAATAGACAGGATTGATCCTTATTTCTGAATGCTTCTTTTGGATAAGTGGGTAGGTTGCTATACATGGTTTGATTTAAGCAAAAAGTACAGAGATTGCTTAAGTTTATTCAGGCTCCAGTTCAGTGACATGACTGTTGGCCATCTTCCTAAAGTGCTGAAAAAGATGTGGAGAAAAGCAGTGTCAAGAAAGAGACGGGAACACTTAAACAGAGAGGAGAGGAAAAGATCTGAAAGCTTCTGAAATCAGAGAAAAGAGGTCTGTTAACTCGGGATTGAAAGAAAAGAGGAGAGCTCAAAATGCATCAAAATAGGAAAATTGAGGAAGAAGATGCAGAGTAGAGAAAAAGGAATAGAAAAATATAAAGAAAAGTTAATGAGGAGAAAGTAACCTAGCAAAACCAACAGGGCTAGAAAAAAAAAATACATACATATAGAAAGGTGAATATGCTCATGGCCAAGGGGACACAAAAAGCTAAAGAATGGTGCTGATACTTACCAGGAAAACCTAGGAATTTTTCTAGATGAAGTGTATATATATTGTTTTTCTTTAAAAGTTAGAAATTCCAAACGTTTAACCTATTGAGACTAGTGCACCCAGGAGAAACTTTCATTCTGCATAATATTGTGGCAGACTGTAGGATTGTGGAAAATACACTGTCACACAGTGAAGAGTGGAAAGATGGTAAATCGGTGGTAATGGAAATGGAATCAAGAGCCATTTGTTGGACAGGACAGGTAGTTAATGGATACCTGGTTGCTGTACAAAGCCTGTGAAATTGGCTGGTGGATTTGGACTTGTTTATATCCCAAGAATCACTACACATTGCACTAGTGAATAACAGCAGTGAGCAGGATAAATGCCAATACTGAGGAAATATTTACACTGGAAAGGTGCTGGTAAATGGAGCTATTCCCCACCAGAGGAAGAATAAATAGCATCAAGAACATTTTTTCAGATAACCTAAGTGAATGTAATAGGTTTACTTATAGCTATGTATGTAAACCTAAGTAGGTTTACTTGCAGCTGTGTATGTGCATGTGTACAGGTCACACACACAAAAACTCTAAGCAAAACTTTTTCTGTTGTTAATAAAAAAGAAATTTAAAACTGCTATGCATGATAGAAAAAACCTTACAAAGTGATTGTTAAATATAATTTTTATTTTCAAGGATTTAACAGTTATATTCATTTTTAATAATAATTTATGCCATTGTGAAAACCTTCATGCATTCTGTGGGTGCATAATTACATTTCATTTTTAATAGCACTTACATGAGTGATTGCAGTTAGAATAATGCTATTTCTACAAGAAATGACTGCTGTTCCCCAGGAATCAAGGAATAACTCTAAATGGAAAGTAAAGAAATGTTAAGATTTTCACCATTCTGCAGGAAATCAGATTTGAGATTCATGAAAAGGAAAAAAACCTTGAATGGTGAAACACATTTCTCCAGTATCTCAGCTTCTTCAGAGGTATCTCTTGGAAATACTGACTTAGGCTGTCTCTTTAGGTTTGTGTGACATGATTACATTTCAGGATAAAATTAATATTGGTACTTGTGTTAAATAAAATAAAAATCAGAGCTGTCTTCTTGTGATCACATACTTGCTACATTTAGACTTTATGTTCAAGCTGCACTCAGGCTAAAATTCATTCCTCAGACTTGCACAGAGCTGTTCAGTTTATGAGGAACCTAAGCTACCCTCAAAAGCTGCAATTAGCCTTTTTTGGAAGCAGAATAACAGTCTGGGTGTATTATTTTCTTGTTCTGATATGGCAGTTCTGGTTTTGCATTCAACAGGACTTAATTTGTTCCAACGTCACTCTTGCCTAGAGTTTGCTTTTTCCATTAAAGCTTGTGTGTAAATCTTTTGTGGTTGGAAAATAGCAAGTAACTTATGAAGAGTTTTCCATGAGAAAAGATGTATGCTATGTTTATCTTGTCTTTGCCAGTGCATTAATGAAGAGCTTTTTGTCCTGTCCAGAAACCTTTCAGTAAGTGGAGTGTCAATGATTCCAATGCTGGCACTATCTCATTAATGTCACGCCACGAATCTTAGGCCAACGTAGAGTAGTTGTCACTTGCACAGGGTGAGCTTGAGACATTGTAATTTGTGAAGACAAGTTGAAAAATTATCAGATAATGTCTCCAAGGCTGTGATCTAACTGTTCTTCTCTAACCCTCCTCTCTGAAAAGATCACCCTGCCAAAACTCACCCCTTGACATCACCTACACAGTCTTCAAGTGAGTTTATTTCCATTTATGTACAATTCCTGACAACTTATAAAATGGACATTCCTCTGTAAAGTTCTTTCTGTTAGTATTTCAGTTTGGATCAAAAGCATGCTTTCAAATTAAATCTCATAATCTTTCCTCCTTCCGATGCTTTGGTTCATATTGTGGAGTGATTTCAATATGCATGAATTAGATTGTCTCAAATTAAGCTAAACTGAAGGAAGCACACAGGAACACATTTAATGCATTCCAGCTGCAGGTAATAATTCATCTGGGTTACCAGACCACAACTCATTGAAACAAAACCCTTTTAAACATGTTTAGTGTGGAAACTGGCCCCTCAACATCAACTGCTTCTCTGTGCAGATATGGTTTTATTAGTTCTCATTACTTGCTACTTTAGAAAGCTAGTTTAGATGTAAGCAGTTCAAAAGGAACAATTTTAAATATGGAAAAAAGACTAAATGTTGATCCATGGGAAGCTGGGAATCTGATCCTCAACGGAATGAGAAACAGAAAAGACAATGTTTGGAAAATATATCTATACTTCTGAGAGAGATGGCTGCTGTGCAGGTTGAGTTCTTGTGGACACTTGATTTTCTTTTATATCTGCTGTGGTCTGTGATGAGGTTGGAGCTCTCCATTGAAAAAGTGTTTCCTACAGGAGAAAGCAGGATCAAATTCTAAATCTGAAGGATCCATGAAAACATAAATATAATTTTTTTCATTATTATCATCTACACCTTTTAATTCTGTTTTAACATACTATATGGCCTAGGTCCATAATCTGCTGAAATTAATAAGGAGGTGCTGCTTACTTGGTCCTAGTATAAAACTCAAGAGTATTAAAAAATTAACAAACCAGAAACAAGAGAAAACCATCATAGCAGTGGATGGTTCTGTGTTTAGTGGGGATCTCTGGTTGTGAGTTATTAAAATTCTCTTTGAGTGGACTTGTCAGCAACTGTTAGTCACTCCAGCATTTCATTAGTTGCACTTTTTTTTTCACCAGTTGCTGGATTTTAATTTTTTTCATTTTCTCCTATGGGAGAGGCAGAATGTATAATGACATCTGCACTGTACATGCTGGTTGTCATAGGTATTTGTTTCTACCTCAAGTTTGCACTTTTCTCCTTGTTCAGTTGTACATACCTAACACCCAAATACAAAATCTATATTGATTTACAGAGAATTGTTTAGACTTTAGATGTAAGGAATTGCATCTAAATTGCATCTAATTTTTCAGAAGCAGGTTCATGACTAGTGGCAAGAACTAAGTTTCAGAATTACTTTGCCTTTTGAAAATTCCCTTTCAATAAAACCCCATTGGTTTAAGGAATTAAGTGCCTCCAATAAAGGCCTAAGGTTTGAGTTTGTGAGTTCTGGACATCAATAGATGGATATTTATAAAAGCCATTGCAAGTTCTCAGCATATTTCAAACCAAATGATTACATTCTTACTGCATTATTAAGTATATATTGTACAATACTCTTGAAAAATCGGTATATGAGCAATGAAGAGCATGAGAAGATATGAGAGTTTTCTCTCTGAGACAGGTTTTTATTGGGTTGTCTAATATGCATCCATGTAGACAGTATTAAAATAACACAAAGCTGGAATCAGATATCAGTTACTTAATAGGCATTAAGATGAATCAAAAAGCACAGAATTAAATTTTCAACTCCCATATCTGTATGGGAAATCTAAGATGATGCATTTGCTAGAAATTACTAGTGATTACTAGTGAATTACTAGAAAAGTCTTGATTGCATTGTGCAAAAAATAATGGTTATGGTACTAGGCAATGCTCTCCAGTCTAATTTATTCATGTTTATTCCTTATTTTTGAATTTTAAATCTATGAGCCACCTAAAGTGAAAAATGACTATGTTCAAGATGAAGGAAAAACCGTTGTAAAGATGAGCATTACTTTGCATCTATTCAATGCAAGTTGGAATTTTAGGAGTAGAGATCTAATCTTCACCTTACTCTTCTCTACAGTGCTCTCAGGGGTTTAGATAAAAATGTTCTAATCTTCAGTGGAAGATAACCTTCAAAATATTCTTTACATAAAATAATTACAACTAACAGTTTTTGAGCTCATCCTGTCCTCTAATAAATCCATGTCATGACTGTGTAGTGTCGTGCCTTGGCTCTGTGCAAACCCTGCTCAGCATTAACAAAAAATATCTCCTTATTATCAACCCTGTGTTGAGCACAAATCCAAAACACAGCCACTGCAAAGAAATCATCTCTACACTGGAAAAAGTGAGAACAGGACAAACATCAAAATCAATTTATAGATTGGGGTTACATCAAAGAATGTTTCTTGAAAACTGCTTATATGCTTGGAATATTGTGATAGATGTAAATTGTTCAGAAGTTCTATGAAAGAAAGGGTAAATAGTATTAGAGTGCCCTTGTCATTACACGAAATGGTTTATAATATTAAACAATATTGTATATATAGTATAATATTAAGAAATAAATTACTATTCCTCTACTGCTGATTGTACCGTAATTAAAAAAAAAATCTAGATTTTCAAATCAATATTTGCAATTAAGATTAAGACTTCAAGAAATGTTTTAACTTTTATTTTGCATCTGTGAAGAATTATTAGGATATGACCTATTATTAGTAACAGGTTTCTAGTCCTTTTCCTTTTTTGTGGTATTGCTTTTTGTGGTTTCAAACATTGTGATGGAAAAACTTTTCCAAGTTCTTTCAAAAGTCTGTGTGGTTATTTGTGGTGTCATAGTGTTGCAGAGCTGGGTTTGGGGAATTTATTGTGTGGATGGCCCCATTTCTGTTGAGCTCTTCCTGAAAGAAGGCAAAGAATTCTGCAGAAAACTTTTCCCTTATGGACTTTGCAGTATGTGAAAATGCCAGAGCATAGACTTCAGATTCTCCCCATCTCAGGGACTAAGTGACACACAGTCATTTTTACCTGAACAAAATAATAATAATCCATATGCAGGTACTAATCACTGTGTGGGATGTTCTAAAGTATTCCAGAGCATTTTTCAAAATTTGCTGCTGTGAGAAAAAGTAAAAGTATATATTGGTGTGTTGTTTTGGGTTTCAGCTTGAGCTAGAACTTAAGATTTCTCCTAGAATTTTTTAGGAAAAACAAACAAGATTTTATTCCAATGCCTCCTGAACAAATTTGAGGCTGTCATTATTCAATAAAAAACCCTAAATTTATTTCTAGTTGTTCTTTTATCCAAGAAAAACATGTGACTCGTAATTAAAATTCATTCAAATAACCAATGATTATTCTCCCAGTATGGTCATGCTGTTCTGAAACCTGGATGACAGAAATTCTGATCCTAGTACATAAAAAAAAAAAGGCCCATTTAAACATAATTTTTTTCTTCTCATAGAGGAAAAAGGGTTTTTTAATGTATTGACAATTTTCTTTGAGTATACTGTAGGCAGACAATTTTTTGTTTGGTTTTGGGTTTTTTTTGTTTTTTAATATAAATCAGTTTTCTAATATAACATTTTGGTTATTACAGAGATTTGGTTTAGTTTAAGACATAATCCCACAGAAACAGACACATTGTTGACTTCACTGTTTCAACTCATATACAAGTTATTGAATATTCATAAAAAATTTTTATCTGAATTTTTTTTTTAAAAGGCCAATATGCAAAAATACTGAAAAACCAATTCTGCTTCTGAGGCACTGCAAACAGACAACTTTAGAGGGATATACCTGTGTTTAGAATGGGCATATCTGTCACAGTTACTTATTTGTAAAATAAGACTGGCTAGACATTGTCTTTCTTGTCCATTTAGGCTTCAGAATCAATCAATCTCACCTATCTCTAAGGTCTAAACTAGAAGCTTAGTCTAAACTGGGAGTTTAAGCTCTTCCAGGTGATGATTCTCTCCATCTGACATCCTCTGAACTTTCAGGGAATGCCAGTATCTGATACATGCATGCTAATTGTATAAATTGTAAGTCTAAACAGGTGAGCATGGTATCCAGACCCTCAGTTTGAAGGTATGGATAAAACAACCACAAAGTACTTTAGGGTTCTACAGGCTTCATGTCAACAAACAAGGCTGACATGAAGGAAAGAAGAATGTGAAGGATGAGCTAGAAATGCCTTAGAAAGTAGAAAGCTAAGACAAGAAACTCACTTGTTTTAGACTTAGCCATTAATGACTGAGACCAAAAGCTGGGTGACCCAGGAAGACAAGACCTAAACCATATAAAATGCTTAACAACAAGCATTTCTGTTAAAGCAGCCTCAGCGTGGCTCATTCAGACATTGTAACATTGTACCACAAAGTCCACAGCCTGTTCCATTGTTTGTCATGATGATAAGACAATGTGCCTTCTAAGGAGTTGTGTTCACACAGATTAACTGTGACTTTGGAAGCAGCCTACACAGATTTGTATTGATGATATGGAAAAAGTTTTCTCACTTGGTGCTTCCTTTCCCCCAAATAAACTGGCATTCAGCAGAAGTTTATTATATGAGCTCACAAATGCCAAAAGTTGAATCCCTTATATTTTCCAATTCTATAGCAACTGTTAGCCAGTCAGCTTCTGTTTGTGCTATTTTTACTACAGGAAAATCATGGCATGATTTGCAAAGGGCCTGCTTCACCTTGGTCAGTGTAGGGACATAGGGACTTCACTGGCTTTATCCAGTAGGTCCACAGCAGTGGAAGAAGATTCTCACCACAAAGTTGTTTCTATTGTCTCCCTCCCTCTTGTATTTGGAAAGGGAGGGGACATCTATAATTTAATCTTCTTTAGGGATTGTCTGGACAAGCAATGATATAAGGCCATGCTGCATCTAATTCTACGTCTGGATGGCTAAAATCTGCCATTGAGACCTTGCTGGGAGGATGATCACATGCTGAGAGTCTTCAGCAGTGTTGTATCACTGTCCTTTTCTCACTTACTTTGTCTTTCCATTTGAAAGGTTTTACTAAGTGAGTGGTGCAGGCAGAATTTCAATTACTCATCGATGGTGGGGCAACTGCGGTCATCCCAGCACATGAAAAAAGTAGTCAGCTTCCATATTTATAGTGAAAGTGCCTTTTTTTTTTTGTGAATGACTCACTAAAAGTGGAGGCTGGCTGTAACAAAAATACATATGGTTCCCATGGCTCATTCAGGCAAAAGTGTGAATTAATTTTACTAAAAATGTTGTTTAGAACTATACTGTACTTCTAAACAACAGTTCTGTGAAATCCATTTTGCTGTAATGTGTAGGCAAAGCAGACAAGAGCAACTTCTGCTATGCTAGATGACAGAATAACCTTTCCCCTGAATTAGTTTCAGAAATCTGGCATTAGCTTTATTGCCTAGCGTTTCTCTCACATTTAAACTTTAAAAATTGAAATTCTTTATGTCTGTGTGGTAACTGAATAGCTGGAGCAGATTGAGTGAGTGATCACATGGCACTGAGAGGACAAGCAAAAGATCAGCCCCAGCCAGCAGTGCTTTAGGAAGGGCAGGTCCTGCCTGAGCAGCCTGATCTTTATGCCCCAATGACCTCCCTAGGGGATGCAGGAAAGGCTGTGGATGTTGTGTACCTGGACTCCAGCAAGGCCTTTGACACTGTCTCCCACAGCATTCCCTGGAAAAGCTGCAGCCCATGGCTTGGACAGCAGCACTCTGTGCTGGGTTAGCAACTGTGCCACATCCAGCCAGTGGCCAGTCACCAGTGGTGGCACCAAGGGATCTGTGTTGGGGCCAGTCCTGTTTAATATCTTTACTGATGATCAGGGTGATGGAATTGAGTCTGCTGTTAGCAAACTCAGGGATGACACCGTGTTGTGTTGGTGTTGATCTGCTGGAGGGCAGGAAGGCCCTGCAGAGGGCCCTGGCTGGGCTGGGTTGATGGCCCAAGGCCAATGGCATGAGGTTCAGCAAATCCCAAGTGCTGGGTCCTGTACTCTGGCCACAATAACCCCCTGCATTGCTACAGGCCCAGGGTAGGGTGCCTGGGAAGCAGCCCAGCAGAAAAGGGTTTAGGTGTGCTGCTCAACAGTGACTGAACACGAGTCAGTGTGCACCCAGGATGTGTCAGCAGGGCAGCAGGATCAGGACAGGGATTCTTCCCCTGGGCCTCAAGTCCTGTGTCCAGTTCTGGGCCCCTTAATTCAGGACCATGAAGCTGCTGGGAGTGGGTCTAGACAAGGGCAGCAAAGCTCACCCAGGGCCTGGAGTGCATGACTTGTGAGGAGTGACTGAGGCAGCTGGGGCTGCTCACCCTGCAGGAGAGGAGGCTCACGGCTGACCTTCCTGCTCTGGGCAGCTCCCTGAAAGAGGCTGCAGCCAGGTGAGCATCAGTCTTTTCTCCCAGCCCACCAACAACAGCCTTAAGATGTGCCAGGGGAGGTTCAGGTTGGACACAAGAAAAAATTTCTTACAGAAGGGGTGACTGGGCATTGGAATGGGCTGCCCAGGGAGATGGTGGAATCACTGTCCCTGCAGGTATTTGAGCAAAGACTGGATGTGGCACTTAGTGCCATGGTCTGGTTGACAAGGTGGTGTTCAGTCATAGATCTCAGAGGTCTGATCCAACCTAATTGATTCTGTGATTCCATAAATACAGCTTTCATAAAAACTGAGGAAGCTTGTGTTTCCCAGAATGTAAAATCAATAAGTTCAAGGTTTATTTCTGTAGCTGCACCACTTAGCATATTGCTAAAATCAGCAATCTTTTTTGTGATTTCTCAATCTTTTCATTCTTCTTTTTAAGGAAATGTTTGTTGACTATGTTATGCTGAAGTCTCCCTTTATGAACAAGATTTGTTGCTTTCTGTCTATCCTTTGTAATTAAAATGGCTTTTTTTAAAATGGAAAGTTGAAAATGGTATTGATAGTGTTCTGCAGTTGTACTGTCCCTCTCATGTGGTAATATAAAGATATTTTACAAATGTAGACATGTTGCAGCCTTCAGCTGTAAGAAGATATCATTTTACAGAAGAGGAGAATGAATTAAGATGCTTCTACCACTGGAACCCCCTAATTTTTCACTCTAAAGAGAGATTAATCTTCTTGCTGTTGTTTATTAATGCCATCCATTTCGTGGGAGAATAAAGTTGCTAAGTGCAAAAAGCAATTCAGTTAAAGAATACTTAAAAATGCATGCTGCTAGGATGCACAATGGTAGATGCACATACATTTCACAAATCATTCAGCACTTCCCACTTCTTAGACTTTAATAACAGTTTATTTTGTTTGAGTAGCAAAAAGTGATACTGAAGGAAAATTTGAAAATTTTAATTTTTTGTAAATGACTTATATGTGTATATGCATGTATTGAAACATAGCTAATGGCATGCAATGGCCAATATTCCTCCTTGGTCTCTAAGGGTGAAAATCAGGTGATGATTTGTCTGACTTTTACACGGCATCTCACTAAAGCATTTCAGAAAAATATTTTGGAGTGGAGGAATTGATTGCATAACTACATATTGTGAAATACTGTTGAGATTTTCCTAAATTCAGTTATACAGACATGGATAAAATTTAAAAAGTGAGATAAGTAAGAAGAAGTGCTCATCTGAGTCATTAGCAGTGTTCTGTAAGCTAGTTTTCAGTAATAGGACTATGCTGTGTCTGTTTATATTGCTGAAGTTAATGTTTTTTAAATTCTCTGTACAGTGAATGTTTGTTTTCCAAGGAAATACATATCTGAGGTGATGGTAGATATGAGTGAGCTTCAGGCTTAGTAGATAATAGATCTCAGTGACCTGTTGGAAAGACTTTTATACTGATTGAGTGGGTGTATACATTTGTAGTAAGCAAAAAAAAAAAAAAAATTCCATGCAGTTCATCAGCTGAGTGTAATGAAGTGACTCAAAGACTGAAAAGAAATGAGCTCATGCTTTAGAAAGTAATTTTTTCTGGAAATCATTGTCCTCACTCAAACCCTTGGGTGATTCTAACCTTTCTGCATGTGTTTATATTTGAAGTGGTTATGTTTTACAATGACCTTTATACAAGCTAGAATGGTGAAAGAATGTGGATTTTTCATCTGTGTAGTAGCATGCACAAAATACTTGGCTGGGTAGGATACTGTGATAATTTAATAAATTTTGCCAACCAGACATTCTGTGATGCAGTTATAGGAACAAGGAGATGAGCATGGAACTTCATGATAACTATTAACCATTGGGACCACAGTCCTCTGTGGGACCTTTTTCCAGCTCCAGTGATCCTGAGCTGGTACTAACTTAGGAGTAGGTAAGAGGAAATATCTTTACTGCAGGCTCAA
The DNA here is from genome assembly GCF_052056855.1 of Sturnus vulgaris. Lineage (NCBI taxonomy): Eukaryota > Metazoa > Chordata > Aves > Passeriformes > Sturnidae > Sturnus > Sturnus vulgaris. Next base: position 12,442,975 of record NC_142260.1, read on the forward strand.
ACTAAATGACTGAAATCTTGCCTGTTGCTCACACCTGTAAATAGAAGAAGAATAGAAATGAGGAAAAGCATCTGGCATATTGTTTTATGAACCCTGTGTGGTTACTGCACTGCAAAGAGAGAGAAAGGACAGTAACACACACGGAGCTCTTTGGGGAAAAAAGGCCAATTTATTGTACAGACAGCCCGGATTTAAAGTGTGTTAGTGCAGCCAGGACAGGACAGGAGCTCATTGGACAATTGGGAAAAACATCCTTGGGACAGCACCTCAGGATGTGTCCCACGGGAAAGACACCAGGGGTTAATGTTGGTGATGAATTCCACTCTGTTTGTCACCGTGTTGTCACCCTGGGAGACTCCTCCCTAACTGAAGCTGCAGTCAGCTTGTCAGCCTGGGAATGGAGCTGAGAGTCAGGAGAAATCCAGGCCTGAAAGGAATTTCCAAGCTGTAATTGCCCAGCTCTCTAAATGTGTGTGTCCACAACCCTGCCACATTTCCTGTCCTGGCCACAGCTGGTGACCAGCTATTGTGTGGATCAGACGAACATGTTGTGCCAGGCAAAGTGTGTGACCAAAGCACATTTCAAAATAACTTCCTTGAAGCAGTAGAACCAGCAACCAGTTCAGCATGAAAATGACTCAGAAGCAGCAGAATGGAGTCTGTTACACCCCCTGGCAGCACTGCTCCTTCTTGAAGATCTTTCTGCTGAGTATGGGATGGGAGGGAAAAGGGAGAAAGGAGTAACATAAAAGAAATGCCTTCACCCTCTTACTCCACACAGGCTGTGTGTATTTAAATAGGAAAAGAATGCAAGACAACTCTTGTCTAGTCACTCCTTGTTCAAAATTTGTATTTTCTTTTCAGCCATGGAAAAGATGTAATTTTTAATATCACACATCTCAAAGCTACTCATCAGCTTCACAGTCAGTTTGAGGTAAGATGCAGAATATATCAGAGTTGAAATGTAGATAAATTTTACAGTTAACAAGACTGACATTAAAAGTCCTGCTACTATTTAAGAACAGCAAAAAAAGCCTTTGGTTCTAAATGATGTGTGTCATGACATCAGTTTAACTTCATGTAGAAGTTTAATCGGTCAATTCTTTTGTACCAGGGTTAGTGGGTATCTAAGTAGAAAACAACTTTTCCTTGAATAATTGGGTGTGTTTTCCTTTCAATTTTTAGAGCTGGAAATTGATATGCTACAGCAAGTCTGTGATATGCCAATATAAAATTCACCATAATGATGCAGTCTGATGGTATTTTGCAGATTCCCAGAACCTAATGTTAAGTGAAAATGAAGAACAAATTTTTACTTCTTACCTGTTGTGAACAAATATATTTTCAATAACCTATGGAAGCCTTAGATGGACTGAAGTATTTTTAATTTTTTCTCTAGAAGACTTCTTGCAGCTTTTTAAATGTTACTGGAAAGTTCACTTATTCCTTGGTTCTTTTGTTGCTCCTTGGAAGAAATTTATTAAAATGCTATTTTAAAGTATTGAAAGTGAGCTGCCACACTTTCTAGTTACCCTGCAAGCAATTTAAAGTGAATGGGTTCTGTGTGATCTTTCTTAATTTTTCTGCTAATTAAACATGAAGCACAGTGTTGTAAATACAGCCAGTGTAAATGGCATGCCATAAAGCACAGCTTTGGAAATGCTCTGACAGTGCATTTAGTTTGGTTCATTGACAAAAAAATTAAGGATGTTTTTGAATGCATACTCAAGCTGCAATTTTTTCAAAGGAATGGAGACAGAAGAGAGCATATTTTTAAAAGTCTCTGCAACACATCTTCACAAAAAATAGGTCAGATGTCTGCTCCTTATTGTAGCTGTAGTGAGACTGCTGGAAAAAAGGATAACAGAGAATGTGAAGACAATTAATAAAATTGTTTGATATAGGATAGTGTTCTAGGAAGCTGTAAAGCTTTCCTGAAACGCACTTTGATCGTTTTTTCTTGCCTATAGAGCATTATAGGAGTACAAGATCCTGTACATTTAGCAGAGGCACCAGTCAGACTGACAAGATGTTGTTCTGCAAATCATGCTGATAAAGAAATATTCCATTATTTCTCTGTAACAATTCAAATGCCTCCTTTTTCTTTGTTTGTTTCCTCTCATCATAGGTCATATTCTGTGTCATAGAGGTCTTTAATGTTTTTAAATATAGTGCATTTGCTAAGCTCATCTAAGAAAAGCAATTAATGCCTGTGTTCTGCAAGTACTGAAACCAGCCAAAAATATTTGTATTTGTTGATGCATTGTGCTGTTTGCACTGTGTCACTCAAACAAAGCAGGTATTAGGTTTAGCAGATATTAGGTTTAGCATTGAGATTGAAGGTGATAGGAACAATAACTTTAATACAATCACTATTTTCTATATCTTCTATTGCCATCTCACTGTTAGCTTGCAAACACTAAGACCAATGAGGACTAACTTAAATTTTACCAAAGAAAGGATAATTCTTTCAAGGTAATATTCTGATATAACCAGAAGGAGAAATGTGAGAAACCAGAGATACATGCAGTGAGGGGTTCCTGGTTATTAGGACAATCCTTCTACTGGTCTGAAAAATAATAAACCTAGGAAGGAAATTGTATATATATATTCATGGGTGCCAGCTTTGAACTACGTGGAATCATTATTAGTCCACAATGCAAATGTTTCTACTTTTGGAAGTAGTTTATGAATATGTGGACATGAACTTCTGAATAGTTTCTATGTAGTTCCACTAGAAGTGAAGATTTGGAGATGCAAATTACTTACATGGATTTTTTTTTTGTTTGTTTGTTTTTTTTATTTCTTTGTCCTGAAGTGTCATGTGCAATTTGTTCTGTCTTGCTATATATGCAAAGTTGAAGTCCTTCACTGCCACTTTGATTTCTTTTTTTCCCTTTTCTTCAGCAGTTTTGTGGGCATACAGATGCAAATGTCTTCTTTCATTTGACTTTTCATTATGTGCAGTGTGGTCTCATCAGTTTTATTGCCTCTTTGGTCTGGACTAAACATAGAAGGGCAATATTAATAGAAGAACTAATAGTTATTTCTACACCCCACCTCCCTTAATTAATGATATCAAAAGCTGTAGTAAGAAATCTGAAGACCATTCTTCCTTGAAGCCTCTTGTGTTAAAAAAAGGTTTATATCATGTGATGCTTAGAGCACTGAAGTGTTGCTCAGTTTAGCTCTTTAGATAAACTGACACTAATTTTGCCAGACTGATGGTCAAGTTTTCACTTCTATAATTTTTGCAAAGCAAAATCAAAATTCTTATAATGTGCAAAGCAAAATGTCATATTACAAGGTTGTAGCTGGGTCTATTTTAATTCACAAAGCAAGTATTTTATTCTTTTTGTTAGAAGCCTTAGGAGAATATTAGAGTATTCAAGACCAAACAGCAGGATAACCCCAAGCAAATACTGACCTCTCTGCTCTTGAGTAATGAGCAAAATTAATCTTTGCAGTCTTGTTCAGCAGTTATTTATCATGACTGTGTATTATCTAAAACCTTAAAACTTCTTGCAATGCAGTTCTAATAGAGGTCCAGAATTTATTGGATCACAGGACATATTTTGATTCTGGAAATTCAGTAATAGAATCATAATGATCCTAATTTTTTTTCTAAGATCGTTTATTGTGCATTCAATTTTTTACAGTTTTAAAAGTGAAACAGAAAATCTCTTGCTAAAGAACTGCATCTGAATTTAAAAAAAAGATACACAGTGGAAACCACCCCAAGTCTGAGGATTCTTGAACTTTGTTTCACTGTTTCACAGTGGTTCTTTCAATGTCTCAGTCTCTGGTGTTGTTCTAACATGTAATCTTCTTGTCTTTTATATAAAACCAAGCCCATGCAGCCATCATTCCACTGTGCCTGAGTTTGAACTGTGCAATGTGCTGTGCTTGACATGATCTTAGGCAAGCAAGTTTTTCTGGAGTGCACCTGTACATATTTCTTTCTTTTATGTTCCTATATTCTTGTTTCTTTTCTATAAAGTTCTTGATACATTATAAAATGTGCACTATAAAACTATAAAATGTACTGGCTAACAGAGACTGGAATCTTTTGAAGAAATCAGTCAGGCTGATTTTGCTGACTGTTAGACCACTCTTGCTACTTCTTCAGTCTACCCAAGGCATTTAGACAACTCCTTCCATTTTGTTGTTACCTCTATCAAGGCTGTAACTTTCCCCATCTTTAAGGGTAACACTACTCTGTTCAATCTGAATCATGGTGGGGATTAATGAGATTTGACAATATTTGAGTATAAGTGAAATGCACCAAAGAATAATGTGTATTTAATGCCCTCGATGAGAAATATAAAACTGGCCTTACTGATGTCAGAAATACAAAATTTTAAGTCTATCAAACTTAACAATAATTAAAGCATCTCATTTTAGCAGTCTTTTATCAGTTATAGAGCACAAGAATATATCCACTAGCTTTCAGAGATGTGTTATTTTAAAAGAAAACCCCTCTGGCAGTTTTGAATTAAGATTTCTGAGGGTAACTGTACCTTCCTCAAACCTTGTTCTGAATTATGTAACCTAAGAGGAGAAAATAAGTTATTCTCTTGTGTGGAGGCTGGATTGACAGTTCTTAAACTGGCCATATTGAAACTCTTGCCATATTGAAACTATTGGAAGTCCCATGCCCTGCAGTCTCATGACTTGTAGCATACCAGCAAGATTTTTTTTTTTAAGAGTAGGTTCCATTTTCATGGACTTCAGTGAAAACTTTAAACTATGGCCTAGTGTAGGTTAAAAAAAACAAAAAAAAAGCACAAGCTTTTTCTGTATTTAAGAATCCCCAAACATACAAAACATGATCTGCAGTAGAAGAAGCTCGATTTGTGACTTCTCCATAGATGGGATGGCACTGGATATCACCAACAGTGGAGTTCAGAGTCAGGCTTTCACTGCCCTTGTGCAATGTTGCATTAAAAGCCTTGCTATTGGGCATTGCAGAGGTAATTTCAGCTACCATGCTGTTGTGCTTTGATGGTTAAAATGTGAGATATTCTTATCTTTATTGCTTCTATGAGAGTGTTCCAGATGAAAGTCATGTGAATATCATGGTCTGTCTCAAAGCAGAGATCCTGGATGAGCAGAGACATTACAGTTCAAGCATTAAAATGTCCTGGTCTTAATGGTTATTTAGAGCAGCTGGATGAATATGAAAAAGGAAGAAAAAAGGGGGGAAAAAAGCAAGGGACATTAAATTGGTTCATAAGTTTAGATAAATTGCATGTTTATATTATTAGCTGGTTTGCTAGCAAGTGTGTGCTAATAGAGTAGTGGTCAAGTGCCTTTTGGTAAACCACATATTAGATGCTATGTTTCATAGCAGGATTGTCAATATGTGGTCTGTTAACAGGGACTAAGTGTCATATTTATATGGTCATATTTGTATTTATAAACACTTGTACTGCCAATCTGGTAATAGCACAGCAGAGAGATTTTATACTCTTTCTGTAGCAAATTGATTGATTTTAAGCCAGTGAAAATTTACTGTAAAACTCACAAACAAGTTATGAACTAAGAACTATTGACCTGCTTTATTCTGTGAATAATTATAAATATGTTAGAGAAAATGATCATTGTATGGGGAATGATTTAAAATAGACATCAAGTAGTTTTTAATTCACTGAGAGCTGATTTACAGTCTATAAGAAACAGTATGTTTAACACAGTAATAATGTTCTTTATGCATTGTATATGAAGAGGGAATGTGAAATCTTAGCTACACATTTCTTGTTCATGCTTACATTCAAGACAATTTACTGTTTGGAGCATGAGGCCATTAGAATACATCTGATATATTATAGTCCACTCCTATCCCCTGAGAAATATTCTCTGTATGTACATTCTGTAGAGAAATAGTCTCTATTACAGTTAACCCTTTAAATTAATAGATTTCTATATTTGCTGCCTGGTTTGGACACAAAAACAATCCACATATTCTTGCTGTTCATGCTGGGCTGAATTTTTATTTGTGCTGAAACAGTTGATTGCAAGTAACAAATGCCAAAAGCATTTTGTATGATTTCAGGTTTCTGCCAACAGAGGCTGGCCTTGTTTAGTTCTCTGGAAATGGCTGCAGGGTATAATTGAATGTTTGCAGACAGTTGAGTCAGCGTGCTGGAAAAACAGTCTGAGGAAAGTAGAGAACACTGGAAAGTGAAGTCTTTCCTACAGGATTACACTATCAATTATGTTCATCTTTATTCCAGCATATCGTTGTCAAGCTAGATTTTTCACTTTTTTTTACTTATTTTTACATGATGTAGGAAATCTTCTATCGTTTGTGTTGACTAATAAAGGGAAAGCCTATCACCAAGCACACTGCTCAGCCACTCTTTTCTTGAAGAAAATATATTACTGAGCTATGTATGATCTTCTGCTGTGTTTTAATGATCACTCTACTCTCACTGCAGCAGCTCGGTTTGCAGGATACAAGAAAGTATCTGAATGATTTTTCTTCTTTATGTAGAACTGAAGTTCAACTCAGAGTAGTCCAGCAAAATCATATATGTCCAGATCTAGTCACAAATTATTTTACTTTATTTAATCTCAAAAATGCCTTTTTCTTTTCCCTTTTTTCCATAATTTTTCTTTTCCCTTTCTCCTTTTTTTTTTTTTAATTATTTTTCCCTTTCCTGCCTATTTCCTAATTTCATTTCTTCAAACATTCTCCAGCTTTGCTTTTTTAAATTTTCTCCAGGCTAACACTCTCCAACCTCCCTATTGAAAAAGTAAGGTGACAGTAATTAACACTATGTGATGATATCACCTTTACACTGTTAATTCTCCTTGATCTGTTTTCTGTGCCCCTTGTTTTCATGTCCAGTTTATCTTTTTGTCATTGTTAATTCTTTGGATTAAGGGCTAGCTTCTTATTGTCTTTTGTTGCACAGGGCTACACCACAATGCACTACAATATACACTACAATACAATGTATACACTACAATAATTCTCCAGCTGAATTGCTCAAGAACAGCATTAAGAAATAAGTAATACACAGTATCAGGAGTAAGATGTTGGGAACAATTATTGTTAGTCCTCAATTAGCCACCTGCCAAACAAATTGTAAATTGGAGACATTTAAGACAATGAGGACAGTATATTGCAACACTTCCTAGATAGTTTTCTAGATATTTCCCTGACTTTTTAGAGTATTTCAGAACTATCTGATTGCTTACTGTTGAAAAATTGGTTTCTTATGCTGAAATAAGTATGCTCCTCTTCCTCATTAATGCTTTTTTCTTATTTTTTTCTCAATTTTCTGAATCATAGGACGTGTTTTCTCTACTTCTGGGGAAAATTGAGATATCTCTCATTTGAAGGCATTGCAGGAGCTGAGAAGTATCTGTATCTCTGTGGAACAACTACATCTATCAGAGTGTTACCCTTGGGTTCAGCCTTCTCATTGTTGACAGATATTTTCTTGCAGATTCTCACACTCTGTTTTTGTAAACAATGAATGTTTTGCATTTCTCTTTGGAGGAAGAGAGAATTGATGGGCTGGTGATGGGACCTATGGGGTCAGGAGGAATTATCCTCACTGGCCAATCCATGGTCACTGCTGGAATTCTATAAATAGACATGAAATGTAAATAAAGTGCTTCTTTTTCCTGCTTGGTTCCTCGGAGTGTGAGTGTCTCTCTGTCATTTGGTGACATCAGAGTGCAGTGTTACTGGAATAATTGGTTTTAACACAGAACTAGAAAACTTGATGTGGTGCTTGAGAAAGCTTTCCGAGCCATATGACAAGTGAAAGAAGATTCTATAGATTCTGTTACTTCTGACAAAATTAGTGAGAGATACAGTTGCTGTTTCTGAAAAAATCAGCCTAATCTTCATGGACATTTGTCATTTTACACTTTAAAGAGAAGATTGGTGGATTTACACACTTGGGGCTTATTAAAATTGAATTTTTTTCCCCAACTTCCACTGGTTCCATTGAAATTCCAGCCTGAGAAAACAATCTTCAAAAAGCAGAAGACAGACTGGAGCCAAATGTAGTCCACTCTACATCGGTATTGACTGAAACAGGAGATAACCACATGATTTTATATGTCTCACTGGACTACCAGTGATGCCATAGAATCACAGTTAAGAGAATTCCTTCTAACGAAACAAACTGGTGCAGACCCCTACTATGCTTTTTGTTTTTCATCACAAAAGATTGTGTTAGTTGCCAGTTTGAATTTTCTAAAGATTTATGGTAAAATCACATTTTTATGCTTTTACCATTCAATGGAATGAAACTACTGCCATTTGCTTTTCTAGCTCATGTTTACAAATACAAATAATATTTAGAAATCAAAGCTCCAGAAAGGTTCTTTGAACTTTAAGCCCTGTTGAAAGGTAGATATATTAATGGCAGCTCAGAGCAGTGATGATGTGGCTCTGTTGTTTTCGTGCTGGGGCTGGCTCGTGTTCTGGCACATCTCATCTGGGGTAGAGTGCACATGAAGCTGTCTGCACCCATCCAGCAAGGCAAATCCCACACTGGTCCTGTTTAGCACATCCAGGAGACCTCTGTGAGATAGCAAATAGGAGGCTATTTTTGTATTAGGAAAGAATATTTAAACTGTTTCTTAAGTGTCAAGCCAAGCATAAAAGTGACTTTAAAAGTTTGAAAATGACTTGCAGAGAATAAGAAACTGCAGTGCTGGAACATTTTTATTACTGCACATAAGGCAAGACTATCCTTTTCTCATGTATAACTTGCTGCTTTGTGAGAGTGAGTAACAAGAAAGACAAGTATTTCTAAGCAAATGTACACTGATATGTTTCACAGTTTTGGAAATATATTCATGAGATTTTTTAAGTATGTTTATCATATGGTACAGAGATGTCCCATTTTGAACCTATTTTCTGAGAACAGAACTGGGCTTTAAAAAGATTTTGCTGTTGGTTAAAGGTGCTGATTGTTCATCACTACTGTTTTCCTGTATATCTAGGAGTTTCAGAAGTATATGTTGCTGATGAATATTTATTTCTTGACTTATTTCCCTTTATTCAACTAGAAATACAAAGTGTTAAAATTCACCAGTCATTTCTAGAAATAGTGAGGATGTTTTATTTGTTGCATAGGATTCCCAACATTAATGCCATTTAGTGTGTATTGTGCCATTCTGTGTATCCACAGAAGTCCACAATTCTGTGAAATTCATAAAGAATGAGGCTCAATGAAATCAGTGAAGGGATGTGTGACCTTCTGTTTCCCAAGGATCAGCACACTAATGCCTTCATGAAGGGAAATTAAAAAATGAAATCAAGACTGAGAATAGATTTTTACCTGTTCTCCCTGTGTTATCAGGTGGTCCCTGAAGAGCAGTTGATACCAGATATCCTTTCACAACAGCCTCTCAAGGGAATAAAGCACAGGCAGCTTTCTCTGAGGTTTTCTTCCCCCTTATGACTGTTTTTGCTACACCCTTGACATGACCATTATATTCTGCAGCATTTCAAATTGTCATGAAAACTCGTTCAAGCAGAAAATTTACCATTAGAGACACATGCCTTGGTTTATTTTAGGAAAAAGTATGAATAGTTCTAGGTCTACATATAAAATTTTTGTCTAGAGGCCATTTTTATACTCAGGTTATAATAAAGACTCAAAATAGATCAGAAAACATGATGTCAGCTTGCTTTTACTCTCTCTGCTGCAGGATCTGTTGGCAATCAGGCATACCAACTTAACATTTCTTTGAAAGAGTGACAGTGAATTCAGACTGAGCTGTGACCTACTGTCAGGTAGGATATGTGGACTACATTTTTTCCTGTCTCCTTTCCTTTCCATTTTTGTTTTTCCTTCTTTTGCTCACCTTGGATGAACTAACAAAAGATGTTTTAGCGTGACATAATGCCTCAAAATGGGGAGGAGGGCATTTTTATTATTTAATTTGAATGTTTTACATTTCTGCTTTGTCCTCAAGACTACTTAAAACAAATGAAACATGACAATATGGCCTCATCTTCTGTCCCAGAAGGTGCAGAATAAAAAGGAGGAAAGCTATGAGTCATCCTTGAAATGGGACTGTTTTAGTGATAACCTGAAAAATTAGTAATAATATAATAATTAAATTTAAATTACTGATTAAATTATATATATGTAAAATTGGAGTGGACCAAGGGTTTGTATGTAGATTCCTACTCTCCCAGGGCAATAACATACAACATGTGTTTGTTGTAACAGATTTTTGTGTAGCCTCTTCTTAAAGCCCTCCAGTAATTTAAGTCTCCCACCAAATTTGCAAGTCCTCATGACAATTCATTTATGTTTTATATCTTTCTAATATGAACATTTTTACACAGAAAATATAAGTTTAATCTAATATCACTTGCTGCAATTTAGGTCCTTGATTTTTCTTCTTTCCTTAATTATAGCTAGAAAAGAGTTTTTTACCTTTCCTTCTTTAACAGTCTTTCATATTTTAAAAATTAATATTGTATCTTGTACTTTGGTTTTCTCTTCCCTAGATCAAATCATCACAATCTTTTCAGTCTTTACTCACAATTTATGACTCCTGCATTTTTAATACTTTTTGTCCTTTTTATCCTCCTTTGGATTGGATTTTTGCTAATTGATTAAGACATTTGTAAATCATTCCCCATAGCCAGTTACAGAATTTTAGGCAGTACCCTTCCAGAATCAACCAGAAGAAACAAATTCCTTCCTGATGCTTATATAGAGAGATTTCCCTTTAATTTTCATTATATGGTTTGGTTTTTTTCCCTAGTATCCTGATCTGGTTGATATGTGTTCAGATTAATTGCTGGAACCTCAGATTCTCTTCTGAGGACCTTACAAGCCTCAGTGGTTTTTTTATCTTTCTTTTATATAGTTGATCAGTTTATTCTATGTGTGATACTTTACTCTGGTCATGTTTCCTCAGGCATTTATTTAATCAAGATGATTCTGAGTTCTTACCATGGTCTTAGAAGAGCTAGCATGCTCTTCCAGCTTTATTTTTGTCTTCAAGTTTAATAGGAACTCTGCTGATCTGCTCATCTTAGATGAACTGGCATAGCCAGGATATATTTTTTTCCTATTACTTAAATTTCATGCCAACTTGAGATCATCACTTATAAAAGGACTCTAAATCAGTCAATAAACACCACAAATTATTAAAAAATGGCAGTAACCATGTCTCACAACCTGGATATCTTACTCTTTCAAGCTGTCCACAAGCATGTTTTGAGTGCTTTGCCAGGTAGAATGAATCCTATGCTTCAGGTCAAGTCATACACTTAAAACAAGGTGTTTGTATTGGCACCTCGATAGCAAAAAGAAGGAAGGCAGTGATATTTCAGTGGTCTAGCACTGTAGGAATACTGGACCAAGTGGGAGCTTTGAGAAGCAGACATGAGGAATGAGAGATATGTGTTTGTGTCATACAGTGGTAGGCTTCTCCCAGAGCCTGGACAGCACTTCTGGTGAAATGCTGGGACACTTGGTGAGTGAGACAATGGTTAATAGCACAAGTGAAGATTTATACTCTTCTCTCCCCCCACCCTGTGTTTCTTAGTAGGAAGAGATGATTGAGGGCATCTTATCGATGAATACAATTATCTTCAGGGCAGGTGTCAAGAGGGTGGAGCCAAACTCTTTCCAGGGCTGCCCAATGGCAGGACAAAGGGCAATAGTCACAAAGTAAACCACAGAAAGTTCCCTCTGAATACGAGAAAAATTTCTTTGCTTTGACAGTGATGGAGCAGTGGAATGGGCTGCTCAGAGAGGTTTGGAGTCTCCTTCTCTGCAGAAATTCAGAGCCTGGACACAATCCTGTGCAATCTGCTGCAGGTGAGCCTGCCTTAGCAGGGGGTTAGACCAGAAGATTTATAGAGGCCCCTTTCAACCCCAGCTATTCTGTGATTCTCCAGTATAACAGCCATAGCTGACCAGTCAAGGTGCTTATAAATGCTGAGTGAAGCCACAAGTATTGCTGTGATCACCCCAAACTCAAATAAATAAAAAGAGTGGATGTAAACAGGTAGAGATCAAAAATCAAAGCTTGTGACCTAGACTGTGAACCAGCTGCTAATTAAATCAGTGCTCTCAAAATACTGGAAGTGTAGGAGCAATTAATACAAATATGAGTGCTAACTTTCATAAATAACTTCATCTCTGTGTGTTCTTTTAGAGTGATTACAAGAAAAGTTCAAGGACAGACTAGTAAAGCTGAGACAATAATGAAAGCAGCTGATTGTCAAGGGACTCTTGCAATAAAAGTACCGTGTGTATTGTGTTGTGTATTGTGATTTATTATTTCATCTTTAAGTCCTTGCATTTCACTCCAATTTTTACTCCAATCATCCTTTAATTTTCTTCTTTCACAGCATCACCCACCAATGTCACTGTGTGTTCTCCCACAGGAATCTGAGACAGGGTGAGCTGTCAGGAAAGGACATGAAGTGGTGATTAATACTCTGGGTGTACAGTCAGACTGTTGTCTTGTTGGTATTGATCATATTTTGTGGATGTCTCTCTTGGAGCACATCTACTGCCATAACTATTTGATTCTATGTGTTGCTTGTATAAATATTGATCATGCTCTCTTGAATGTGCCCCTGACATCTTTTTAAAGAAATAAGAATAAGGGGGATCCCAAGATCAACTGTTTGTGAAAACAGATGTACAACAGTTTGGGGAGACATACATAAGGCTTTCTGGCAAGAAAAAAAATATCTTATTTTCTTGGTACTACCTTTCCCATCTACAAAAAGATGGTTTTTAACCTGTTACATGATTTTCCTTGTCTGTAATTACTAAATGCCTATTGACATCTGGGTTTCTAATGTTTGCTTGTCTCAGATCATTCCAGGGTGCTACATTAATTCTGTTATCTTATATGAGAAACAGCAAATCTCAAGTCTTAGCCTCCATTTCACTAACTTTTTGAGGTAGTGTCCTGGTTTTGGGCAAATTTGGGGGAAAACCTCCAGAAGGAGCCCCCAGACAGCAAACCCCACGACTCCTCCCCCCCCACCCCACCGGGTTCGGGAAGAATTTCCTCGGAGAAGAGTGGGAGAAAAAAACCTCTTTATTTAACAAGCAAGACACTCCCCAGCACAGGGAAAAAAGACAACACCAGCTGACAAAAAAACTCTTTCACCGTTCTGAAGGGATGACAAACTCAGTCTCTCTGGCGAGTGGTCGCTCAGTTATCAGTCTCTGGCGCTGGGGATGACTGCTGCAGGTGACAAAGTGTAGCCTCCCGGTGTTTCTTGGGGTTCCCAGGTCCCCGTCCGTTCAGATGGTATCCAGGAGAGGGAGGGGACGGGGTGGAAGAGAAAACAGTCCAGGGAAAAAGTTGGACTGCCTAGCTGAACTAACTAATAAGCAGAAAGCAAGGGCAAAGCGAAGGAAAGAAAAAGGCAGAAGCAAGCAAGCAGGCAAGCAAGCAGGCAAGCAAGCAGGCAAGCAAGCAGGCAAGCAAGCAAGCCGAGCTAAAACCTCTCCTAAACATAGACCGTGGGGGAGGTGAGCCGGCTGATAACAAGACAAAACAAAGCTTCACTCTCAGACTCAGTCCTGGAAGCACAGGACATAATACCAAACATAATCAGGACACACGATTGGAGATAGAAACACCATAACATCACCCTAGGACAGGTAGTCTGCATGACATTATGTAATCATGGAAATAGGTTCCAGGCCATTTTCTGAAAAATGTCAGCTGCACTGTGAGCTCAAAACTTTTTTTATTTGGCAGGGATGTGCTTGTAGGATACAGTGAAATTATTTATACAGAAAATATTAAGTAATTGGGACTGGAAAAATGGTGTGCAGGTAAACTCTGGCTTACATCTGCTCTCAGCCAGGACATTGATGCTGTTCGTGGTGTATCCTCAAATCCTGTAAGAGTGATGTGCACTGAATGCTGTGCTGCTTTTTTGGAATGAAGCACAATGATAAGTTGCAGAAATGCAATTTTTATTCTTTGAAATAACACTGTAACTTTTAGACACATTTCTATTCTGTGAATAAAATAGGATATATCTAGCTTTCCTAAAACACTGAGACCCCTAGATAATATTAAGTTCTGTCATTTTCAACATAAGTCGTTTGTCTTAAGATTCTTTCTTCTTAGGTAAATGGCTGAGTGTTCTCTCTTGGAACTGTAAGTTACAGAGAGAGATTTCATCACTGATAAGTTAAAAAGCTTATCTGCATTTGGAAGGCTTGCTGCTAAATGAACAACAACAAAAAAATTACAACTCCCCTCTGTTATAAGAAGGCATGCATAGTTTATGGCTTGTTTCTTGCTCTTTCTTTTTTGCCTTTATATGTTGAACTTGTTCTCAGAATTGAATAAATTAATAGGACTTCTGTTATTCCAGTTTTTCATTCCTAAAATCATAGCAATACATAGTGATTTTATTTTCATATTTTGTCCTGTTGTATTCCTGGCTAACATGTAGCCTTTGGTATGTGACTTGGTTTCGAGTAGTTTGAGCAGCATCTCTGGGGTTTCACTAAAGGACTTTGATGGAAGAGGTAATACTTTTGAGGCCTTAGTGTGGATGCAGATGGTTCTACTCTGAAATCTTGGCTTATGCAGGGTAAAGGACCAACAGTGTTGATCATTTCTGTAAAAAGATCCTATTGATTCCCCATTTCCTGAAGGTGTATTGACCCCTCTAGGAATAAGTGCTTTAAAATTTGCTGATCTGGGGTTATAAGTGTCTTAAGAAATTTATAGAAGTTTGCACATCACCAACATCATTGGGACTAGTTCCTAAATTATATATATTCACTGTTCTTCATGGGAGAGGAAGGAAGGATTTGGGGGGGAAATCTTTGTGTCTCTGTTTAGAAAAAAAACTTTAAAATTTATTGGAAGTTTCTTCAGAGTAGAATGAAATGAAGAAGATCTGATCCTATTCCATGTGTACTATCATAAATCAGTCCATCATGGCTATAATATTTCATGTAACTAGACCTCTTGATTGTTTCTATGCTTGACCCTATCCCTTCCCTTGTTTGAAACCCTCAGGATTTTAGTTTATTCTTTATCTTAGCACAAGATGTTTGAGGTAATGTCAATAGCTCTAAATTTTGCCTGTCTTGAAGACACAGGCCTAATCCCAGTTCACTGCCCTATTACTTTTGTATTTAATGGAGAGAAATAGGCACGTCCAAAAAACAAATGATCCCACCTAATCTGAACACGTCCTAGAGGTGTCTGTCCCTAAGAGGAGCCTGATATATCAGACCAGCAGAGAGGATGTCCAGCCAGGCAAAGGTCACAGCAGTGGCAGTAATAATATTGTTATAATGCCCTGCCTCTTCTGTCCCCAAGAAATGGTGCCTCATGTGCAACCACGGGGTGAAAGTATTTTCCTGAATCCAAAGAATACTTGTTTAGTGATTCCCCCCAATTTTTGCCTAGATGATAGTGACATTTTCAATTCTCTTGGTGATACTGGAGTCGCTAAGTTCTTTAACTTGACTTACCACTTAGTGCAGATACTCAAGCAGACACATTTGGTTTTTCCACAAAAAAGCTGTCAGCTGAGACCCTGTGTGTGACTTTCCTATCTCTGCTGGTTGTGTAGGGCAATCTGTTGCAAGTGCAGCTCTTGTTCTTTCTCCACCTTGAGGAGGGAGGGCAGTGTGTGCTTGTCAGGGCTGGGTGGACATCACCAAAGCGTGCTGTGTGTGATGGCAGCTCCTGAAGCAGAACAGAAGGTGCTCTATTTTTAGACTGGTGAGCTACTGCTCTTGGTCAACTGCTGTACTCCATGAAGTTCCAGATGCAAGGCTCCCTCCAGGCAGCTGAATCTGGCTGTCAACACTAGCTCATATGTTCACGTTGCTGCATTTAGCATTACAGTGGGTTTCGGAGAAAAAATGCTTCAAAAACATCAAGTGCACAGTTTGTAAGTGTTTATTTAGCAGAAGCCTAAGATGTTATGGATTGCATGCTAGCATATAGTCAAGTGATGGTGACAGCTCACAGGCTGCCTCACTGCCAGGAAGCTTCTATAAAATCTCACCTGTTAAAAATCGAGCTGTTATGTTTAAAAGAAAGTGAAAGAAATTAGTGTTAAGCAGTTTTTAAACTGATATGTGTATCATGTGTTTTATTAAAATAATTTTTAGGAGTGCTCAGTGTGGTGGATGAATGGTCTTTTTGCAGTGTCTAGAATTACTGGATGGAAAGTGATGCACTGATTCTGAGTTACCAACCTTCAGTACTGATTTAATAGTTATTTCTTCCAGTAATGTTCTTTATTGCTCACCCTATCCAAAATTAAAGTAGCATTCTCTGCCTTGAGGCCAAAGAAATTAGTGGAAAATGTCCTAAATCCTATCTGTTTCTGGGGAGTCACACTAAATCAGACATTTTGGCAGGTGGGTGTTCAAGAATGAATTCCCCATTCGTGTGAGACACCATGGAAGGCCACAGGAATGAATCATCTGCTGCACTGGGTCTGGTCTGCCCATCACTGCTCACAGCTCTCCCCTTCCAGCCTGCCTGGCTCTTGGCTTCAGAGCACATCAATCTCCTCCCAGTCTGAACCCATCTTTTGTGATCTTTAATGAAGGGCAGGCTGGGAATCTTCATCTCACGTTCATTTCTATCCAGGTATTTTGATTTACTGTGGGTTTCTATTTTCTGAGGCCGTGTCTGATTGGAATGTGACCTTTGGTAAACTAAGAGTGGTTTTTCAGTTCAGCCAACCATTTCAACACCCTCATGTGAGTCTCATCCAGCCTTGTGGATTTTTCATGGAGTTCCTAATCTGCTGCTCCTTCACTGCCAGCTGTCCTCCTTTGCAAACTGTGCTGATCTATCTGGAGGCTCAATTTTCCTTTGAGGATCAGCTAACTCACTGTGTCCTGTGCCATTTGTAACCATATTGATTCCTCCATCCAGCAACCCACCTTCACTTTCCCCAACTTTCCTTTGCAACTGGCAAAGTCTTTCTAGCTCTTTTTTTTCCTTCCTATTTAGAGTGCTTGAAAGGGATTTTTGATTCACCAAATCTCTTGATAAAAACTCTCTCAGTTTTCTTCAGTGCTGAAATTTTCCCTATCAACTTCAAATGAAAATATTTACTCATTTGTTTGGAAAATGTTTTGGGAATTTTGTCTTTGCCATATTATGTTGATTTTTTTCCCCTTAGTGCAAATGTCATGGATCAAATTTTTCAGATACATAGAATTACAAATAAAATTCCTAAAATCAATAGTTTTATAAAGAAAAATATTTCATTAAAAGCTAACAAAAAAACCCATAAGCATTTCAAAAAGAAATAAATCTTTCAAGAATTAATTCCTTTATCAAATTATTTTTTTCAGGGTGATGTGCAAAATCTAGAACTCGTGTTGTAGAATAAACAAGCATTATTAAATATGAAAATAAACAAACATTTGTTTCTTATCTATCAGAATGGAACTTTTGGTGAGAGAGAGAGAGAGAGAGAGAAAGAACATTGTTTAAAATTATAAACAAGCATTCTTTTCATATGCTTTTCCAGGAAAAAGGAGATGCTTGCATAATGGTTAATTCAGACAGCCTATTCATAAAAGCCTTCATTGAAACTTGTTTCTTTTTCTTATTTTTTTCCCCCCTGATAATATAGCTCAATATTTGTTGATAAAACAGCTTGCTTCCCCCCAGATGGTAGTGCTGAACTACCCAAGAGCAGATGAGAAATTACACAAATGTAGGTCTACTTCTTTTTAGGGAAAAAAAATTGCACAAAACATATGCTGACTATTTGTTGCCCTAAACCCTGCTTCATTCACTCAGAGAATTAATGACTTGAAAGTATAAATAATGAACTCAGTTTATTTGGAAGAGGAAGGATATCTTCACTGTGGGCTATTGAATTCTAAATAGTAGGTCTGAAAAGATATATGAATGCATAAATCTTAGGTTTTAAAAAAATTAAACACAGAAAATTTCTGCTTAGTTCTAAGGAAATTAAAAAAAAAAAAACTAAGGTATATAAAAATAAAAATAATGGAGCACCCAGTGGAAAATTTGCATTTAAAATGATCAGCAAAGCAGCTGATGTGGTTTCTGTTAAATTCTATCTATCTTTTCTTTTTTCACAGAGAAAGAAACTTTTTAATGTTTCCTTATGCTTTCATGATTCCTATCTGCATGGTGAATTTGCTGCTTTAGATTAGATTAAATAAAATGAAGATTACTATCATAAACATGAGTGTTTCCAGATTCAGAGAAAATGAAGTACTTGGACAGAAAGGTGTGAATTTGGTGACAGAAAAGTGTGGGTTTAGTAGATAAATGCAGCTGCAGTCCAAGGGAATGGTAAATGCACCCAGAGAATGATGTCTTTGGCAGCAGCAAGGGAAGGAAAACAGCAGCAACAACTGCTGTGTCTATACTGAAAACTGGAGTGTTCTCTCACACCTCAGAACTGCCAGAAGTGATGAAATGTTTCGTGATATTCAAAATTTTAATGTATTATTTGTGTATAATCTACATCTTTTATATAAACACTGTATGGTTTTTCTTTTCAGTAGATAATAAATATGTTTTGATTTTTTTTATAT
Organism: Sturnus vulgaris; assembly: GCF_052056855.1. Taxonomy (NCBI): domain Eukaryota; kingdom Metazoa; phylum Chordata; class Aves; order Passeriformes; family Sturnidae; genus Sturnus; species Sturnus vulgaris. Next base: position 12,461,526 of record NC_142260.1, read on the forward strand.
CTCCTCGTTGAACATGGAGCTTCATTTAAGCATTCTACCACAATTCCATGTTCCAGAAAAAAAAGTGATTCTATAAACATCTAAAAAATTTCTAACGTTCATCAAGCAAATCAGGGTTTGGCAAGATTCTAAAACTCTATCTCAAGTTTCTGTAGTATTTGAACTCTATTGACTTTTATCATTGTGTATTTTGTGCAAGTAGCAGTAGTATAAAACCAACAGGTTTCTGTTTCTTCCAGTTGTTTTCTATTCCCTAACTGTTATGATGAACAGGATGGGGGCTATTTCTGCACGTGCCAACTATCCTGCTCTCAGAGTCCTTTGGCCTGGGGCAGATGTGAGGGTTGGTGTGCAGGGAGGATTTATACAGAATGACTTGGTGAGGTGGTGAGCAAATCTGAGAGCTACAGCAGGCAGCAAGGCTACAGGGAAAAGTCTTGGGGTAATACAGGCTGCAGGCCCAGGTTAATACCATGTATTTCCACAAAAATAATTAGTGCAGAGTGTTCACACACTACAAATTATAGACTGCCAGGAAAACAAGTCCCAAGTCCAAGTTTGGGTGTGGAGTTTGGGTTACTGCACCAGCCATGCGGGGCCACCTCTCTCCAGACGAGCCCCTGGCACTGTGCCTGCTGCTGGCACCCCAGGCTGCTTTCCAAAAAGCATTTGGTCTGTCTGCCAAATCAGCGGCACCTGGAACATCTTGGCCAGAAGCAATTATAGAAAAGCTGTGAAACACTCTAGACGTTTCAGATGGCAAAAAAGACACCTTCCTACAGATAATTTTCTTATCTCTACAGTGCTTAGGTTTAGGTGAAATGTAGATTTCATTAGCTAGAATGTTTATTTCACTTTACTGAACAAAGAAACCCCAAATTTTCTTTAGCTCCTACTATTTGCTTGCTCAGGTTCCTGCTACTCTGGAGTTGCAGAAGAAATGTTGTCATTATTGTATCTAATTTTTTAAAAACTACATTATCAGATATTTTAATACTTGAGAAAGAAAAACTTTGCTTATATTTACATATTATGAAAAGGAAAAGTTCTGCTGGGTCCCATACCAGTAGAAGAAATGAGAAAATTAAATTTGCTAAAACTGGCTCTCCTATGTTCACAGTAATTCCTTTTTCATTTGAAATTAAAGTTAATACCATTATCTGTGCTTTCCACAGAAATTATTAGAAATGCACACAAGAGCAACAAAGCCATAGGGTTAGGTTGTGTTGTTTAGATGTTCAGATCAGAGCAGTAACAGAAGTTTAAATTCATACTTTTGCACTGGGGAAGAACCACTAAGATTTGATTTCAATTCCTCAGAATAAGAGCACTTGTGATAGTGTTTCTTTCTTCCTCCATTCTCTTTCTGACAGTTTCCACAGGGGCTGTTCTGAGAGGGTGACATCTCTGAGGTTCTTTTACAGGATAATTTAAGACCATTAACATAATTTTCCTTAGTCTGTAGCTCCAGCTATTGCAATTTGTCTTCGAGATTCATGACTACCAAAATTCACCAAATTTAATTTAAAACAATGGAATATATTTCCATTTATTTAGCAATGAGAAACAACTGCAATAAACACAGAGGAGAACTAAATGGAAGAAATGGATGGTGTAATCCTGCATATGCCATTGCCAGCCTGATCTCCTCAGGCTGTGTGTGCTTTTCTGCTCTATCAGTCAATCAAATATTACTATATTGGAAAAGCTTCTAGGGATATGAAGCAATTCATTTTTAATGATTTTTTTTATGACTTTCACACATGCAGAGTGGGCCAATGCAGCTCTATCAAGTTCTGTCAATTTTAATAAGTGCACATTTTTGCAATAGGCCCTACCAGTCACAGCATGAAGGTTTTAACAGTTCAGCCCCCCAGCTGAGCACCAAATTGCAGGCTCCCCTGGGATTGTTTTCTCTTTGTCTACACCATACAAATTTTCACTCTCACTTGGTAGTCAGTGAATATCACAGACTCAGACTAGATCCTGAATTCCATCAAAACAACACAAGTGCACAGCACTACTCAGGATTTAGTTGGACTCTGCAAACAGGACATTATCTTTAATTTCAGACAGTCCAGAGTCCTCCAGGGTGTTTTTTATCATGTGGCTGCTGAAAGGTTGCACTTTACATTTGGAAGTCAAGTTAGAAGGTGCTGCACTTTGGTGTAACACAGGTGTCAGGCTGGAATTCAGATGGGATAACCTGACTGTTTAAAAGGGACTGTATAAATATGGGTGCAGTATTTGAAGTCTGACTTCTAGATCTGTTTCTGTCAAATGTGTCTGGATGAGGATTAATGTTATCTGTTCTCAAACTGTTCACACCCTACAAAATCTCTTGGAGGTTTTCTCCTCTGGTAGTCAGTGTTAATGAGGGTGGCCATGGTTTTATAGCAGTGTTTTCCATTATGAGTTTGCTTAGCAGCAATTTGGGTGCTGGCTCAGGCTCTGTGAGAGCAGCAGGGAGTCAGCTTTGGTCTTTCTTGCATCTATAAGTCATTCTCTTGACTTTACACTGAAACTGGTGACCACGTCACCTTTAGGTTTTGACAGTCACTCTTCTAATAAAAACTTCTAATAAAAGTCAATCAACAAATTCCTTTATCGGCTTTGTGAAGCATAGTTAGTGAATAATATATACAAAATGCCTGGGTTGGAGTATGGGTCAGTATTCATGTCACACTGTCAGATTTGCTGCTGATTTCTGGAGAGTTCAGTTTGCATCAAATTTTGGTGCAATTTCCCTTGGCAGGTGTTAGGGTTGATTTGGGTTTCTGTACTGGTAGGTTGCTTTGGGTTTTTTTCACCACTCAAATCTGAGACCACTTCCAGTTCATACATAGAATATTCTTGGTAATTGGCAGCTGCCTATTTTTCCCTAACATCATTCTCATAAAAAGTGGAACTCCCTGAACTTTCTTTTTACACTTCCCCAAAAGGAGAGACCAAACTGGAGAGGTATTAACCTGGGAAATGATAATGTGAAAATTCAACAAAATTCTGGGCAACAGAAAACTGTTGTAGGCACCACTGCCACCTCAGCAATTGTTCTGTAGAAACACACTCTTCAAATATTGGGAACAGCATCCTCGAAATAGACACAGTGTCCCAGCTGGTTCATGCTAAGCATATTAATATTTCATTTTAAAAGTGCAGAGACATTTGGGAGATTTTGAAGCGTGGCTACAAGCTGGAATCTTAAACTTGTGCTCCAGATGAAGGAATGTGTTTCCTCTTTCATGTGCACTGTGTACTCTGCTCTTAAAAATAATCCCCGTCTGCTAACTGAATAAAATAAGGCATCCTTTCACGACTTAAAAATACCTGTATTTTACAGCAATGCATTCCTCAAATATATTTAAGTGATGGGGATTTAATCAATTTAAAATATAAGTAGATAGTAGTTTTATCTTTATAAAAGACAGTTTTATAAAAAATAAAATTTTCTGGACTCTGTAGCTAAGGACAGAATTACATGATTTCTAAACTGCATCCTTGGTAGTCAGTGAAGTGAAGACATAATAATCGATATTTTCCTGAACTGAAGTGAGAATTTGCAGTATGAGTGTAGACCTCTGGGGTAAGTAATGTTAGATGCAACTAAAATATGTTAATGGAGATGAATTAATTTTGAAAAGACTGAGTAAGGGACAACCCTTACTATTAAAAGAAAATAGCATACAAACCAATTAGAGTAGGATCAATAGAATATTAGGATAATTGTTCTTGGTGCTAGAGTGAAATAATGCTAAATGAAATATTGGACATGTCTTTGGAAAATTGTGTTTTGTTTTTCCATAGCAGTAAGAAATTTGGCAGAGAAAAATATGATCACTGTCTCAGACTCTTCTGCCTAATATGAAAGGCTGAATTTCTGCCTACGTGTCAATATATTGAACAATAGATGTTTGATCAAAACCAGGGAGGAGCATTTTAAATTCCTTTAATCTCCACCATGAGATGTTTTTCCCACCTGACTCAGGCTTAGACCTTGCCTGCCTGCAAACTGCAACATCAACAGCAGCTGCTGAGGCATAGGCAGCCTAATGCAGGGAATTGCTGCTGGAAAAAAATGCCAGAATATACAAACAAGAAACTCTGACTGGGCAGACAGTTCCATGTAGCTTGTGATCATTCTGTGCATGATCAGGAGCTGTAGCTTCCTTTGGCTAGGCAAAAAAGTCATAAGTAGATGTTGAGGAAAAAAATATGAAAAAGATGCTCTCACCATACTCTTTCAAAATTGTAATAAAATATCATTCAGAATTAAAATTTTACTATTATTTGTACATTGTGGGCACATCAAAATTAAAGCTGTAATGGAAACCTTATTTTCTTAAATGTTTTTATAGAAGCAAAAGAAGAAAAAGAATATTTATTGGATTTTTATTTCCTAACCCTCTTTTTTCTCTATTTGTGTGGTAGAGTCAAGTTTGTATTGGAACACAGCTGAATCCCTAATGGCCTCCACTATTTTTTTCCCTGAGATATTAAAAGAAGTGCTGTAAAGGTCAGGCTGAGGAGCCTGAATTCTCCTTTCACTTGCCTTGTTTTTTCTCTAGTAATATTCCACTGCCTTTTGTATTTACTTCAGATATAAAATTCTGTATGAGGAAATTGAAGCCATACAACAATGCAAGAAGTGAAGCACACTTTGGAACTCAGGCCTTTGCAAATAGCTTCTGTTCCCAGACATTTCTGTTTTTTCTTCTGTGTGCACCAAATTTCATATAGCTACTAATGTAGCCAGAATGCATACACAACAGTGTATATTCATTTTTTGTCATAACAAATATTCTATTAAACAGGTCACTGATAATGATAGTTATATGGCTTATGAGGATTTAACAAGTGTTTCTAAAGTCAGGTATGCCAGTAATCCTGTTATTCTGATTTTTCAGATATGACAACAGGTACTGTATTGCAATGCAGCAAAATGTAGAATTATCTGTAGTATCAGAATTCTCTCAGGTCCTGCAAACAGTAATTACCTGAGTGTAAGGTACCTTGTCTGATTTAACCAGCTGAGAAGTTAATCTGAGCTTTTAAAGTTTCTGCCTTTGCTTACCATTATTCTGTAGCAACAAGTGTCAGAAGCATCTCCTGCATTTCTGTGAGAGAGTGAAAAGCACCCCAACCTTTGTATGGAGAAAACCAACTTTGTTTATGACTCCTTTGCTCTACCCAAAACAGAGCCATTTTCTATAGTGATATTTAATACTCGCCTTTGCATTCCTTGACATTATCTAGGAATTCAGTCTGAACACAAGAATATAGGTGTTTAAAAGATCAAATAGTTAGCACTCCACTACTAGGATGGAGAAATATCCACCTCCCACTACAAAAAAAGCCCCAAACCAAAGCCCAAAAGCAATAGGAAATGTAAACTTTAATGAAGAGATATTAAGACATGAATTTAGAAGTCAGTGTTACAGTTACAAACAGACCTCAAGCTCAAGGTTTTATGGAATATGAGCTCCAGGTAATAACCCGGTGAGCAGTAACACAGTACCCCAGTGAGCAGTGAGCAAAGCTCTCCCTGGACACTGAGGGATGCAGACTCTTTCATTGCACTCCTCCACCCCAGAACTGCATTCAGCAGTTTGAAAGATTTCAAAAAGGAGAGAGAGCATGCAAAGAATAATTCTGGTAATATCCATGCCCATAAAGTTAGAAAGTTATATTGGAGCAGTGTTTCTAAATTTACTTAGCAAAGGTTTTATAAGGAAAGACAAGTTGGTAATTTAATTGCTATACACAGGTGTGTGGCAACAGGCACTTTGGCTGTTTCCTTTCTTATTTAACATTTATTAAATTTGTTTCTCATTTCCAATCATGACAGTAAATGAGTATTACACTGTTTATGCATTTGGAAGATTGTTATTAATCACACTTTGCTCATATTGTTGTACATGGTAAAAGTTTTTTTGCAAGAACAGATTTCCATTCTTCCTGCTTCTAGAGTCTTTTTTAATAAAAGGTTTCCCTATAGTCAACTTGTTTAGTTACTAAATGCCTTCTGAAGTTTTTTGAGTCAGTAGAAGGGCTGGAGCTGCCACATGTATCCCAAAAATGAGCAAGATAGAACATCTGGAGTGACTTGGTTGGGAAAAAATATTTATAAAATTATTTAGGAGAACCCAAGAAAATTGGAAGAAGCCTGTGTGGCTGAAAAAATACACAGTATTCTTTTAGGCTGCTAGAGAACTTGTTCACATAAATTTTTTGAACTCAAGAATTCAGGCCCTGCTATCAGTAATATCAATACATGTTTGGGATGTAATAAATCCATGTTCACAGCCTTACTTTCCATTCAGCAGAGCAATAACTGGAAGAGTCTGCCTTCAGATGGGGTACTAAGTTCTGCTGGCACAATTCTAATATCTAGAAATATTATAGTTTTATTTTTGTATTAAAAAGTGTCAAAAACTCATTTTCTTTATTTATCTTTCCATCCTATTTTGTAGAACAGATTCATGTTTCTCCTGAAAGGTAGTGTTATCAGTTCAAATATGCTTCATGCTGATAAATATCAATCTAATCTGAGAGTATAGGTAAAAATAAATTACCTGTTTGGTCTGACAAAAAGTGGTGATGACAAGGCTTAAATAGCTATGGACCTCTAAGTAAACATTTCCTCCAAAAAAGGCTCTTCTGTAACTAGGTTAAAACACAAATAATCTGCTGCTTTTTGCCTATGTTGGCCAGAATAAGCTGACCAGTAATCTGTTTATAGAAAAATGCACACAAATCAAAGGAGATACATGAGCATAAATCTGGAACAATGTGTATATGAATTGAGGTTTTATTCTATTTTTGAAACAAATAGAGGGGTTTTCCCCCTAAAGTTGTTATGATCATAGCACACACATATTTTCTCTTAAAAAGGCAATGCTATCAATAATATTCAGAAAATACTTCTTGCTTCCCAGGAACACTCTCCCCGCTCCCTTCCTTGTTTTTCCCACTCTTTATGGCTTAAAATGCATGAGAATATTACACAGAGGATCTGTTGGATTTTCTAGGTTGTTTCCTTATGTGAAACTATTTCCTTTCAGTCTCAGAGCTGTTGCTGCCCAGGCTGTCAGATGTTTCTGCTCCTTGCTCTGGGACTGCAGCCTCAAAAGGCAGCTCAGACATCAGCAGCAAGAGTGTCCTTGGGGATAATTGAATTCCATCAATTACCTGGACCATATGCTGAACAGAAGAGGTGGCTTTTCCCTTAGTGCTGATGGCTGCAGTCATTTTGGCTATGGTAATACTCTCCTGGTATATTGAATGCATTTACAATAACACCTTAATCCAAATTAGTGTAGAATTATCCTTATGGATATAGAACATTTCTAAACTAGCTAAGGTCGATAAAATGATGCTCCATTGCCATTTGAAGTTTGTTATGTCTTAATAGGAGAACAAAATCCCTCATGTTTTGAGCAGACCCTGCTTTTTCCTAGCTTTTCTATCAGTGCCTCACTATTTTTACTGCTGGATTTTTTTCAATGTCTAGCCTGAATCTTGCCATCTTGCAGTGCACAAAAGTATCCTGCTCACTCAGAACACAGAGAACAGACTATTCTAAAATAGCAAAAAATCTGAAATAGCAAAAAAAGGAAGCTATAAACTCAGACTTTGAGAAGGGGAACACATGGGACTAAGCAAGATAAATTAGTGAGTAGCAGATGACACCTGGGGTGAGATTTTGAGAGGAGAAGCTGACAAAATGTACTAGCCTGTAGGGAAATAGGTTACCCACCTGCCTTGTAACTGAAATATCTCTTCTTGTTTGCCATCCTTAGGAGCCCCTAAGATTATTGTCACTGTTTGCAGTAAAAACTGCTTAATGGAAGCCTAATTCTAGGGGGCAAAAAAAAAAAGCTGATGGTTGTATTTTTCATGGCTAAGGAAAGAGAAATTACACGTTGCTGGCAGTCCTGCAATATGGTACCAGCTACAACAGAATTTTCTTACAGGTTGCAAATTTCTTTCTGTGTCCTTGAAAATCTTGAAGTGCAAGTGTTGCTCTTCATTTGCAAATTGTTCAAGTTGTTACCATTCTGGTGTTACCTTATCCTAATTTCCTTAGCTTGTAATAGCTGCGGCCTATTTACTTTTGAGGTCTAAATCATCTTGGTTTAGCAGAGGCGTGGTTACCTGGGGCACTTTCTATTCCCTCCAGAAGCTTCTATGATTATGATGTTTATAAGCCTTGAGAAAATGGTTGGGAGGACAGCACAGCACTCAACTCCAGATGGCCCAGTTTTAAGCTACTAACATGATTCTTCTTCCCTTTTTTTCTTTTCTCTTTTAAAAAATATTTATTTTTTTATTTCACAAAGTATGTTTCTTACTACAAGTGAATTTTCTGTGATTTTTACTTTTTACCAAGCTATTCCATGGGCTGCTTCACTTACTGTGTCTCCTTCTTAGAATGACTTTTAAAGACCTTGAAATAGATCTCATTTGTCTTCTGAAATATAGAGCTGGGTGAACTGTGAAGCCTTAATGCCTTTCACATTTGGAAGCTATGAGAACCATGTCAGGCTATTTGGAAATCAAAGTAATTATCAAAATAAAATGATCCAAAGTAAAAAAATTAAAATTATTAAACCTCAACTTATATTTTGTCTGCTTCATCATGGTTAGTCAAACCTTCTTTGGCCTATGGAATTTTGCCATTTTATGAGTGGTGTAGTTAAAATCTAGAGACTTCAACTTTTGAAGAGGTTGGTATTTCTTCTTCCGTTCACCCCCTTAACTGTAACATTTCATTTGAATCTCAAGCTTAGCTGCAGTCCATTTGCACCACAAAGGTGTTGAAAGCCAGTCACAATCCTTGCTGGCACAGGAGCACTGTTTTAAAAGATATTTTCTGTGCAGTCCTAGTTAGTAGTTTTGTCTGCAATTGACACAGAATAGATCTCAAATTGATCAGAGCCGGGTTTAAGGCCATTTGTTTTTTTTCATTAACTTCTTATTCAGGGTAGTCTTGATACTCAAGCTGTTCTCTTCTTTATAAAACCCTGATTTGGACAATATGGTCTTGGAATGTTTAAAACTTTTTTCTTTTCATTGTTTGTTTTCTGAATGCCATGTTCTAGAATAGATTTGTCCTTTGCTAAAAAAATTAAAGATCAGTAAACCATTTTGAGGAAAGGGTTGCAGGGCATTGCTCAAAGAAGTCACCTGCTAAATGATTTGAGGTGGAAAAAACTCCATCAATTTATTGTAAGCTTGCTTATCTTAGTACCTGCTTCAAATAGATGACATTATACATAAGAACTCTGTCAATATTTTCAGTGAAAACATTTGTAATGTTTTTGTGGAGACCATACAGTGTTTCAGACCATTGTTTGTCCTCTGAACTCAGTGATTGGTCTTGACTGTAGTGTTCACATTCATTATGCAGCTTCAGTTACAAAATATGTGAGATAAGGAAGATATATAGGAAGTGATAAAGAAATTAAAACCATGAATTTATTTCTAACTGTGTTCCAAACAGCAGATGAATCAGACATAACATTCTGAAATCATTATTTATCTCTTTTGTGTGTATACATGCATGTGAGAGATGCCATTTTTCGTGGGACAAGAATAAAGAAAAAAATAAATGTAGTGGAAAGGTACCTGAATTAAGTGGTCCAAGTTCTTCACATGTTTGCAGAGAATGAAGGCAAGAGTTTTGAAAACCTGTCCCTGGCAGCACAGTAACTTTGCACTGTCAGGAGACCCAGCATGTTCCTCCAAGGCATCCAGTGCTAGCCACTGTCACCAAAAGCTATTGGCCCAGATGGAGATATCCTCATTTTGAAACACTTCTTTGTTTCTCTGTGCAGAGGCATGCATTCCAAATTAATTGAACAGGCATGTTTATGTGAGCATTAGGCTCACTGTGGAGTGCTGAGATGAGAAAGGACAGATACACTTATGTAAGCAATGCAAGTTCAGCGTGCTGGCAAACACTTGCTTTATTTTGGTACTTTGAGACAACATCAGGTTTTCTACAATCAAGACAAAAGCTGTGAGGGTGCTCACAGAAACATCTACAATATAAGTAAATGAAATACAATGCTGGCAAGTTTTGCTTAGAGATAGAAGGGAAAAGGAAAACAAAATTAAAAATATTTTCATGTTTTTCCACCTGTATATGTGGGTGAAATACTATTAAGTACCTTGTCTTCCTGTGTAGCAAGGAGTATAAACAATAGGATCTTTGATGAAATGCATTTTAGTGGTTGGCATACTACTATCTGGTTAAAGTCAATGCATTCCAGATATGGGTTTCCATGACCAGTTATGTTAGTATCCAAGGTTTTATTTTAGGCAATTTCCCTAGTGAATATTCTGGCAACTCACTCTTTGGCATAAAAAGGTGTATGAGAACAGCTGGCTTTTTTTTTAATTCTGTGGAGCCTGATTCCACAGATAAACTCTGAGAACATCTGTTGTGAAGAGCCTTGCAGGTGAGACAGGTAAAATAAAAGCTTGTGTTTTGAATCCCAGAGTAAATTTTCACAGAGGAAAGTGTCCATGTCCTTTGGTCCTATCAAGCTGGGTACACAGGTAATGCTCCATAACCAAAAATACAGATGCCTAGGAAGTTCTGATGTTTCTAACTGGAGTTTGGTCAAAATCAAGTATTCAAATATTTAAAAACTTGCTTGAAGTTCAAGTTCTTAGCTTGACATGGAGACCTGAATGGAGCCTTTAGAATTTACTTTTTTTTTACCTGGAATGCCTTACAAGATCAAGAGTTACTTAAAATTCAAGTTCTTCTGGAGGTCAAAGTCTGATAGTGAATGTGTTTCTTGGCTGTATCAATGCCTTGGCTTTGCTGTCCAAAGCCATGTCATGCTGGCAGTTTACAATTTCACACTGTCCTTCCATCTACTGGGCTCTTAAGAAGATGTACTGACACAAATATAAATAGAATTCTGCAGAACTCCTGACCACATGCAAATCTTTCCAATTACAATGTTTTGCCAGTCTTTACCTCCCATCATGATCTAAAATTATGTTTTCTTTTGGAGACGAGTATTTATTTAATCTGACAAGAGTTTAGCCACCCTGATTGAATTCTTAGTGCTCTGGGCTCTTGGGAAGACCAGAGTATTTGAGGCCTGTTCTCAGGTCTGAACACACCCAGAACCACTGATGGAGGTTGGTATAAAAATTCTGCTGCTGATTCTGGTTTACTGAGTGTCTCAGTTTGGAGTTCTTACAATCTGATGTGAGTGAGTAGCTCTGTTTTCTCATGTGATTTTTTTTCCCTCGGGGATTTGAGAACAGTATTAATTTTTACCAATGTTTTGCTAAAAAATAATAGTCCTGGGAGGATTATGCTGCCAGGTGCTGGATGATCCTGCATCTCTAGAAGAGAGGCTGAAAACATCTGTAGCTCTTGCTTATTTCAGATTCAAACTTTGGTTCTTGGTAATATTCTAAGACATCAGAACGGGGTATCTTCAAAAGTGGTTTCATCTGCTCAAAATAAGTTCCAGGCATTTGCTTATGGAATTTAGTTATCTATTCTAAATTTTGGAAAAAGGATAAAAGAACCTGCGAATAGCCTATGTTTTCCAAAGAGAGTGTAATACCTCAGTCAGAAACGGAGCTCCTTGCTGACTTGATGAGATTTGGATGATGAACATAAGTGCCACAATATATTCCATTTCTGCCCACTTTTCTCTATAGGCCTCCTGTGTGTGACACATCTGAATGACATCCACAGGACAGGGTCCTGCAGTGCTTGTACTCTCTGAGACACCTTTTCTGGGGCTGTGTCTTATTTCCAGTGCTAGGGCATGAAGATATAGTGACTTTTACACATTGTAGAAAATTCCTTTAGGGTGGCTTTCAAAAGGTGATTTTTTTAGAATCTAAATAACACCTAAATGGTGGACTTAAGATACCTTTGGCAAAATATGAATTAATTCAGTGTCAGAAGTTTGGCTTTCACCACATAACCAGTGTGAGATTTCAAGGGAAAGTAAATGATTTGCAGCTCTCCAGAGCATTTTAGAAGCTGTTACTGCATGGCTGTTCAACAACAGAGCAATTCCTAGAGGTCAGCACAGGCTGTCAGATCTGCTTGCAATTGCCCTGTGCCAGTTCATCTCCTGTAGTTGCAAACAGGACTGGTACACTGTAGAAAAATCTCATGCCCTATTGTGATAGGAAGATAGAATCTATCAGAACATGGTTATTTATCTTCAATTTTTTTTTTATTGTTTGAATGCACACCAACCAAAAATTTGCACTTAAAAGGATGCCTGTGTTTTATATTATGACGCATAGATTATCATTTACTTGTGCAGTTCTTTCAGCTAAATTTAGAAAGACAGTTTTAGGTCATGAAGTCTAGAGAAACATTTCAAATACAGAAAAATAATATGTACCATTAACATGCCATGTATGAATTTATGTGGATAACATTTGAAATGGAGAGTGTTCATCATTCCCCATCCTAGCAGATTTTATTGTAATGGATTTTGACTGGAATGTTACATGCACAAATGCACACACAGAGCACTTAACCTATTCAAAAAGACAGGGAATTCTGTAGTGTTTAGGATGGATTTAGTTAATTGAGTATTAATTTAAAGAACTTGGAATAAAACTGTCCTAAATGTTTGGTTAGGACACTTGTATGGCATGGATGTTGTACCAGCATCAGTCAGTTTGCTCTCAGCCATTGTGACTGGAATAGGACAGAAGAGATACAGGAGACTGACCTGAATTGAGAATGGGATCAGTGTTGAAATCCACACTGAACTGACAGTGCAGTGAGAAATGCAGAGATCAAGGACTGTTGAGTGAAATATCCTGCCCAGTAAAATCTGCAAGTAGCAAAACCATATAAATTATCTGGAAAAGTCTGAGAGCTATATAATCCTCACTGAAGATAAAGTTTCTTTTCATTTACAAGAGGGATGCAATAATTTCACAAACCCAGCAGTACTAATTAGCACATTTTTATCTAGATTAGAACAGTTATTTGCAAATAATTTCTCATTTTCTTTCACATCAATGTATTATTATCATTTTATTTATGCTTGTCAGCACCCTCTCTTCATTGTGGAGAATATGCACTATCTTTTACAAGTGTACAAATATATAATCTTCTATGTCCATGGGCACACACATATAAATATATGTATATAAAAGTATACCCAAATACACTCAAGACCTTCATATTTTTCACGAAAGAATTTCTCATTACCTTGTTTTATCATACTAAGACCTGAAGAGCCCTTTATGTCTGTTGTAAAAATGTCGAGTTCTACTAATAAAAGACTTGGACATAAGCATGGGTTGGAAAACACTGGTCTTTAGAGAGTAAAATTGCATTCATCTTCTATGGTACAAAAAGGACCAATCAAAGCATTTCCTAAAATCTTTTAGGGAAAAAGAAATTGCTGCAATTACGTAATCCCGAAGTTTTATTAAATGAGCAAATTAAAATAAATAGAAAATAGAAGTGAGAAAATATATCTTTTAGGGTTCAAGTTCCAAAATTACTCTTCTTCTCATAGAAAGCTTTAGTACAGAAGACCTCTTGCCCTGTTGTGTATTCTCAACTGACTCTCTTATATGTGGCAATAAAATGGATATTACTGTCTCACTACAGATGCTTAGAGGAAAACTGGAGTAAAAACAACCTTCAGCTAACTTGCTCTGGCAAAATTTTAGGAAGTATTTCCTGCATTTTGTCTACTTTCAGAGCTTAAGTGAACCACTTAAGCTCTGGCTTTGAAATTTTTTTTAAAAATTGTTTTAAAAACGAGCTCCAGAAAACCAAGTGTTGTAGAAGACAACTTTTCCCACACCTTCAATACCTGATAGTGCAAGGAAATCTCCCACATTCATATTCTTAGAACACTAATGTTGAGTCATGAAGAAGAGTCATGCAAAGGCAAGCTGTAACCTAATGGTTTCTTTATTCTAATAAATTATAGTTCTCATGTGCATGACTCCCTTTCTGCCTGTCAGTCTGTTTACTCAACCTTTCAACTGTTTATAATGTAAATATGATGAGTTTGAACCTATCAGTTCACATGACCCACCAAATCTCCTTGTCACAACCAATTATGAGTGTTTAGAACTACACTTAGACCTGTCTCTGTTTCCCTCTGCTGTTCTGCTGAGACATTGCTTGTTTTCCCAGCCTAAGCCCTGTGCAAGGGAAGCCACACTCAGCTCACTCTAAAGCCAAATCATGTTACTTGCTTGTCTCCAAACATCTGCCAGAAAGCCTCCAAAACTGTTAGAATATAGGGTTTGTACTGTGTCCACAATGCACAAAAACATCGGGATGCAGATGTATAAAAGCCCCCCAGCAGACAAAGTCAGGTTTTGGGGTGGTACAGCCAGCAATGACAACAGCAGAGATGTCATGTCCCACCTGTTGGATGAAAATTGCTTTGACTGCAGGTGAGATGAGCTGAAAGGAAAGCCCCAGGAGGGAAAGCAGTTTTCCCACCTGCTGCTTTTCCACCAAGGATATCCAGTGGGTTTGCAAAACCCTGTAAGGGCAAGACAGGGTGGGATGGAAGAGGGAAGAGGGAAACTTCCACATGATTCCCTAGATCTATTGCTGTGGTGGGAAACTTTCATGTTTTGATTCAGTGGAAAAGAAAATTGTATCTGGCCAAAATAAAAACATTTAAAAATATCTCTTAGATTTATTATCATTTATAAAACACCTTCTTCAGAGAAGACACAAACATTAACAATTACTTGAAATAAGTTTTTTTTTACAAACGTAAAGCTTAGATTGGGCTGGCTGCTGAGGTTTGCCTTACTCATGTCTTGATTCTTCCTCTCATTTAAATATTTCTTTTTCATGTGTTTTGCTCTTACTTTGGGAGATTTCATATGCCACTTTCCTGTACCTCAACATCCCTTCGGGCCTCAGTCAAGGAGTGTTTGCGAATGCTGACACAGGGTCTGGGCAGTGGGGAGCTGAGGCCAGGCTTTAACCCTGACTGCAAGGGATCTGGTGTCACAAAGGGGCTCTCAGGGGGAGTGTGAGCTTTGGTGGACAATTCTGCTGCAGACTTTGAGCCAATCTTTAGCACTGGCCAGCTAAGAAAGTGGGAGATAACTCCAAATGATTAGTGAATGCTTTGAAGGTGTTTTTAGCAAATGCTATTGAAGTAGGAAACCTGTCCTGCTTTGTTTACATAAAATAACATTTATCTTCCTTTAAGGCACTCAAAGGTCCTGATTTCCCCCCTAATTTAAAAGACTTACATGGAAGTTCTCCTGTTGTGGTATTTCCACATTGTATGAGCAGAAGTACATAATTTTAATATTTGAATATTTTATAACACTATGTGATATGATACCTCATAATGAACTTCAATATAATTTTCAAATCAACTCAGACCTGAAAGGAAGGTGATCTTAACTAGTGTAGATTGTGGTAAAAATGCATTTAGATCTTATATCTTTGACAAGGCAGAAACTAACAGTTCTCTGAAACACAAGGAGCTGCTTCACCCATCTTTGACCAGTCTTTGCTGACTGCATTTTAAATTACAAAATGGCAAACATCTAGTTACACAGACTCCAAAATGCAGCTTTGTTTGCTGAGTGGACACCTTTATAGGGCACAGTGTGTAACACAACTGGCACATCTGCTCATCTGAAGATTATGAAGCCACTGATTAGGGACCAAAAAAGCCACTGTACTAACAAATATTTAACATATGTGTGCATACTTGCAAGACAGAAATGTATTTTAACATTTTTAAGGGCAATACAATTAGGAAAGACAAATGAACAGTTGGTTGTGCAGGCTCCAATTCAGGTAGTCCATTTTAAGCTGTTTGAAGGTGAGCTCTATTTTATTTAAAAATCTCAGTTCTTCCAAATAAATAACAGCAAATGTTAGATATTTTGAACAGAAAGAACTGGGAACTGAAAAACAGGGAACAAAAGACTTATTAAAGTAGATCTGAGGTTCTTTAGGAATATATGAATTTTAAAATGTGTATCTTTCGAGCATTACAAAGGAAAAAAGTATGTGTATGTATACACAGACACAGACATGCTTGTATTTGTAGAAGTACAAATGTAAAGCAGAAAGAAGTAATTCAAAAGCACCTGATTTTATTGACATTTGATGAGATCACAGCTATTCTGGGAAGCAAGAAATGTCTGAGTTGTTTCAAAGCCGTATAGAAATAAATGAAACAAAGCAAAAAGGTGATCTTAGGTTGCCTCAGGTATTTCACACAAGCACAGGCAGATATGGGTGCTTGTTTTGGCATGGACACTCAGGACTCCTCTGCAGCTAGCTTCCCTTACTTGCTGAACACTACCAATTAAATCTGAGTATGAGATACAACCTAAGGTGACCAACCTTGCTGAGATTTAACTCTGAGCAAAAAAATAGAAGTGCAGTGTTAGCTGTTCTAAGTAATACAAATGTCAGAAATTGGTGTACTTGCAAACTTTATATCCCTGTTAGAAGCAAGGTGTAAAATCAATATGTTAGTGCATCAACCCTGTCTCTCACCTGCTCATGGGACTCATTGACAGATTTGACTCTGAGTTTCTCTTTCTGGAAGTCTTGGTATTTTCCCTCCTGTACAACAGACCAAGCTTCAGAAAGTGCATAGATATTGGCTATGATGGCTTTATGTCTTTGGTGCTTAAATAGAAAGCATTTAACCTCATGAATTTTTAAATTGTATTAATAGATACAAACATTGGTATCCCACACATTTATAAATTAATAAGACACTGTGAAGGGAAGAAATAAATAGTGAAACCTAATGAAAGTGAAATCTAGTGCACGTCCTGAAAGGTTTTTGACAGATACAGTACCCATTTTCTTTTGGAATTATCTTTTGGAACTGCAGCTCTTTTACAGTTGCATTTAAACTTTAACTGTGCCCAACCAGGTGTTCCCCAAATCTTGTAAGGAAAGAAATTTCTTTCAGTTCTCCACGCTCCCTAGTATGTATGCAGTATTGTGCATTTTCTGTTTTGAACTTACATGTGTATTTTTCAGAAAACTTCTTGCATCTAAAATACATTAGTGTAAAATCCTAGCACATCAACAGTACCACTTATGGTAAATGCTGTGCAAATACTCAAATAGGCATGATTCTGATCTCAATTCTCTACAATTATCTTTAAAAAAAGATAAAATGAGCAAGTGAGGCAATCAATAGCTGGGAGCAAGTCAGAATTTTAAAATTCAAACAAACAAAATTATGTATAATATTTTGCTAGAACAAGCAGGTGATAAAAGCAAATATGAATCAAACTTCCTTTAGGAGTGTTTTCATGCCTCTCTCTGAAGATATCCAACCTCACTACATATATTCTAGTCAGCTGTCTTGCTACTCAATTCCCCTGGCTTTCTTCAGGGCCTTAAAGTTGGTGTTTTTACACTGTAGCTAATGTGAAAGAAAAAAAGGCTGCTCTTAAAATATCCTTTTGGTTCTCTGGCTGTCTCTGCCCAAGTATCTCTAGAAATGATAGTAAAGAGAAGAACTTTCCCTGAAGGCTTTTTTAGGGCATCTTGTTTTCAAGACCTGTTAATGACCTGAAACACCAAAGCAGTACATATTAAATAAACAAAGTAAGTGATGGAGGTTACTAGAGTTGTCTGATTTTTGTACAACAAGCACAAAAGCAACAAGCCACGACTTTTGGCTGTGACAAATATATAGAAACATGTCCCCAAGAGTAAAAATTGTCATTCAGTGACATGAAGTAGCCATCACCAAGGCAGATCTCTGCTGAATTACATGTGCTGTTTGCAGACCAGACTGGAGAGACACTCCACTGGAATGAATGGCAATTTCATGGCAATTCATGCAAACAGTACTCATATCTTCTGGCAAGGTTATCTAAGGATAAAACTATAAAAGGAAAGTATTTAAATGAGCTTTAATAGATTGCAGTTCTCTACAGTATCCCCCTTGTTTACAACTGCTTTCATACATGAAATATATAAAAATGGGGTCTTTTTTGAATTTAGTAGATGAATTAAGAAACAATTCTATTACACAGTAAAAAATTAAAGGACTACTGACTTGTAATACTAAATCATTTATTGTACAATAATGTACTTGAAGGAATGAGCAAATGTTTAACTGTATTAAAATGTAAAGAAATTTTTCCCAATTACTGAAGTCCATAGGCATTTTTGATTGAGGGGATAGCTATCAGATTACTCAGTGTGAATGGTCCCAATAAAACTTCTCTGCAACACATTTATTTTATTAATCTGTTTAGTAGACTTTGGATGCTGAAAATCACAAATTGTATAGGACTATCAATTTACAGTCAGACTGACACAGAAAGACTGTGCATAATTGAAAATCCAATAATTCAAACTTGATATTTTCCCCAGGGAGAAATTTTAAAAAAAATTAAAATCACGGGTTCCTTGGTATCTCATAGCACATTTAATCTAAAATTTCTTCCTCCTTTGTTTCTGGAACCCTTATGTGGCCAGAAAATCGACCCTGCTGACTCCTAACGTCTTTGCGTAAGAGAAGACAATAATAAAATGTCAAAATTGCTGTTGTGCTACAGGAGAACTTGTTTTGCCTACTGTTTAATAAAAGTAGCATTTTATTCATATCTGTGTGAGTGACAAACACTTGAGAACTTAGAGGTGTTCAAAGACATCCTAATCAGCAAAAAACATCCTTAAACACAGGTAATAGGGCAAATCTTGTGGGAAAGATTTACTGCAATTGTAAGTTTTGGTAGAACACTTCCCCACTGAACTTCTTAGAACTGTCCAAGAGTCAATGAATGTCAATGGATGAAGAAAAAAGGAAGTAAATGAATGAAGAAAGAAGGAAGTAGGAGAGACATTTCAGAGACTGTATCAGAGTTGTCAAAATGTGTGCTGTATATTTGATAATAAAAAACTTTCAATGTGCTGAGTTCTGAGCAGAAATTATGATAAAAAAAATCTTTCGATTTTAATTTTTTTTTCTTTCAGGAGATGAGCAAGTCTGGGGGATCTTGATACCACTACAGAGAAAGACAAGAAACAATGTTGTGGTAAACATGAAAACCTGACTCTTATCATGATCTACAGCAGTGCTATTTTAACTAAACCTTCTGTATGAAACGTTCATGACTGACAGAAAAACTTCTGCTGGGATGGACTAAATAAATATTGCTGTCATGTTTTGACAGTTTTCTCTTTTTTTTCTTACTGGTTCCATTTTCATAAGAAAAATGAGAAAAAAATATGTAATGATTTCCAGTCTATATTTTCTGCCAATCTTCGCATTGCTTTATAACCATGAAAATGCTTCTAAGAATATCATTCTTCACCACATTAAGACATTTGCTGTTATATTATTCAAAAGTGATTTCAGCAGAAGGTGTAATGAAACTGTGGTAGGTGTATGTGGGATTATTTTACCTTCTTGCAACAATTTATATGATACTCTTGGAAGTTTGAAGCTGAAATATTAAAGCACATTTCTTCTGGCAGAGAAGTTTAAATATTTTGTATGAAAATGAAGAACGCTAAGACACTGATTTGCTTATTTTTTCTCCTCCTCTTGCAGCTTCTTCCTGCTTTTCTTCCATTGGAAAATAATAACAGTATATAAAGATATATAAGTAAATAATCATATGTATATAACTACGACAAAAATATAATAGTAATAATTATAAACCAAATAAAAACATAGCACCAACTTGTTCACTGCTAGAACATAAATCAAAGGAGCCCAGGTCAATGACAGACAATTCTTGTCCCAAGCCACACAAAATAGCAGTTACAGTTACTCTTATTTGGGGAGCTCTTTTAGGATTCTGGTTTCCCCTGATGTAACTCTGTTCTCTGTGAATGGAAAAATGCATCTCTGTAAGATTTGGCATCTTGTTTTTAGATCTAGGAAATAAGTCTTAAAGTATGTACTTATATTGCCTGATCCATATTTCCACACAGTACCTCTGTGGCATGAGCATTCTGACATCAGCTGCTGCAGCACAACTTTCAGGAGGAAAACAGTCATTTGTTTCTGTCATTTGTAGAAATTTGTCCTTCTTTCATATCACTTTATATTGACTTTTTAATCAAAACTGCTTTGCCCTAGGCAAGGATAGTTGTTAACCTTTGGCAGGACTTGAATTCAGTGAGAATTTTGGATCTCCATTCAGAGAGGGCTTCACTTCATGCAAGTACATTTATCTCTTATTCTAATGATCAGGTCAGCCCAAATACAAGCTAAAGGGCTCTGTGGGATTCTCTTGGTACTGAACACCTCCAACCACATGTCCATCCTTGGTTCCACACTCCTGCAGAAAGGCTAGCAAGTGTTGGCATAGGATGAGATGGAATTCCAATAATGATCACCCTATTTGAGAGGAACCAACCCTCAGAAACCTTCTCACAGCAGCACAAGTCACAGAATCACAGAGTCACAGAATGGTTTGGGTTAGAAGGGACCTCAAAGGTCTTGTTGTGATCCTCCTGACATGGGCAGGGAATGTTCCATGACACTGTGTTACTCAGATGCCCATCAGCCTGCTCTTGAACACCCCTAGGGATGAGGACTCCACAAACCTCTCTGGGATAAAGATCTTTTTGAACTTTTCTGGTGGCCATAATGAGAGGCAGAAGGCACAGTATAAATGTATGACACTAAAGATCCCTGATAGGATCAAAAACCCTTTACATTTGCTGTCTGGGCATCTGGCATGGGATGGCAGCAATGACTGAATTTGCCATTTTGCTCAGATCTCACTCTTAAATTTCAGTCAGGCTCCCTGGGCCAGTGTACTGTTTTGGGAATAGCTAAGACAAGTAGTTAATTAAAGCATACCTGTCTTTGGGAAAAAAAGGAAAACAGAAGTGGTTAATGAGACCAGTTCCTTGGTCCTTCAGCACTAGCAAAGTCACATTATGGTGATCAAGACTGGAAAATGAGAAGTGTGATAAAATGCTAAGGAGATGTTAATAGATGAGCTTGAAATAGCAAACAGGTTATGTCTCAGCTGTGTTAAAGAAAGTCACCTGCAGAAATGGCAATGTATAATGTGTGTTATGGAACAGTGGCATTAATTTTGCAGGGGAATGGGAAAGATGAAACTCCAGATGATGAAAGTGAACAGAGATGCCCATTTACATCAGGCATTGTACACAAGAATTAAAATGAGAAATACCAAGATCTGAATTTTG
Organism: Sturnus vulgaris; assembly: GCF_052056855.1. NCBI lineage: Eukaryota > Metazoa > Chordata > Aves > Passeriformes > Sturnidae > Sturnus > Sturnus vulgaris. The sequence goes on from NC_142260.1 coordinate 12,482,704, forward strand.
CAAGTTATTTCTTACTTTTTTTCCTCTGCTGTCATATCAGGCAGTTTTAATACCTCAGGAGCAGCTTGTGTACAGCTCTGACATTTATCTTACTGCACTTCACAAAATGTCAGTTGAAAACCTGATGGAATATATTAATTGACTAATGACTCTACTGCACACACACAAAATACCTATTTTTCTTTACTTGTTTTGAGTAGGAGAGTTCATTTTATCTCTCTGAATTTTCAGTTATTTATTTTCAGTTATCACACAGCACTGAACAATAAAATGGTCTTCATTTCTCTGTAGCACAGCTCAGCTTTCTACCATAGTTACTTGAATTTCATCTCTCTTCTTCTCTCTTCATTCATTTATTTTATTAATCAGGTATTCCCTACTAGTTTCCATCCTGAGCCTCATGGCAAACTGGCCTAACAATATGATTTCCTTCAACATTGCAACTACATGTTGCTGGTCTTGTATCCTCCTTATCCCATTAACTCTTTGACAAGGCACACTCAAAGATCTTTGACTCTTCTATCTATTACTACTTCCAATGTTTTTTTCTTTTTAATTTGAGATAGCCCTCACATAACATTTGTGATACTTTTAGAAGCATCTATAAGCAAAATCTTGTTAAAAGGAGATTACAGGTTTTCTGAAATGAACCAGTAGCTGACTATTTAGGGTGCTTTTGCAGCTTATTAGGAGTTTTTGTTCTGGTTTCTGTTCTGACAGCTTGGCAGATAGTTCAGTTACAGGTTACAGAGTTGTTTGCAGGCTGCAGTCTCTCTGTCCATCCCAGTAAATGCAGAGAGCATTTCCATCAGGAAGGCCTAAAAAGAGAAATAGGTGTGGTTTTATTTTAAACAGTCAGGTAAAGGACTGTAGTGTCACGTGTTCATTGGCTTAGGTCCTCATTCTGACTCAGTAATACTGTTCATTTTCACTAAACAGTAGACAAAAACCATGTCAGAGAAAAAAGCTGTGTAAGCCTTCTTTTTATCTTGTGTGTGACCATTAGGCTAATTTATATTTATATATATATATATATGCCTGTCTAAAATGTATTGTGAAAGAGAAAGTAGCTGATCTGTAAGATCCCTTCTGAATGTGTGCCTTTTTCTGAGGCATAAATGGTACACAAGCAGGCATATTCTGAGTCTGATTGAAGTCTCATTTTAGTCCATGGAAAGAATAACTACATCTTTTTTCATCAGTGCATAATGAGGAGGAAACCATGCTCTTTGCAATCACAGTCTAAAACCTTGTGCTGGCTGTACCCTTCCATTTCCAGCTTCATTACCAGCCTGTATGAAACTATATTATTATTTCCCAGTTGTTCATTGTAATGTAGTTTCCAGAAGTTTTGCAAGATGTGAAAATTCCACAAGAAGTGAAAATTAAATTCATTACATTGAATAATGTGAATATGAGTGAATAGCAATGAACTTGAAGTTCTATTGCTCTGGAATCAATGGTGATTTTTCTTGGGTAAAAGATTTCTTGGGTATCTTTCTATAGATATTTTCTCAGACCATTCCAGCCATGGCATAGGCCATGATTTTCCTTGTTTATTTACACTGTGTGTCTGATGATTCAGAAGTATCCATGTCTCAGGTTTCTTCTTTAGATGGACACAGGTGCTCCCACAAAACTGTAATGCAGTGCTGAGAGGAGGAGGTCCATGGGTGGAGAGGTGGGGGCAGCTCACCCATGTCCAGTGCAGGGCTTTGAGGGAGCAGATGTGACTTCTGCCCATTTTCATGCCACCTTGGTTCTGTGGCCAAGCTTGAGGGCTGGGAGGGCTCTTGCACCCAGAACTGGGGTCCATTGCTCGTGTCCTCCCACACTTAATGACAATGGCACAGCAGCACATAATCCCATGTAGCCATCTAAAATGCCTTTACTGCAGTTTACAATCACACAGTGGGCTCCAGTGGCTCTGAGTGAGTCTCACACGTTGCTGCTGTAGTGCTAGAGGAGAATGTCACCATCCCAGTGCTGTGCTGGTGTTACTAAAGTTGCTCACATCAGTTAGTGGCACTCACTCCAAAGGACTGTTAAGGCTCAGCTGGATGGAGTAGGAACTGGACAGCAGGTCTGCCTCACCAGGTGCCTCTTCCTGTCAGGAACAGTTTTCTGTGAGCCCAGGGTCAGCTCAGAGAAGAGCATTGTCTTGTTAGCTGGTGAAAGTCTGTTGTGCTTTAAGTTATCATGACTTAGGTATATAGAATGAGGTTTGCATTGTCTTGTTTGCTGGTTAAAGTCTATTTTGTTTTTAGTTATCATGACTTAGGTGCATAGAATGAGGTTTGCATCTATCAGAACTAGGCTTGCTTTCCCCAGGCTGGGGTTTAGGCAATGCAATGTGTCCTTCTAACCCTGCCATTTTTGGAATAGCTTTTGCTGCTGTACAATTTTACATGTAGTTGCATTGTGTAATCACATTTAGTGAATTTCCTCAATGTATAGTTAATTAAAAACAAAAAAAAATAAATTATGTGGGTGCAGCATGAGGTGCTGAAATACATTTCTTGGTACTGAAGTGATTTTAGTTATATATTGTAACAAATGTTCACATACTTGACATAGGAATTTACAATATTAATAATTTAATTTCCAAGTAGTTGAGTATTTTAGACCAGACACATAGCATTCAGCCCTATGCATACCCACAAATATTGTTATCATAGGTGAAAGTCATTTTCGAGAGAACAGCAGGTTTCTGAGTTCATTCTAAGACATGAGACCAATGCAAAATCATTCCTCCATTATAAGACATACCAAAAATCAAGTCTTCAATATAAAATAGTAGATGTTTCTTTTATTTTTCAGTTGAGTATCTAAAGATTCACCTTTTGATCATGTGAGAGTAAAAGAAATGTTAATCTTATTTCTTGGTTTTTCAATTATATAAAGCTGTGGAACTTGAATATTTCAAGTAGATCTCTCTTTATATATGTGTTGCATACAATTGTATTCTGTGTGAATGGTATTCCCATTTCTATAGTACTTGAGGTAAAAATGAGCATGCATATATGTGTATATATATATATATAAATAATTTGGCTTTGTTGTTATTTGGCAGAAACAAGAAGAGTATAGGGCAATTACAGTCCTACCAGATTGGAAGGATTAAGAGTGCTGATTCCCCAGCTGATATTTACAGATAACTGGTGGTACAACATGAAGATCCTAACCACAATCCCTAAGGATGAGGCCCAAAGGAGTAATTGTCTGCACAAATTGGGAACCAGTGACAGAGTTTGCAATTAACTTTAGCTTCTTGGCGGATAATGAAGTTTCATACATTTTTTATTAGGAATTATTAATCCAAACATTAATGTCTATCAGAAATCACTCTGCTATTAATTTTCATTTTCTTCTAATTTAAATTGTTGTCGTCCCATGGAACAGCACAATTTCATGCAATTTTGATGATGAATGACATCCCAACAGTGGGAAAATACTCAGGGAGCTACTTGAAATCAATTCTGGCTTGGGCCTGAGAAGTCTTTGTGATGTTTAATAATGTATATATCTGGAGAAATTGTGATCCTCTAACAAATCATTTATAAATGGAAAAAGAAGGCTGAAGTGATCATAAATATTAACAGCAGAAACCCTTCCAATGCATTGTATTTTATTCTTTAGACATATGGTGTTCAGCATGGACAGATGAAAATAAGACTTCATTTTCCACTAGGAAAATTGGAAAAATTTCCACTTTTCATTGCTTTAATATCAAAATGGAAAGCATCCTGGGGACACCTAAGTATTTAAGGATTCTTAGTGGAAAAAAAGCAATGAGACAGAGATGCTAGATTTTGTCCAGCTTCAGATTTTGCCCATCTTCCATAGAAGTCATTGTTTCATACAAGATGACTGAGGGAACAGGACTTGGTCTGATAGTTATGTAAAGGCAAGTGATGATAACTGCAAATCACCAAATGCATCTTTTCTTTTTCTTCTTATATGTTGCAGATGTGGTATTTTTAGGTTTTAGAATATATTAACCTTATTTTCCTGGGTTTGGTTGATACAGAGTTCTTTTTCTTGCCAGTAGCTGGTACAGAGCTGTGTTTTGGGTTCATTATGAGATACCACATTGACACCACGCTGATGTTTTGGTTGTTGCTATGTCGGGTTTACCCTAAATCCAGGACTTTTCAGTGTCCCATGCCCTGCCAGTGAGCAGGGGAATGAGGCTGGGAGGGAGCACGGCTGGGACAGGTGACCCAAAGTGGCCAAAGGGATTTCCATCCATAGAAGGTTGAGTCCAGTACAGAAATTAGGGGGAGGCCAGGGGGAAAGTCACTTCCTGGGGATGGGCTGGGCACTGGTCAGAATGGGATTGTGCATCACTTGTTCCTCTTGTATTTTACCCCTTTCTTTCACACATTTCCATTACAACAATAATAACAACAATAATTAGAATTATAACAATAACAATCTTATTATACTTTATGTCATTTGTTAAATAGTCCTCATCTCAACTGATGAGTTTTCCTTTTTCTTCTGATTCCCCTCCCCATCCCACTGAAGGGAGGAGAATCTACATGCAAGTGACTGCTTGGTACTTAGTTGCTGACTGAGGTTAAACCACAATGCTTATTTAAAGCTACAGAAGCTCTATAGCAGTTATAAAAGTGTATACAAAAATGCAAAGTAGAAGGAATTAAGTCAGGAATGAAAAAATGAAAGCACAATTTATTTTTGTTTGTAAATTCTGACATGTGCCTTTTCCAAAGTGTTCATAATCATTAGAATTTGATTACAGGATAAATAATTATAAACTGGACAGAAATATTGCAGAATTGACACAAACTCAAACAGCTGAGCTGTATTTCTTAGTAAGTCATATTTATGTTGAATCAGTTTAGTTAACAAAGTAAAGCTTCTCCTAAGGATGTAGGAAGTGCATTTCTCACGTTGCCCACAAGTTCTTGTCCATTTGAATTCACACTCAGCATGAGTGTGCTGATAGGACAGAGTTGGACCAAGTGATGCAGCTCTAATGACTATAATTTTCTCTATATCTTTTAGAGAATAAAGTTTCAAAGAAATAATGATATTTAATTACAAAGTATATCTACCTTTTTACAAAAAATACTATACTGCCTACATCGTGGTATTATCAGTGTTTCCTTGAACTTTTTGTTTATAATTCATTTTACTCTGAAATACTTATTTGTGAACAAGAACCTCATCAACTTTGTTATCATGAAATTCAGGTAAGTGAATGATGACCATTTTTCCCTTGGAGCTGTATCTCTAGGAGCACACATACTTATATATGTATATGGCTTATCAATGAAGATAAGACACCTTTGGAAATTTATTTCATAATTAGCAAGGACAGGCCTATTTGTTGCTGTGCTAGCCAAAATCAGAGATATTCTTAAAATATCTCAGTATCTAGATGACTTGTCATTTAATCATAGTGGGAGGATTTTGTTTCTGAGAAGCAGCGAAGCTTTTGCTGAATTTAGAGCTCAGTAGGAGCAGTGAGCAAGGGCTGCCAGGAGATGCTTTTGATCAGTTTTTGATGTGTGTGAGAAGCAGCGATTCCCCAGCAGGATCTTTGTTTCCAGCTGCAGGCTTTAATCATGGCTCTATCTGTCATGCCAAGCCTACCCAAATGTTCTGTCTAAAGCTCAGACCAGACCCCCCAAGTGTTCTGTGGCTTCTGCTCCTGACAGAGGCACCCATATCACAAACCATGACACTGCAAGCTTGTGCATGTCGATGGATAGCCTTCAGATAGCAATTATTTAATTTGACCTAGATACTGTGGATCTGTGTCACATTTTAATTAGTGCAAATTAGTCACCGCTTCTACAAACCAGTGGCATTAAGATTGCAGCCAGCCTTGTGTGTGCTAGAAATCCCTCTGGAGCCAAGGGGTAATACCCACACGTCTCCAGAGTGTAACTATTTGCATTATGGAAGTCTTAGTGGTTCAGGCAGTTTGCACTTATTATCAGCATTTCTTTTCCAAAGCAAAATGTAAACCTCAGTGTCAGAAATTCTGAATGAGGCCACTGGGTCAAAACTGAGGAAGCAGCAGGAGATTTCATCTCACATTTTAGCCAAGACTCAAGTCACTGGAGATGTTCTATAATAGAGGGGAAATGTTACCAGGCAGCATCTCTCCCATAAGCAGATAACAAGGCACCCATCTCTTACTGAAATTACCTCAAGGTGTGGGCTCAGAACTTCAGACAACTATGAGAAAGAGCTTTCCTTTGACTCCTTGTTATTCACTTAATTTATGTCCTCAAGGCAGAACTTTTTGTATTATATGTGACTTTACAGATGGGGATAGAATTTAATTAAAATATATTAAAGTAGGGTAAGTGTTGCTAATAGGAAAAGAAAAATATTAAATGAACAAATATGTTGGAGATTAAAGTTTGTTGACTAAAAGTAGATGGAATATTTTACTAAAAAATTTGAAAAATTATGAAAGATGGCATGTAGATATTCTAGAATTATGGACATTTTATTATTGAAGTAATAATTAATAAATCACACAGGAGCACAAAAACTGTTCATGGTGGCTGTAAAATAAAACTGGATAACTTTTTTTAAAGAGTCAAATGGTGTAAGAGATTTGAAAACAATTTTACAACACTGATGATGCACACCATTCATCAGCCATTCTATTTCTTTTGTATAATTATTCTAATAACTTAGTTTAACTATTTTGTGGGATTTTTTTTGTAGGGGGAGGAGAAGAACAAATAGAGCATGGTCCTCCTTTCAGAGTGGTTTCAATTAGCAATTTTTAACCCTAACCCAATGTTTCACAAAATAATATTTAAAACACTGATCCATCTTTCCCATTTAAGAGGGATTTTGGTGTAAAGCTGTCGTCCTACCCAAGCCAGGAACAGAGGTGCTGCCTGTTAAATTTCTGGACAGTTTGACTGGTGAGGGCAAGCAATTGTGGGGACTGAAGATAAACCAGGAGAAATGTAGTTGATACATACCTCCATTTCAGGTTGGTTGTGGCAAAATGGATTCTTTACTTTCAAGCAAGGAAAAAGTTTGTTTTTGTGTCGATAGAAACTATCCATAAATGAGACAGCTGCAGATCAGCATTAGATAAAGTCACAGTGAGGCAGAGTTAAATCACCTATCCCTGGATGTTTGTGAAATGAAATTCAGCCCCATGTCCAAGCAATACTATGTCTGCTCTTACAAGGTCTACATGACTGGAATTCAATGCAGAATGTTTAGTTTGCAGGTACTTTGCCTAAGTAGCAAAATGTTGAGCAGGTATAGCAGTTTTTGTGATAAAGCAGACTCCTATTCATCTGGCTTGGAAGTAGGTATTTATTTTCATTAAGGTTGTTAAAGGGTTGTTTCATCTTACTGTGCTGCTCAAACACTTGTGGCATTCAGTCCAGACAGTCACCATCAGAAGCAGCTGCAAACTTTGCCCATGAAACAATCGTGTTACTGCAGAGTGAGTGATGAATTCAGTAGTGTGAGTGATAACCTGCAGACAGTGAACGGCCCCTCAGTGCCTGCTGTGCCCTGGACATTCTCTGTGGTTTCATTCTGAGAGCAAAGGGAGCAAGGTTGCAAATGCCCTTTACTTCCCACCTCAGGATCACACATGTGCCCACTGCAGAAAAAAGAAAATAATGGAGATATATGGGGAAATCTTGCTAAGTATGCAGATGGTCTTCATATAAATGTAACTGAGCTTTACAATATCAATCTACTTGTGTGGAAAATCACCATAAAGCTTTGATGATATTTGCTCCATATTAGAACAGCAGGGCTTTTTTCTTCACCTAACTGAAGCTACTCTGTGCTCAGAAGGGTTATTTTCCTTGTCTAGTGAAATATTTGACAGATAAATAAAGTTCTACCTGTGGAGTGGTCCAACTCATGAATAATTTTCAACTGAAAGGTGATCATAAAGCAAACTTTCAAAATTGTCAGGGTGATTATGTGAAGCAGAGGGGGGAGAATGAGTAATTTGTTGTTTGGGGTTTGGTTTCTTTGCAGTTCCACTGTCAGCAGTGAATAAATGCTTTTGAAAGCTGAAGGTGTGCACATCACTTTATAAGATTTCATGGCAATAGTTTCAGCTGGCATGAAGCCCAGAACCTTTTCCCAATGTTTTGAAATGACTATAAAGTGCAGGAGTGTTAGGATACATGGATATATATTTATATTTTTGCTCTCTTTCATTCAAATGACTAAGTATCAATTTGTAAAGCAGTGTGTCTAACCTCCACATCAAAATTTGTGTATTTAAGGAAATTTGAAAACCATTATGTGATTACATATTATACTAAAAAAAGAAGAAGAAAATTATATAATTATGTGTTATAGTTTAGAAAAACATTCTAGATTCTTAATTATATGCACAGTACAAGAAAACCTCGAGATTGTTCCTTTCACTACTTTGCAATCTACCATGGGAAATGAGTGGTTTGAAGTTTGAAAATCAAAATGCATTCTCCTGGGGTTGTTTAACCTGCAGACTCAGGGTGACCTTATCACTCTCTACAGCTCCCTGAAAGGAGGTTGTAGTCAGATGGGGGTTGGTCTTGTTCTTCAGGCAGCACTGACAGAATGAGAGGACACAGTCTCAAGTTGTGCCAAGGGAAATATAGATTGGATATTAGGAAAAAGTTTTTTACAGAAAGAGTGATAGAGTACTGGAATTGTCTGCCCGAGGAGGTGGTGGAGTGAACACATCCCTGGATGTGTTTAAAAAAGACTGGATGTGGCACTCAGTGCTATGATTTAGTTGAGGTGTTAGGGGATGGGTTGGACTCTTGGATAATCTTGAAGGTCTCTTCCAAGCCACTGATTGTGTGATTCCACGTGATTCTGTGATTCAACCTACAGGGAGAAGATAATGGTGACAGGTGGATGCAGCACAGAAATGGGAGAGACTAGGGGAGCAGTAATTCTCTTCTGTGCAGCAGGCAGCTGCAGGGGGCATCAGGTGAGGAGAATGGCTCTGAACAAGCCCCATTTCACCTGGAAACACAGCCTGCCTCCCAGAGCCCCATCCTAAAGCTGCTAATTCTCAAGCTTGATGGGCACCAGTAAAAAGGTGCCATCAAAAGATTAATTTGACAAGGAATTGTAGTGGATTCATCCCACATTTAGAAGACAGAGGAAAGTGAGAGACAATTTGAAAGAAAGCTGAGCAGATAGATGATGACAGCTGGCTTAAACAGAGATGGAAATGACTCAAGAGCCCATGTTCAGACCACAGGCTATACTGTGCTATAAACTACAAAGTACATTCAATATAAAACTCTTTCAATCAAGCATTTGTGACAGACTGAAAAAGAGAGCAATCTTTTGGTGGCATGGTAATACAGCCAAGAAAATGAATTTAGCTGTATGAAAGAAACTTCATTGAAAATGGTCAGGACGTGTCACGATGAGAGACTCAGCTGTTGCACATATGAAGATGACAATATGGTGATCTGGGTTTCAGCTTCAGCAATGTGAACTTCAGCACTATGAATACAAGAGGAAAGGCTGAGCTTGGAGGTGTTATGCAGAAAGAAACAATTCGATTTGTTCTGGATAAACAGTTTTAGAGACAGCTAAAATGTAGTTGATGCTCTGTTGCAATCTCAGGAAAGTCATCAGTCAGTGCTGCAAGTTTCATTGCTATAGAAACACTCCTGAGGTCATATTTAAACAAGTTCAATTTATTTTTGTGTATCAATGCATTTAGTCCCTGCTTAAGAAAATGATTTGATAGTAGAATCTAAAAATCTAAGGCCTTAGTACATTGCTACAGTACATTGAAGTGGAAGAAGAAAAAGATATCAAATCAGTGCCACTTTCCTGTGAGATATTTTCTTTCTGCCTATATTACTGTGACTAACCAGAATACTTATTTGTGTCTCATAAGGGCCTAAACTGTGCTTAATTACTTGTTTAAAAAAAGAAATTTAAGGGAAATGGATTTTTCAGAGAAATGTTATGCATTGGACAGCCTTTTACAATCATGCTATGAACTAATGGTCACTATGTGCTAGTTTTAGGTGAGACTTTTGTAGTTTTTGAGACTTTTTATAGTTTTCAGGAGACAAATTGTTCCAGTTACAGAGACTGTGCAGGCCATGTATTTTTCCACACTGATATAATTGGTTTCAAAAATACACTCTTAGAACAAGCATTAGTTTAATTAAAAATACTTTTGGTTTTGTTTTAAAACAAAAATACTGTATTAATGTCCCAGCCTTTTAAGTACAATCACTTACTTCCCTTCCTTCTTAGGCAAACTTGCTTGTTCAGATTCTTCTATGATTTGCATCTGCTCTTTTCACAGATGCTCTCTTAGGACCCAGCACTGAGGCAAGGGTTTATGTGTATTAAGAAGAGAAATTAAAGAGGCATTTTGACTCTGAACCACCCATCTGGAATCCAGACTGACCCCACTGGCTCTGGGGCTGTCAACATCCTCCCTTTCAGTATTAAGGGAGTTCATGGATTAGAGTGTTTGGAAACTATGTAACATCTGAAAAGCAAAATGTGAGTGAAGCCCTTCTTGTGCTTGACTGAATAAGAGAGATACAGTTCAGAGCCTAAGGTATTTTCTGATGACATGAGTAAAGTGACATAAATATGCAATGTTAAGATTATGTCCAGACTTTGAAAGAATATTACCATTTGTTCCTCTCTGCTTCCCATTTCACAGAGACAGCAAAATTATTTTTCTGGGTATTGGAGGTGAATCTCCAGAATAATCCCTGGGATCTCCCCTTTTAGAAACTGCTTTCCTCCTCTTAACTTTGTTTGCTTAACATCTCTGACTACTTTCATTACCTTACCACTTCTGATGACAGATTTTCCTGAAAGGTTTTTGGATAGTTAAGTACTATGGACAAAAATTGTGGCTCCACTTTGCTTGTGTGCTGTAATGATTTGGAGGAATGCCAATATGTCAGTCATGAAAAACTCCATACTAAGAAAATTTTGGTTTCAATGTGCCTAATGGGTTGATCCCACAGAACTAAATGGATTTTTTTTCCTTTATCAGTAATAATATATTCTAAAACGGCCTGATATCCCTTAGTTTTTGTTGCTGTACTTAGTTATTGAAATACAGATCCAATTTTTTTTTTTTTTCTAATTTGGGACACTGACAAGTTTCTTATTCAGAGTATTAACTACAAACCATTCTTTGGGCTTGCACCGAGTATATGTTGATTTCTTGAACTAGAGATTAAATTCTGACATTAATACTCTGTGCTTCAATCACTCTGTTCAAATGAGCAAAGCACATCTTTCACTTTTATTGATGTTATCACAGTTTGCTACTGGCACTTGCATTAAGGCCAGTAATTGACTTCCTAAATTTTAATATTCACAGATGTCCACTTAAACCACAAGCAGCTATACAGATCCCAGTGGTAACTGCATGACAAGATTTCCTTCTTTCCTTTCCTTCTGCCATACATGCAGGTGATAGATGGTGTGAAGAGTCCCTAAATCTGGAAACACAATGAGTAAACAAGGTGTTGTTACCAGTAAGTTGATTGCTGTGTGTACTGTCCTCGAGTGTGAACTCACCTCTAGTTCTTCTTTGTTCTGCATTTGTAATCCTGTAAGGAAAGGAATTGGAAACTTGAGTTTCCAGGCAGGTCAGGAGATGTGAAGTATTTTGTAATGCAAGACTGTTAAATTGTGCATTATCAGCCATGTTACAAAATGTGAATTTGATACTGCAAAGCAGTCCGAGGCTCCGGAGGAGCTGGAGATCCTGCAGGTGCAGTTGTTATTGTTGCTGTCATTGTTAGTGCAGACACAGAGCATTGGAAATTTAAGAAGGTTCATGCAGGGAGGAAGTGCTGAGGCTGAGTTGTAACTCTGAGTCCTCTAGCAGAGGAATGCTGTGTGACTTGGAAATCCTGGGAAATCACATATTGTAGACTGATGGAGGAAAACACCAAGAAAAGTAACAATGGAAGCAGAACCCAAACACCTGATGGATTATCATGAGCATTACCCATATTTAGTTTAGAGCCAGAGAATGGGATAAAAATGGTCTGACATAGATGTAACTAAATGTAGAACTGTGGCAATCACTGGCTGAGATTACAGCTTGTTGTGCAAGTTCAAAGTGACCTTTTCTGTGAGAGAAAACTGTTGCACTTAGAGGAATAAGAAGGGGTAGTAAAAAGTGCAAAGACATCACTTTTGTTGAATTTTAAGGCTCAATATTTTAGTGAATATTTAGAGGGAGATTTGTCCAGAAGATGTGACTGTCTCTTGAAGAAAATGGTACTTATTGCAGAGCTCAATATTGCCTAGCTGGCACAGTGGTTTAACTAATGCTCGTGGCCAGTTTCTGATGGCTCACTGGTTGGCAGACACTGAATTTGGATTGCAGTGATCCAACAGGCAATGACACAGACACCGAGCAGGAGGGGCTGCCAGAGAGAGGCTGGGTTATCCTCCAGTCTGTCCCTGCAGCCCACACACACCCAGCCACCCCTTGTCTGAGAGGACAAGTCAAGCTTAAACATAAAATGAGGGGTCAATATAGTCTGTAATAATGTGGTTAGGAATTGGTTAGGCGTGCCTTGTAACCAGCCTAAAATTTAAGGAAAAATTAAGTCTCTTAATTAGCTGTAGTTTGAAGGATTTTCACTTTTCTGTAAGTTCAACATATATTCTTTAAAAATACGATCCCTTAAGCTTGAACTCAAATAGGTAGACAAGGGAAAAAATGAAAGTTCACAAGGGAAATAAGTTCTAATGGGAAATTTGGTCACTACCTTTTCCAGTAATACAAATTACAGAATGTAGACGATATATGAACATAAATAGGGCAAATTAATTTGGAGAGGAAATTGAGAAGAATATAAATTAAGTCTATTTTGTATATGAGTGCTGAGATATTATGATTAAGCAATTAATTTTATTAGTAATATAATTTTGTCTGTGAGGGTAAAATGGCAAATCCATTTCAGATTTTCACTGAATTTGTAGTAGTAGACCATATTTGCACTAATGGTGAAACCTGTGGCCCAAGCATTGACCTGGGACACCGTGCAGTGACATTAAGACCAGAAATAAATCATATGAAAGGAGGTAAATATTTCAATATATACCATAGTAATTTTTCACTTTTACGTTTGACAAGACTGCTTAGATCTCTGACACTACTGTCAGCCACCATTACTGCTGTTGTCCAACAAAGAAGAAGAAGTTTGTCCAATACAAGTGGATTGGCTAAGATATATAATGGAAGGTCACACATAGAAAAAATAGTCAGTTAGGACTGAATATTTTAGTGTGATTGATGAGTTATTTTTTTCTTAATTCTGCTTTTTGTGCATAAAATTATTGTGTCCTGAAGAGCTCTTCAGATGTTTTGATACCACAGATTACCAACCCTGAGCTTGACTTTACAGCTGAAATGCTGAAAATATTGCTCACCTTTTCATTCTCCAACATTCATTGCTTCAACATTCTTTTTATATATAGCTATGTACAAGTCAAAGCATGACTAGACCTATAGGGTTTGATGCTCAAGTGAATGCTGATACAACTCTGTGCAGTGTTGGTGATAAGAATGTGATATCTAAATATTTTTCCCAGTATCCCAGATAGGTTTTGAAGCCCAGAGCAAGCATGATGCTGAACAGTTATGAATATTCACCAGCTGGTTAATTATATCTGGATATCATGCAGCCAAGGTTTGATGGAATACAGACAGAATTCTAGGATGAAAATGGCAATTATATCTCTAAATTCTTGTTTGCCAAGAGGTTGATGTGGCTGCCAGCTGAAGCCAATTTCATATGCTTACATCATTCAAATGCTCTCCATTGATGAAACTGTGGAATGAATTGCTGCCTATAAGGCAGAACTTTAGCTCCAGCTTTTGAATGTGTGGAGTAAACAGCTTCCACTGGCGTGAAACAACCCCTCCATTCTCTGCAATTCCAATGGGAATTTTGTGCAGACAAGGTGATCCTTCAATAGTGCTTCCCCTCCACTGCTACTGGCTGCTCCACTGCCAGGCCCTCCTGCATGCAAATACCAATGGTTCAGAGAGCTGGCAGAAGATTTTCAGATTTACATGCATTTGTCCCTTTTGATATTGTTGTATTCCTTTCCCCATGTCTTTCCTTGAAAGAATGTGCATGATGATCCTCTTGAAATTCCACCTTGATGTTTTCAGAGTCTAAGCTTTTTAGTATCAGAAAGTATTGTCTGACTTGTTCAGTGCATTGTGGGAATTGGGTGAGGGTTGGAATAATCTCTTCAGTTGCACTTAAAAAAAAAATCAGCATTTCATGTGAGTATTATGGACTGTTTGTTTTGAGAATTCTGAGGATTAAACTTAGTGCATAAGCCATGAATAGGCTAAATCAGTCCAGCAGAAGTGGCATGAAATAAAAAGATGCTCTGCTATTTTAGGACCAGGCTGTCCAGCAGGGATTACTATCTAACCTGTTGTAATCTTCTCAGTGATAAACACACTGCTTTTTTGCAACACAAGGGAGAAACAGTCTTAATATTGACTGAAAATTCAGCTAAAAATGGAATTAAATCATTAGCAGCAAGAAAAATAACTTACTTTCAGGAACAGACAATTTTCAGTGCCTGGAACAGGCACTAACAGCATATCCCCAAATTCTTAAAGTATTAGGGGCAGAGCATGTGCTTCATTTGTGTCATTCAACTGGTGGAAGGAAGGAGGGTTTAGTTGGATGTGCTTTGCTGTGCACCTCTTTGTCACACCACACAGTGCCTCTGAAAACCTATACTACATTAAATGAAGGTTAATAAATGCAAAAAATATCTTTGTCTCTTTTTGTATTGTATTTCCTACCTCATAGTCCTATATTCTGCCATATGAGCATCATGGAAATAACTTTTTTTTGTCCTCCTGAGTCAGTTTTCCATTGAAGTTATTGATTTGCAGTAGGTAGAATGATAATATATTATATATAGATATATATAAAATGCATATCTGCATAAAAGGTATTTTCAAGAAGGTAAAGATGTGGAATTATGTTCCTAAATGGGGCAGTAGCTCCTTTCATTATGGCAGTGCTTACTATAATAGAAAGCTTCCCAGCTTCCTGGGGAGGTCTTTCTCTGTGTTCTAATTGTGGCCACTGAGCTGCCCTGACAGCTTGCTTTTAGGTGATCTAAAATTTGCACACCGTCTGATTCAGTGGCTCCGTACTTTTGACAAATGGGTCAGAAATCCTTTCTGTGTATTTGTGTCATTTTCTCATTCTAAGTTTCAGGACACTACCTTGCTGCTTTAGAGAAATATTAAGATGTATTCATTATGGTTGGCAAAGTGTACCAAAGGCCTTCAGTGTAAAGTACAAAAGCTGCTGCTAAACTTACAAAGGTGACCAATAGGAGCATAAATGCCAGTACTTTCACAGAAAAAAAGTATCTTCACTTTCTTTTTTTATCCCTTTGGCTTCAGAGATTTCTTTTTTTTTCCCCCTTCTAAAGTTATAGAACTTGATCCAAAAATTGTTTAGAATTCTTACTGCCAAAGGCTAAGCTATAAATAATTCTTCCTTCATTAGCTATTTTAAAGTTTAATAGTTGGAATGGATCTGTGGAATGTATTTCAAAGGTTTAATAGTGGTAATGGGTCTATGGAATGTATTTAAAAGTTGCATTTGAAGTTCTTCAGTAAAGAGTGAAAAATGCACATGCAATTTAAAATTCCTAATGAGGCAATGAGTTCTTGAATTAAACTTTGAAACCTGGATAATATTATCATTTTAAAACATACTTTAGCATTTTAATCTACATTTTGAACCTATTATTGAAAGAAAGAGAAAAAATTATTGGGGAAAAATATTTTAAAAATGAGCTTTTGAAAGCAAAAGGTTCAATGTGTACAAAGGGACACTATGTTCCATCAATTATTACCCAAAATATTTGAAATGTCATATTTTCTGTCCCTTCAGAAAGAAAGAGAAGGAATGAATTTATGCTACCTCAGTAGCTGGGCTGCACTTTAAGACTGCACTTGTTCAATATAGCATCAAGGCCAGAAGATTTAGGCAGCAGCAGAACTTCTCTTACCCCTGAATCTTTAACTGACTTCATTTCTTACCAAAGCCTCTGTTCTGAATCATGGCAGATTATAAAAAATACCAATTGATATTTGCATCTGCATGGATGGTGTCCCCATAAAATTTTCAGGTTAACATCAAAACCATACGTGATCCTGATGCTAACTTTAGGGGTGGTCAATTTTTTTTCTTTTTAATATCAAGCAATATTATAAAACTTTATAAAACTTCTTTTGCTGTTTGTAGTAGACCTGTCATTTGAATGATGATCTTAAACCAGAAGTATTTCTGTCAAAAGATGATGCTGCATTGCCTGATGGAAGTTAAAATCTGAGATCAAGCACTTTCTGATTTCAACTCTTTCCTCTATAAATACAAACATTTAATCTCATTAAGTCTTTTAACTTACTGAGGAGAACATGAACTTGCAAGACACAAATTTCAACCTCCGTGGAAACCCAACAATTTTCTTCTTAAATTGGGACGGTCTTCCTATTTAATCTTGAAGGCATGCCTTTGAGAAATTTGAAATTGAAAAAGAGAAAGCATGAACACAAAAATTAGTGCCACTGGCTGGGAGAGAAGATGGACATATGCATGGCAGAGGAGGGGAAAGGACAGAAGCACTGGAAAGAGTGTTCGTAGCTTTGGGAATTTCTGGAGAGTGATTTATGCAGCCAGACTTTCAGACCTAGCATTCCAACAGATGTCGTGTTTATTTATAGATCAGGCACTGCAGACAAGGTAATTCATCAGGTGGAGTCAGAGGGAACAGTTGACTTTCAGTCCGTGCAAACAAATACCCTGAACCACTGCATTACCTGTTGGGAGGATAGGAGTTTGACAGGAAGGTGTCCCAGATATGGACGTGTAGCAGAAAGATCTTTGAATGTAGAATCTGAATAAGGAATAGAAATGAAAGCAAGTTTTGATATAGAAGAAAAGAATTGCTGAACCAGTCTTACTGGATAACTAAGAAGGCAAAGGGTTTGTTAGTATGTGAGTTGGAAGGGGTTTTTATGGCTCAGAGCAAAGGATAAATCCACCTCAAACAGAAGATGTTTTTACCAAGCAAAATGATTCTACAGGCAAACAAGATTGCTGATGTTGCAGGTAGAAAAAAATGTCTCAGAATTTTCCACTGCAAGAAAACTGAAAAACAACTTCTAGCTTAAACTGTAACACACTAACGTTTTGTGATTGGAAATAGTACCATGAATATGGCAATGCTAGTAGTTAGGACAGGCTATAGGTAACAGCATAGGTATTGATTGGTTGTCATGTATTAAAAGAAAAGTATAGAATGCATTTTAACCAGAACTAGAGATGGCTTCAGACAAACCCACAGCTGTGGCTGAAAAGGCTGCGGGCTGGGCTCGTCACCCATGACCCGTGAATTGCTGTATCACCTGGATACAATAAACAGCATTTTAAAGAGCCATCTGGACTCCCTCATCCCTCGGTTAGGCTCTTACATGTCGTGATAAGTGCAAAGCACGATCAGGAGAAAACCATGCATCCCTGCAGCCTGAGTGTGCAGGGAGAGAGGATGCTCATGTGTCTCCTCTCCTCTCTGTCTTTATGGCATTCAGCAAATACTCACTGTGTGCCCTTGCTGTGCCAGGTACAGGGGCAGAGAAGGTGGACACCTGTTAATTCCAGAAATGATTGGAGCACAGTCCTCCTGCTCTAACTCCCATTTACTTAACAAGAAATTCACAGCTGCTCTAGAAAAGGGGACACAAATGAAGTGTGTGGATAATATTTAAGTGGTGCTTCCAAGGTTGATGTTTGTGCCTTTTGCAACCTTCAGGCACCACACAAACCGTGTGGTTTGCCTACAGTCTTAGTTCCCCAGTCATTGCAGTCTTTCTGTTCTCTTGCTTAGATTTCTTTCATGGACTACAGAAAGGAGGGAAAGAAGGAGTTTCATACAGAACTTGAGATACAGAACTTGTCTTGTCTTGCCATGGTCTTGGAATGTGACTTCCAGGATTGGTGCTGTAGTGGCTGCTGTAGACATCACTACAGGGACTGAGCTACTGAGGAAGAGTGAAGACCAAATGGACAAATGTGATGCTGACTTAGAATGCTTCACCACTCTATTCTGCAATAAAAGCCCACAGAGTATTGGGTTTTATCTTTGAAAGCTTAAAATGCAAGATACTAGGCATAAGTCTTTCTGACATGTAGATGCCTTACCTCTCAATGCTCATTTAGGTTTTTTTATCATAATTTGTGTACAACATATCCAATTATCCTGTGTTAATGAACACTAAATTATATTAATTTATGCTACTTGCAGTTTTTGAAGAAGAAAGAATTTATGAATGCAAAGCAGAAGTTTGTCTCTCTTCCCTCTCCCCAGTCTCTCTGAGCCTCATATGTGTTAGCTTTGCTACCTTCAACAGGAAAAAGGCAGTGTGATAAGAGAAACTACTCTAAGATTGAAATATCTCCATTCTTCTCTGCCCACATCTGTAAGTTCTATGTACATCTGTTTATTCTATGTTAAAAGAAAAATCAGAATGTGAAATCCTCCTCTGTCTGTGACAGTGTTGACAAAGGTAGTCAGTACAAAGATAAGGAATATTTCTAATGTCTAAATGATGCCTTTATGATGCCAAATCACTATGATAGTGATGAACAAATAATTACTTAATCTCATCTTTAGATTTTTGTTTCTGAGTGTAATTTTTTGATCAATTATGTTAGATGGACAATGCTTCCTGGTCTGTTCACACAGAGTGCATTGAGTTTTCTCATCCATCTTTCCTAAAACAATAAGGAGGAGTCCAAAAATTGGCTGTAGCCATTTTGCTTCCCTTACCAGGTCATACTTTGATCTCTTTGCAGATACTTCTGAGAGAAGTCAGTAGGAGTAATACAAGTACTTTTTATGATAATTTCTCAAGAGGAATGTTCAACAATTGATCTGTCTTCAGTAATTATCAGCTAATAAAGACAGATAATATTTCCATCCATAACTTTTGTAATAAAAGATGCAATGCTCAATTTTAGAAATCAGTATTTTTCTTAATGTTTTACTTGAGGTTTTTTTCTCCTTAAATGAACTTTTTTTTTTTCCTAGCAGATTAACTGGAACTGACAGCAACCAAGTTTCTATTTTATGACTCATGAATACTAAGTTACCAACAATTTAAATGCTGTGAAATAACATTTATATGAAGTCTTTCATCCAAGGACTTCCAAATGCCTTGTACTGATCAAGGTTCTCTGCAAACATGGGAATTAAGTATGGCTGCATGAGGGAAATCCAAACCAGAACATAAAAAATGCAACTGTCTTCTCCAGGTTCAGTGCCAAATGCAGATAAAGATTTCTATCATTCTGCATCAGCTTTTTCTTATTAAAGCACATTTTCCTGTCTTGCTTTCTAAGCTGCTGAGTAAAGAAGTAAATACAGTGAGTGAACTTTGGGTTGTGTAGAAGCTGCCCCTTCCTGCCTGATGTATCATTAAACATAGATGTAATTGGCAGGAAGATATTAAATAACTATCCATGATTTAATGACTTAATCATAAGATGTTATAGCTGGATGGTTGCTGGGGTGTAAAGCACCCACCTTGAGGTTTGTATTCTCTCTATCCCTGTGGCAGCACACCTGTGCTCACACCATCGCTTCCTCTTTCAGGTGTATTACAGACATTGTGTACTTTCTGGCTGCTGGAAATGTTGTACATTCAGAAATGGATCTGTCATTTAAGAAAACATCCCCTTATTAGACAGTACTTCCTTTATCATCTTAGAACCCTCTAAAATGTGTCAGTTGTAGGTGAGCTGATAAATAGTGTGCTTACTTGCTGCTTGAAAAGGTGCACTGAGCACGTTTTATCTCTGTTGTACAAGAGAATAGAGCAGGAACAAACTCGTGCATTGAGTTTGACAGTCATCTTTTCTGACAAATAATTTGAAACTGCAGGCAATAATTTGTCATGGTAGGTTTTCTATGCATCGTATGTGCATGTGAAAGTATGAAAATAAAAATGTAATCATTAGTCAAAGGAACCTGATTTGAATAACCATCTAGGCACAAAAAATTATAATCCTTAAAAATTCTTTCTCATTTAATTTGTTTTCAGACTTTCAGTTTGTATTAGGCATCCAACTGTGAAAAAGGAATGTGCTTTCTTTTTATTTAACTGGAGTGCCTGGTTTTAATTTTCCTACAGTTTTCTGAAGGAGATTAACTAACTGCAGAATAAAAGGACTTTCTGTGGCTTCAGTTCCTATTTTAACAAAAACTGCTGAAAAGCAGTGTTTCCTGCATTTGGAAGAGCTCCTGAGTTCACTGGATTTGGGGTCAGTCCTGAGATAGCCACAGAAATGGTGACACATGGCAGCCACTACTACCTTGAGGAAACAGCAGTACCAAGGCTGAAGTGCACAGTTTCTTCTGGAGGTGATCATGAGACTCCACGGCTGTCAGACAGACACAGAGATCTTTGTGCTTCCACAGAGAGTGATCCATCACATCCCCCACTGCAATCTTCCTACTCAGCACCTGTAGGAACATTGTGTTGCCAGAATACTGCAGAAACTGCAGTGAGCTACCAGAATACTGCCTAATAGGAGTAACACAAGACCAAGATGCATTCCCTGTCAAAAGTAAATCAATTGGTGACATTAGCAGGTTATTAAAATGCTCAACCTCTCGTTCTTTTCTGGCTTATGAACATATCAGCACCATTCATATTGTTTCTTACCATGAAATACCTAGACTTCTGCAGTTGTCTTCAATAGAGTTCTTGCTCACTTTTGTAGGTAGAATATAGCTGTGATGCAAAAGTGATATCTTGATAATTTAATTTAATAATGAACTTTGAAATTGTATCTAAACTAGAAAATATTGAGAGCATTTGTATGGATAACACTTTATGATTAATTCATAGGATGGAAATGAAGGTACAAAGATAGAACATTACCTCATTAAGAAATGAAAGCCAAAAAGCCTAAATGAGTAATACTGCTTCTAAAAATGTAACTCATTAATCTTGACTCTGCCAGGAAACATATATGGTCTGGTACACATGCCTATTTCCTGTGGACCCATTCAAGTAAACAGTTACTGTAATTCAGAGAGTTGTGTTGGGTGCAGAACATTTGGGGCTGTTTAGGGAGAGAGAAGTAGAAGAATGTGCAGTAACCCAACTGACCCATCGAGCACTACATTTCCTGTCACACTGCAGGCAGAATGTTTGCATTGTGTGACACGAATGTAACTGTAAGCTCAGCTCAGCCTATGACTTTAAACCTCCTAAATGACACATTTCACTTTCATGGCTAAACAATAGAAGGTGTGTGCATTTGATTAGTGCAAATTGAGGGAGTAAATTAATTTATTTATAATAGCTACAAGTATAAAGTACAAATTTAAACTATCACAAGTCGACAAATTATAGCTCAATTCACAAATTTAGGCAGCATTTCTCCTCCCTGCTCTCTCATAATGTCATGCTCACTTCAGGACTGCTGCTGCCTAAACCATTGGTTGGAACTTTGCAGTAATTTCATTTCAGTGACTTCCTGGTTTCATAGTAGGAAAGCATCACAAAAAGGCCTGGGTTTAATTTTCCAGAACACAGCTTAAAGAAATGAAAGACTCTGTCTCCCACTATCAATCTCCATAAAATTCCTGGTTATGAAGTAAACCCTTGGTTTTCTTTACAGAGGAAGGAAACTGCATTTTAATTTTTACCTTTTTTTAGTAATTTCTTAAGCCCATTTGTGGAAAATTGTTGTGTCATCTGAGGGAAGGCAATAGTCTTAAAGTCATTCTTCCTTTGCTAGATCTTAATGCCAATAAACCCAAATATTTTGTCCTTACACTACACTGCTTTTCATGACTAGTTTTTTTGTGGATCTCTTCTTTAAATAGTCCATAGACCAGGAAAGAAGGGCTGCAAACTGAAATTCAGTAAATACAGTTTCTTAATATCAAATAGTTTCAAATGATTCTCTAAGATTATTCCATTCCAGGTTTTAATACAACAATACAAGTTTTCCTTGGCTTCATAGTATTATCTAAAATAATCTGATTTGTATTTCTATTCTAAAAAGCAAAACATATTACATAGTAATAACATATGTCCTTTGTCTCAGGAATCCAAACAAACATTGTTCTCATTTTAGGACTATGTGCATTATCAGCAGATTTATATTGAATAAAAAAATATTTGTAAGAGTGTTAAATATTCACATATGTTATTTATATACACAGAATAAAATTATAGAACTCTCTATTTGTAACCTAGAAGGACAGTTAAACATGACTCATTCTGTAATTAAACTGAAGGAATATCTGCTAAAATTTTTGATTTATTTAGTATTAACTGAGGTTTTGCCCTCTTTTTTTGTATGTTCTTCTTTCTATGACGCTTTAAGAATGACTCCCAGACATTCAGAGGAAAATGGTCATGTCCTATGTTAAGAGACTAATTTTAAAAAAAGGGGAAAATTCTCATGACTATAAATATAATAACCCTTTCATTTCATTGGAGGCAGTTCAATCTTTTTTGTCCCAACATTTTTTTGGAAGAATAGTGATAATCCAGTGGAGGGATGGAGGAGATTATCTTTTTCTTATGTAATCTAAGTTTCAGCTTTTCAATGATGAATGGATGCAGTGCTCTTGAGTGAACTGTGGAAGAAGCATTTATTCACAGAAATGACTCCTTTGGGATTCTTTGTGGTTCTAGAGGTCCAGTGCACATCCTGTTCCAAGAATAGAAAATGAAATGAGCAGAAATAAAGCAGGTGAAGCCAGCAAGCAGGAGTGAGTGGGCAGGAGAGCTGATTCAGCTTCTTCTCTGATCCACCTATGGCTGTGCTCAGGTGACTGAGAGTGGCACTGCTGCACCAGTATCAAAATAAATGTCCAATGGGTAACTTGTCAACAGAATTATATAGAACTATGCTTTGTGTCTTTTAAAATATACCTGTGTTCTGGAGTTAGCAATACCTGCTGTCAAAATGTAAGAAAAATTCTCACTTTCTCATTAAGACATTTTTGTGACTAGATCTTTATGGCTGCAGTTGATTCTAGTTAGATACAACATGTAGAATTACTGTTTTATTTTTCTCTTGGAGTAGCACACTGTAATCCCCTGGCAACCTCATTTTCAGGCTGAGGACTGCATATGCTAATGCTGAGCTTTATTTGAATGGAAATGCTCTAAATTTTCTTATATGAATAGTAGTGTTTGAAACTCTGAGACTGGAAAAATTGCAGAGAAATCTGGAAAAAATTCTGTCTGGGAAGGACTGCACAGCGTCTTAAATATGTTTAAGATATCAAAATATGTGTGCATTCTTCTAAAATAAGAATTTTCTCTTGCATCTTGCACAAAGTAACTATATTTATAGGTACTGCAAGGAATTTTTAGTTGACTTCAGTTAAGCAGTATTATTAACAGAGTGTAAAAGATGGAGAATTCTTAACCCAGAATTGAAAAACATTAAATATCTGTCAGCCTTGTTGAGCTGCAGGTATATTAGAAACCTTTTGTGTTGGGATCCTTGGATTATTTCAACCTGTGTAACAAAGCTCCTGTGATCACCAGCAGCTGCTGAAGCATCTGGTCTTCTCTGGAGTGTTTAAATTGAGACTTTGGGCTGCTGTACAAAAGGGTGCATCTTTCACCATCTGCTCTCTTTCCTCTGTGCTTTTGGTGTTGCACAAACTGTTTTGAAAGAGAAGGAGGTAGTAGGAAAAATGAATTGCTTCCCATTGAAGTATTGTGGCCCTTTATGTAATTAAGCACAATAAAATACAATAATTCATTCATGACTTTTGTCCAGACCCAGATCATGAAGGTAAACCTATTTGTATCACGTGCTTGCCAGCAAAATCATCTGTTTATAGATTTCTGGTCCTGATTTGAATGGTACAATGAATGCTTGGTCTGAATACTATGTAGGACAACTACCAGGTGAGGCTTCATCCATCTGCATGCATGCAGCCAATTATTCCTAATGGATTATGAGCTGAAGGCCTTATTGCAGTTCGTTTGCAGGAGCATTGGAGAATGGATTTATCTTTCTTTGCCTTCAAAGTGTTAGTAGCTCCCAGGGTTATATGGTGAACAGCTGTTTAAAAAAAAAAAAAAGCAAAGAGGAAAGCTGTGCTCTATGAAATCTGCCTTATTTTTAGCATTCCAGGAAATCATACAGTGATTTTGACTGAAAATAATCCTAATCCACATACGATATAGGGGATTGGTTCTGTTATTTACAAATGGCATTACATTTTACAAACACAAATTTGAAAACTAGTGCTTCATATCAAGAGTTGTACCATAGTGAAGAGGTTTTGCCCTGAGGTTGTTCTCTCTCCTTCAGCTAATTTCCACTCTTTGAGGTGACTGAGGTGTGTAGTGATACAGTTTTTAACCTGCTTTGTGCAAAATGGACAGCATCTGCAGCATGCTCTGTCTGCCTTAGAAACCTGCCACCTGAAGAAATGTCTTTGGTTACTTCTGTTTTCCACACAGTGTGCATGCTGAAGTAAAAATTCCAAAAATATGAATGCTTTATGTATAACATACTCCCTTGATTTTTTTTCTATGCAAGTGAATCTGAACTATTGCTAGAAATAGGATAAAAAAGTGGCAGGTGTGCTCTGGGGAGCAGGGGCTGAACACATGCTTTTATGCTTTTTAAAGTACAAAAAGGATATTTTTTCTGCTTAATTTTTTTCCTTTTTGCTATAATTGCTACACTGTCTAATGTAGATAATGGCATTCACTGGTCACTTTAGGGAACTGCTTTGTATTTTTGCACTTTCTGGTTCACAGCAGCAGCAGTTTAGGAATTTTTCCATAAAAACAGTGTGTCTGGATACACAAACACACACACGACACACACATACACACACATTTTTAAAAAAATTAATAATTATATATATATGTGCATAAATATATATATATGTATATGATGCCTGTCTCAGCTACTGCAGCTGCATACCACAGCACTGGTGAAAAGTGCAATTTCCATTAGAAGTATTAAATAAAATATAAATAGATACTAAACCAGCAGAAAAATTAAATGCTAGGGAAGACCCGAGGAAAGTTAATTCACTTGAAAGGGAATATTTTCTCTTCAGAATTCCAAAGAGCTTGAGGTGAGTTGTTTTCAGCAGTGAATTGGGTTGTTAACTGGTTTAATACAGCATAATCAACAGATTTGAAGCTTCTCTGGTTTATACTCTATTCAGTCTCTTCAGCCTTTAGAAATCACTCAGTAGTGAAATTGCAATTTTTATGCAATTTAGTGTCATTCTTGACTGACAAGGTAAATGCTTACTTTAGGAAGGGGCAGTCATTAAAACTCATTTCTCCTTGAGAGTATAAGTGGTTTTTTAAATGTACATTTGATGCATTTGACCCCTTCATAAGTCGATGCTAGCAGCTTTCTTTGACATAGATTTTTTGAAGGTTTCCATTTCAGTGACCATGAATTTCATTTTTTTTATTCCTCCTTTACATTTGCAAACCATTCTCATGTGGCAGTTCTTTCACAAATGAGAATAGAATCCATATGTGGCAGGATCTTAAAGTGCTTCACTGGTGGGAGGCCTTATACTTGTAGCTCAACATATTCTATAAAAGTTTCATTGGGAAGCACATGAACAGGTTTTGAATTGCAGAAATAAAGTTCCATTTGGCAGATATGAAAGAGGGCACTAATTCAAAACAAGGTAAACCTCTGCAACAACTACCTGTAAAACCATCACCATGTGGGATTTCTAAGAAACTAAACTAGAACTGCTTCTCTATTATTACCAATTTCTGTGAGTGTTTCTTGACTAGTTGAAATTGAAATTGAAAATAGAGGTGGCTTCTTTGCTTACTTTCCTCTACAAAAATTGCAATAGCGTAACAGTAATGATGTATTTTACCACATTTGGAAATCAGTAGGTAAAGAGAGATAGGACCCTATTGCAGGAGGCTGTGGGATGGAGCCCTTTGTGGTTATGAAATACCTGGGAAAACGGATCAGACTTTTAAAAGTATAAATCAGAGTCCTTGCCATGACTGTGTATGGAACTTCAACAACCCCAAGGCTTAGATGTTATAAATGGGCTATGGCTGTGCACTTCCTAGAAGAAAGAAACACTTTGTCTCTCTTTAAAACAAACCTAGACTAGGAAAAGTAATTTCACTTTTACTTCTTTTTTTTCCTTTTTTCTGAACACGTCATTCTTTTGACACCAACTGCACGCTACCTTCTGTTAACCCAGTTCTATTTTAGCAAGAAGTATCTGAACCAGGAATTCTGTCTGGTACTTGCAGAAAATGCGATACATTTAATATTCTAAAAATGAACTTAGAACCATTTGACATCCTGGATGCTGTGCCAGATCTTCCTAAATGTAACACTGGAATGAAGCATATGACCCTTAAGGTAATATACCAGTAATAGAAGAAATGTAACAAGCTGCTTGTTATGTATGGTAAGATATTTTGAAATACCCAGCAGGATGTAGATAAGAGAGATGTATTGAACTTGTAAGTCTGATCTCTATGGGAAAAAAAAAAAAAGAATTAATCCAGAAAAGCCATACTCTGAGGATTAAAAAAGTCCCCAAACCCCCAGTGTGTGACACATGAAAAATCAGCTTATTCTTTAAATGCTAATTAAGAATGCTGTCTGAGCACAGAACTGGCTGCTAGAGAACACTAGGAATGGCAGAGTTAATTTGTTTTTATACTTATTGCCATGCAGAAAATGTTGTTATGGAAACCAAATATATGTTATTTCTTAAATAAATATTCTCCCAAGGCCTCTGGAACAGAGGAAAGGAATTGAAGCTATTAGTGTTATTGTTGCTGTTGGCTCTCTGAAATCCCCAAACTGGGATTGTAATTGAAAATCCAAGGATTTTGGCTTCCTGGTTTTATAGAAAAATGTAGAAAGCCATTGTTATCTCCTTTTAAGCACTATGAAAAACTGAGAATGGCTCTCCAAGATGCCTCTGATGAAAGCATCTCAAGGTTTTTCCTGGTTTGGGAAGCCTGCAAGCCAAGAATAATTTCTGTAGAAATTCACCAAGTAAATTTTCCATTTAATTTTGATGTCTCTCAGATGTTTCCTAAATCCAGCTTGATATAGATTGATGCTGAATAGGTTTTCTGGATGGATCTGGACCCTTATGCTCATTGAAAGAATCCATGCTTGATTTGTAGGTTTTTTGCCTTTTATCCTATATAAACTCATCAATCTCCAGAATTCAGACCAAGCATGTAGGACATTTTCCAGAGAAAATTTGCTACTATAGAAATTTTTCATATGTATGTACATGAGTAATCAGTAATCATGATGGAAAGGGGAAACTTGGAGGACGTTTCTGATCTGATGTTGTAAGTAGTGGATGAGAAAGATACAGTGACAATCAAGGCTTGGCCTGGGACTTGTTTTCAGGCAGTGACACTGGTGAAGCATGAGGGATGATTGAACTTATCACAAAGACTGGACTTGTCACTTGAAATGGTCAAGGCCAAATTGGTTCTTTCAGAATTCTTTGGTTTATTCATTATGGAGATGGAGAGGCCAGTCAGGATGTATGACTTACATTAGTCCTTCATGGGAACAGATTTTATGGCCTTAAATCTGTTCCATTTTGCTTTTTTCATGAGCCATCAGCAGCAAAGAATTATTTATTTTGCTATTATGTGCTAGGAAAACTCATTTAGAGAGTGAATGCATTGGAATCTGAAGCCTTGTATGGGTATCTGTAACATCAGGAAAAAAAATCATAATATATTTTTTATGATGCATAATTTGGTTTTGGATATCCTGCATTCATGGAAACAAAACTCAGAATGAAACTGTCAGGAGCTGTCAATATGTTTTGCAGAGTTATATTAAAACCAGCAGCTGTAATCCTTAAATTATTAGAGGAATATCCTTTAGAAGCAGGGAGAAAACACTTCATCTGTATTATCCCTGCAGTGACAAAAATGTTATTGGAATTCCATCTCTAGTTCCAGATATCAAATATTAAAGCAAAGCATTACAAAGGATGCAAGAAAGAGATGTGAAAAACTCGAAAGCTGTGGAAAATATGGCTCCTAATAGATGAAATCTGTTCAGTGACTTTTGGGGGGAAAGATTAAGAGGTGAGTGGAGCTTCGTTAAAGTCTCCCTACTGAGAAGGGCTGAAATCTGTCGATGTCTGTGTATTTTATTTCATTTTTTTTTTAAATTTTACTTTTGAGCTCTAGCCTTAGCTGGGTACTTATAGCCTAGAACATTACAGCACATCACAGGAAGTAGTTGAGTCTTTTTAATCAACAATTGTCTGACTCCCATGCCAACAAAAACTCAGTGCCTTATATAAAGTTTGAGCAGTCTTTAGGTTCTTGGCAAAAAGGTAGAATATTAAGAATATTTTAAGCATAAGAAGCCTGTGTTACTTGCTTCTTTCATTAAAAGCATTTTTCTACCATATGGTAATATTTCAGAAGAATCAAAGTGCACATAGGCTGTCTCAGAATTCATTGCCAGATGTTTGGCATTATCCATGTAAACCTTTGTAGACGTTTCCTTGAAGTGCAATTGTGATGTTTGTTTGTATTAAACTTGTAGAGTAGTAGGCCAAAGCTGTACACAGAAGGGAAGTAATTTCTCTGCTTTTTTTTACACTGATCCAGTCAGTCATAACATCTTCTGCTTTAAAAGTCTCTTTGCATTTGTTCCAATTCCCTTTATATAAGTTTCTGCTGTAATTTTTAGGGACAATGAAAGTGTTGATTATAGGGATATTTTCAGGTTCAATAAACATTAATATTACTCCACATTTGAAAAGCTAATACAAAAATGAAATCCAGCAAACAAGAATGTAAGTATGAGAGTGAGTTCATGCTTCAAGAGTATATAAGCAAAACCATATCTCTGATTTGTCAAGCATAACTGAGTCCCTCAGGGTGATTATGCTTGGCCAGTCAATCTGGTGAATGTGCAGAAATACTGAGAAAAATATCTGAAATAACTGGTCTTGTTTTGGGAAGGTTTTGGGTATTTCTTTTTTCTTCGGTTTGTGCTGGTAACAATCTATCAAATCTGACTAATTTAAAGTTGTAGCTTGTATGAAAACAGCTTTCCCTTAGCTTTACATACCAGACTGCTTCTGTTCCTGCCTTAAATTTCTGCAATGATTTTTCTTTTAGGAAATTGTTTTGACTGTTACCCCATCAGCTTGCAATTTTGCAAAATGGGATGTCACATCTTCAAACAAGCTTCACTCTCTAAAATTGTTTCCAGATTCATGTTTTAGAACCTTTTATTCATCTTTAGCTCTTGAATGACCTCTGGCAGCTGCCACTGTCAACTAGGGATCATTGTTCTTGACAGTCACTGTCAGTTCTGAGGAGATGTAAATTCCTGTTCCATATTTCACAGCCTGAAAGACCCAACATGTCTTATCTGTGGAATAAATCAAGGAATAAAAACAACCACCCACATGCACAGTAAATACTATTTCTGCAGAAAATAACTTGCCCTACTTACTATCTAAAATAGTCACAAATATTTAATGTGCTGCAAGATTAAAATAGCTTGGAGTGACATTTGGATGGCATAATAAAAGGGGTGGTGAAAGGTCTCTGTAGTCTGGCCTGATGAGAGATCCTATGCACAGGAGAGGCACAAAAGCATGAGGAGATCATTGTTGAGCAGCTTTTTGAGAGGGGAGTACATTTTCAATGAACCCATCTGGTTTTTAAAAGTACTGGTGAGCAATAGAAGGGCTCCTAATACCTAAAGCCAGCCTATTGAACGAATGGTAAGATCAGGATTCATTTTAAGTTAAGAAGTAATACTAGAAAAAGCCATCTGGCTAAATAATGTATTCATATCCTAAATCATATTTTCTGATTTCTGCAGTGAAATATAACGAATAGTACTGTCTTTGTCCTATTTGCCAAGGATTTTTTCACAAATCTGTTGTAAATAAATAATTTGTAAATTTGGTATTGTAATACTAATTGGTGTTAATCGGTGGTTTTACATAGGTATCTATTGTAATGGTATTTGATCTGGAAGTTCAAAATTCAGTAAATCATCAGTGAACCAAATTATTTGAGCATAACTCTAAAATCTTCTCTAGGCTAACAAATTAAAGGACAGGACTGATTCAGAATTCCATCATTCTCAACTGTTTTTTTTTCCTCAACTGAAACTGAGGGAAAAATATTAGAATCCAAGACAATTCACTGGATTTAACATGGTCATAATTTTTGAAAACTTCTGAAACATAAGAACAGGTTGAATAAGTTAGACTGATACTTAACTGTAATAAAGGATTTGGGACCCAACTGTACATATTTATTGCTGGTCAGGAAACATCAACAACCAGATGAAATTGTTAACTCTCCTGAAGTGTGTCCATTTTTCTGTGTGCCTGCATGTCCAAGTATAAATATATATAAATATGTGGACAGAGAGAAAGAATTATATTCACATATGTTCAAGTGATTAATTTAATATATATATACCCACATATCAATATATCTATTGTTAAGGTTCCTAGGATCATTCAGCCTGTTTCAATGCTGTTAAATCCCTCTGTTGGGATGGTTTCTCAGGGATGCTGGAAGGCAGAGCAGAAACAGCTCACAGATTCTTTCTTCATCCTTTCTGTTTTACTTATCATGGAGGAGCAGAATAGGAGAGGGAATGATGACATGAGCTCTCAACACTTCTCTCTACCATTCTGATTTTCTTCTGGTTCTTTAATCTATAGGTTTACTGTGGAATCTTGGAGAATCAGGGATGCACATTGCCACTGAGAAAGTGATAAGCTTTCTTTTTCATTTACTATGTGCCTCTTGGTTTGTGTGTTTGCATAAGAATAAGGACTAATCTGGTAAAACCTCTTTTCCCATTTAGAGTCACACAAAAGAGGAAAATCAGCTATATCTGCAGCTTTTGAGGAATAAAATAAACATAAGAATTAATAAGGGAAACGTTGTTAAAATTTGATTCAAAACTGTCAGAATTTGTCAATTTGTCAAAATTTGATTTGGTTTATGAATGATACCTCCTGAAAGGAAAAAGGAGCTTAAAATTCATGACACCAGAACTGAGATGTGACAGCAGGTGGAACTACTGAGACTGGTAATGAGAAATGGCTGATACTAATAACCCAACAGGTGATAGGTGAGTGCCAACCTCTGCTTGCATTTTCATCTTCAACCATGTAGTTTCTACCCAAGATGTAATCCTAACGTCCTGACTTTCATCTCTTCAATTCTACAATATTTTAGAGATTTTTTTAAATTTACTTTTTTCACTAACTATTATCTAATTAGTAAATTAAGGTCTCTGTGTTGTATGTGGAGACAAGAGGGGCAGCCTGCTATCTGAGGGAACTACTTTTCATTTTCCTTAGAAATAAAAAACAAAACAATTTCAGTTCCAAACCTCAAGACACATGCTCTTCCTATGGAGACACAATAATTCAGTGACTGGAAGGCTTATTCTGTTTATAGAATCAGAAATACTGCAAGCTATGTACAAAACTGAAAATAAGGAGAATACTCTTTTCCTTGCATGGGATTGTTACCTGGAGGAAATTAGCCCTAAGATGTGTGGACTGAGGAAAATATTGACATTTCTTTTTCTGTTTGTTCATCATCACACTGAAATGACAATTCATTCAGCTTTTAAGGATGAAACTCTTACAGCCCTATAATCATAAAATCATTTCAGCTGGAAATCCTCCTGCCATGGTAAATAGTAAAACTTTAATAGGCTGGCATTACTGACTAATAAAATCTTATTTTACAGGCCAAGAACACTGAAATATAAGGCAGACTTAATCCCAAATGAGCAATCTTCATGCTAAAACTATTCTGCCATAAATTCACAGGTCTGTCTCTCATTGATGTCAGTGGAAATTCTCTGGCAAGCTAGAATAGTATCAGTCCCTAAAGAATTACATGATTTACATACCAAAGGACAACTAATAAAAGAAACGTGTAACAGTTGAAATAAAATAATCTTTTCACAAACATTAAGTACCTTTTGCACTGGTGAAATAGATGTAAATTGAAGATGATTCCGATTTTGAAGTAAAAATCCTGACAAGATTTGTTCTAAGAAACAATCTGAAGATATTTGTATAATTATATTAACTTAACTAGCAATTAAAGCATGGAAATTGAGCTGTGAAAGTGAAGCAAAGATTGCTAACAATATAAGATATACCCAAAAGGAAGGACACAGGCCTTTCTCTTCCCCCACTGATGTGTCTTTTCCCATTATCTATTTAAAACATCAATGACTGTGCATTACAAGCAATGTTCTATCTCCTCCTATCTTTTCCTGATCTATTTATTAGGGTGTTGGCAAATTTCCAGCCCTCTCCAGCAGTGATAATTCATTATCTGTGTATAGAGCAGAGCAATCTATCAAACTGTGAGATTAAATTGGTGATGAGAAAGTATTTTAGAATTTGTATCCAAATTTCAAATATATTTTTATTTAAAGTTCATTTTGAAATGAGATTTAGACTTAATTTTATCCATCTGCAGTTCAAAGTTGAAAGGGAAATTACCATAAGTGCATTCAAATGTCTTCTCTTTTATCAGCTCTCACAGAGAATGCTTGTTTGAATAGAACTACTTATCAATAGTGGTCAGAACAGAAAACTTTTTAATTTGTTTACAGTAAGTTTCCTATGTTTCTCAAATTTTTAAAAACAGAAAATCTAAGCAGATCTGTTAGAAAACTTTGGAATTAATAAGAAACATTCCTTTTCGATAAATTTTGACACTTTTCAAGCTTCCTGGATATATTTAGAAAAATCCAGACTAGATATTCTTGGAGATGAAAAAAAAGAGAAAAAAGGAAAAAACCTAATGTCTGAAGTGTTTTCTGGCCTTTCAACAATCTGAAAAAAAAGAAAACAAGTAGAAAATATATCAGGCTAGGAGCAATGATGCTACTTATAGCATAATTACTTTGGAAAATACTGAGCTGGAAAAGAATTTGTATTACTGGAAAATATCTGCAGTGCTGTGAAAGGCAAATAAGAAGCAAAGCTTGAAGAGGAACCCCTTATGACCTTGATTATAGTAGCAGTGTCGTAGTAGTAGTGTCACTAGAATCAGACTTCTACTACTACTTCTTGTTTGGAAGAAAAAAAAATCAGTCAGCATAAAAATCAAACCAAAAGCCCAGACAAACCAAAACAAACCAAAACAAACCAAAACATAAAAACTCCACAGCAAACTAAATGTATTTAGCAGAGTTTTATGAAAATTTCCAGATATCAAACCATGGAAAATTTTCAAGAAATCACAGGACCCATTCTTGCACAGCATTCTGAGTTACATATTTCTAAAACAAATATTTAAGTGTTTACATGCCACTTTGGAATTAACATCCTTTATTATTGTGAAAAATCCTTTTTCTACAAAAATATCAGAGAGTATTAGCAAAATTCAAGTGGCTTTTTAGTCAATGGCAATGTGGATATGATTGATTATCTCAATACCCAGTAAGTTAAGAAATACCTTTTGTAAGAGTAAAGAGCAGTTGATTTATACAAACCAGAAGAGTGGTCAGATGATACAAAGGTTAGGTCCTTGTCCCTGTTGGAGTAGAGTGTGTGAGCTCGTGGTTCCCTAGGGACTTCATAGCCTAGTTGAAGAGTCACTGACCTTTAATTTGTTTAAGTTTCCAAATATTAGCCTGAAATTTTCTAGTTGAACAGGAACTTTTTCTTGTATTTAATTTATTATATTTGTTCAGCTGTAATTGCTATCCTCAACTCTGCCACCTTCTCATGTGTAAGAGGTTAAAGCAAGCATAAAACCAAATGCTGGCTGCACAGACTCTTTTGAAACCCTCACTAATACAATATAAATCTCTTCAAGAAAAGGGTTCTGTTGAACAAAGCTTTTATTTTGTAACCTATAAAGTCCATTAGAAAAATTCCTACTGCCATCTGCAAAATTTGAGGATTTGTGGCTTAGAGTGAAAAGACAGAATGAATGTTGATACATTTCAAATTCTGTGATGAATGCCATGACATAAACCACGTGTAAATACTGTGGCACTGCCTGTTCTCTACCTTAGTACCCATATATATAATTTGAGCAATTTGAAATTACTGCAATTTCATATAGGCTCCTGTGGCTGGGAAGAAAATTCCAGTTTCAAAGAGTGATTTCTCAGCAGTGCTCTTCAGAGGTTAACACTGCCACAACTCTGTAGCAGTTCACTAAAGCAGCACTTTTTAGTGAATTACTCCAGGTGAAGATACCTCACTGTAAGAAGTGGCTCTGGAACTTGAGTAAAACAGTTGTGTCACTTGAATCAAAATCCTGGATGTGGTGATAACAGCAATGACTGAGTTTACCTGTTCAGGTTATTATCTTTGAGATAATAGCTTTCTTGAAAAGACATGCACGTTCACAGTTCCTCTCTGAACCAAGCAGCTGTGTGTGGCACAACAGGTTTTCTGCAAGGTCAACAACAGTTTCCAGCCCACTACTAAATTCAATGTACTTGAGTAGTGAAGGTGATAGTTCTAAAATTATTTGACAGTTTTGTGCAATAACACGGAAACTGAATTCTGATTCAGTCATTGAATTGCCCTTGTGTTTTCTTATATTGCATTAGATTTCTGTTGCAGAGCCTGAAGAAGCTGTCACACTTTGACAAAGCTACAAGTCTGTGGCAGATACTGATTAAAATAAATAGACCCTCATAACTAAAGCCTACACCATTTTTCATAGTAAGGGGTTCTCTGCTGATTTATTGCAGACTTAATCATGGTGTTTACAATGGCAGACTTAAGATGCTTGCAATAATGTGGTTAGTGAAAATCATCAACTGCATTAAATAACATTATTTAAAAATCAGTCTTTAGTAAGGTTGTGTATTCAAAGATCTCTTGT
The DNA here is from genome assembly GCF_052056855.1 of Sturnus vulgaris. Taxonomy (NCBI): domain Eukaryota; kingdom Metazoa; phylum Chordata; class Aves; order Passeriformes; family Sturnidae; genus Sturnus; species Sturnus vulgaris. Next base: position 12,517,682 of record NC_142260.1, read on the forward strand.
TCTGTTACTTACTGGAATAAATCGAGCAAACGTTTATAACAAGCTCTTATCCTTATGGCTATTTCTAAGAATGCTGGAAAGGTTCATAAAGCTTTTGAGGTAAACATTTCAGATGACTCTTTGGAGAGCTATTGTTGAATGTACATCACTTCTGCTGGTTAACCCAAGGCAACTGTCACTGTTTTTTCTTCCAGTTCAGTTGATCACAGGCTGAGGTGACTCATGTTTTTGTCCATCTTTAAAATGCTTTGAGAAAGACTTATGGAACACCAAATCACAAAAGAGAGAAATAGATTTTGAACTGTACCATTATATCTCAAAGATTTTCCTACTCTGAAATCTAAAGAGAAGGATCTAGTAATAGAAATTTATTCATGTGTAGTTTTTACCACCTGCTGAAGAAATGACAGCACATGATGAAACTAAAGAGCCACTTCTAATTTCCACGTCACCTTGTATGATGATGTGATTCCCTTGCAAAAGAAGTAATTTTTCTACAATAACTAAACTCTTCTATTTAAGTGTATTTGCTATATGCTCCAGTTATTTTATTAAACTTCAAACTGCATATTACAACTAAGTAGAATATTTGAAAATCTTATTTAGTACTTATGCAAAAACACAGTTCTATCAAATTTTTATCAGTCCTGTGGAATTACAAAAAATTCAAAAATATTTTATAGATTATATTATAGTGTATTAAGAAAAGATATCCCAACAGTTTTCTGCTTGTTGGTGGTATCTAGAACTAGATGCTTCAAATGAAGCTGACAGGTTGCTTCTGCAGGCAGATGGATAATGTGATCTACATTAGGTGACAGTGAATCCCCAATAAATTAAAATTACTTTGAGTCTAAATCTTAAAATGTGAATCTTAATTATTTACTGCAATGTTATCAAATTCATGGATGTTTACACAACTGTATAGTTTCAGCTTGATTTTTATCAAATTATTGATCTCTGCAACATCTAAATCAAAATCAGTCATTTTCAAGTTTTCTACCTTTTCTTTTTGTTCTGTCATTACAAAAAAACTCAGGCTTAAATTTTGCTTCCTCTACACCACTTATCCTTATCTGATTATTATATGTCTCCTTTGATAATTTTTATTGGTATTCTCCAAAAACATGGCAGATAATTAATGTTTTAGACCTGACTGAAAAAAATTCCTTTAGTCAGAAAATTCCTTCCAATCACAGCAGCTAAGTTTCTATTGATGTAATAAAAATATGATTATTTACTTCTCCTCTTGAAACTTGTCTTTAAAAAATATAATGCTTTACATTAACAATGAGAGGTTTTATTTCAAATTGCTTTCAGAAATTCAGCTATATCTTGATAAGGACGATAATTGACTTAGAGGTTTAGTTAAGACTTTGAATTGATGTAGATATTATTGACACGGAATTTGAGTTGTTAAAGGTCCTTCATCTGCAACTGGACTTGATCATTTATAGAAATAAGCAGTGCCTTCATTTAGTGATGTCTGTCAAAACATTCTCCTGTCCACTTGTGCCATTGATTTGTGCTTTTTCAGATAGGCCCCCTCTGAGAGAGGGGATGAGGAGCAGTTTCTTGCAGTTTGTAAAGAGCTGGCAGAATATTATTTAAAATTCAAGATATGGCTTTATACTGGATCATTGCTGGGATCATTTCAAGGTACAAAAGCAGAGTAAATCATTAGCAATGTGCACTCACAGCCCAGAAAGCCAGTGGTTTCCTGGGCTGCACCCAAAGCAGAATGAGCAGGAGAATGAGGGAGGGGACTCTGCCCCTCTGCTCTGCTCTGATCCCACCTGGAGCTCTGCATCCAGCTCTGGGCTCCCAGCACAGCAAGGACAGGGACCTGCTGGAGGGAGTGCAGAGGAATCCACCAAGATGATTACAGGGATGGAACACCTCGTGTACAAGGAAAGGCTGGGAGAATTTGGATTGCTCAGTATGGAAAAGAGAAGGCTTTGGGGTGACCTGATTTTGGCCTTCCAGTGCCTGAAGGGAGCCTGTGAGAGAGACGGAAAATAATTCTAATAGGGAGATGCAGTGACAAGACAAGGGGGAATGGCTTCACACGGAAAGACAGTAGGTTCACATTAGGTACTAGGAAGAAATTGTTCCCTGCGAGGGAGGTGAGGCACTGGCACAAAGTGCCCAGAGGAGCTGTGGCTGCCCCATCCTGGGGCCGGGCTGATGGGACTCTGAGCACCTGGTCTAATGGCAGGTGCTGCTGCTCATGGCAGAGGGCTGGAACTGGATGGTCCTTAAGGTCCTTTCCAACTGAAATGATTCTATGGTTATAGGACTGTAAGAGTTTCATCCTTAAAAGCTGAATGAATTGTCATTTCAGTGTGATGATGAACAAACAGAAAAAGAAATGTCAATATTTTCCTCAGTCCACACATCTTAGGGCTAATTTCCTCCAGGTAACAATCCCATGCAAGGAAAAGAGTATTCTCCTTATTTTCAGTTTTGTACATAGCTTGCAGTATTTCTGATTCTATAAACAGAATAAGCCTTCCAGTCACTAAATTATTGTGTCTCTATAGGAAGAGCATGTGTCTTGAGGTTTGGAACTGAAATTGTTTTGCTTTTTATTTCTAAGGAAAATGAAAAGTAGTTCCTTCAGATAGCAGGCTGCCCCTCTTGTCTCCACACACAACACAGAGACCTTAATTTACTAATTAGATAATAGTTAGTGAAAAAAGTAAATTAAAAAAATATTGTGGAATTGAAGAGATGAAATTCAGCACATTATGAAAAAGTCTTCTACAATTCGATGATTGGGAATGTTTTAACAAAATCTGAGAAATCTATGAATTAATGTCCCTCTGTTTATGAATTTGGAATATGTTGAGTGGTCTAATTTAGCAAGAATAATCTAAAACACAGAGTAGTTAATGGGTTTTGTGAGATTTGATTTCATTATGTGGTTCAGCCACAGATTTCAATGGAGTGTATTCTGTTTAAAATAAGTGCATTTCTACCTTAGAGTGTTGGAGGACTGAAGAGTGCAGAGGTATTCTCTTGATAGACACTAAAAATATCTAGTTTAGCATCCAACTCCATGTTGTCTCTGCAAAGTCACAGTTTGATTTAAATGAGATTAGTAGTGTGCATGAAGTTAAGCATGTCCATAAATGTCTGCAAGGCTTTAGTTATTCAGTGCACTCATTATCTCAATTTGTTGTTTCATGGAATTATTCCAAGTATCTCATCTAATCAGATTCTCCTGGAGGCACAACATATGCCCACAATAGTATGAGCTATATATATCTCCCTCTATATTTATGGAAGATCAATGGAACATTTTTATTGCCAGTGAATGTATGTATCTGTGAATTACCCTGCAGGAATTAAAATCCCTCAATGAGATCATGGTGTGAATTCCCATGGGTAGAAAGCTGAGGTAGAAGAGCCACTTTTTAGATTAAAGCACTCTGATGGCAATATATAAACAAAAGTATAGCAATGTATTCAAAGTAATAGAAAATAGGCATAAGTATATAATTAAAGACTGGTTTAATTAAATTTTAAAATAAACTTGACACTAATGCTTGAATACTAATCACAAGTATGATCCAGAGATATAGAAAAACACGACCATTATGCTGAATGAAAATCAGCCACACTCTTCATTGAAGATATTTTGCCCAGTAGTAAAACATGTTTGTTTCAGGTACTTCTGAATGACTAACCTTTGGTATTTAGCTTGAAATGCAGTTGGCAAACATCCCAAATAATTCTGTTCTCAGTAATGCTATTGTAAGTCTGTTGAATTACTTTATGTTATTGGGAGTAGAATGCAATGAAAGATTATGGCCTATTTCTGCTGGCTTTGTGCTTTCATCTACAAAAGCAGTCATAGGAATCAGTGAAAGAATGTCTGCAGTATTACTCCAAATGTGTAAATACAGCAGAATGGGACTCTAAAACCTGAAAATACTCTATAGCATCCCTCACCTACCCACCCGATTTGAATTTGTTTTCAAGTAACAGAGCTAAGAAAGTCAATGTTTCCCTAGAGCTGGCTGTAAAATGCCAATATGAATATGAATATTAATATTACTGTGTGTCATTATCTGCTGAAGGAATTAAGTATGAATCACTTGAAAAGGAGCTAGCTGGCATTCCAAATCCTTTAATAAATGCCTTTGTTTCTAGATATACAATTCCTTCTTGGCCTTGCCATTCAATTTATTTTCCCAGCAGTTGATAAAAAGGTGCTGTAACAATAATCATTGACTATTTTTTGTCATAATGATCATATGTCAGTTTTCAATTAAACAAGAGTCAGAGTAGTTCAGATGAAAGAATTCAAATAGTAAGATGCTCAAACAATAGAGAATATCACTGAATGGAATTTCAGATGAACTTAATGTTTCTGAAATGTCAGGTGGAATATTACTAATGATGAAGAGAACTAATATCAATTATGTTGAATTTGAACATTATATTATTTATATAATATGTGTATCATCTACCCTGATTAGATAATGTAGATAATGTTATTTTAATAGCCTTTAATGAGATTTCCATTTCTCAGCTGAAAATCAGATTTACTTCCAGATATTCTCAGGTGAAATTAAAGTAGTAGTGAAATTAGTAGTAGTTTTTAAAGCATTCAGGAAAAATATCCCACTTCAAATAAAATTTACTTCTTTACCTCCTATGTGCTTATTTGAACATATTCCTAGACTCCTAGAGTGGTTGGGAAAGCTTAGCTTTAATTTCTTGTTTGAATTTGCTACATAGAGAAGTTTTCTGTATTTTGTACTGAAGGAGCACAACAAATTATGTGGGATTGACACTATAAAATCGTGCATTTTGATATCTTGTTTTACTTCCCAAAACCCAATTCAGTATCAATGAAAGCATAATTGGTTGCCTTGACAAGTGTCAACACCTATTTATTTTTGTGCTTTCCTTTACCTTTTCATTCCTGTAGGGGTGAACATTAAACTGGAAAAAAAAGTTAAAATTGTTGCATCACCAATTATTCTGCAATCCAAATAAATCCCGGTCAATAACATTGCTCTCTAGGATTTCATACCTACTCCAGTAAAAATGTAGTATTGAACCTATAAATTGGAATGATGTCAGTGGGAGAAAGAAAAAGGTGTCCCAAATGTTGGATCTGATTCCCAATGTATAGTCAAATAATAACACCCTAAATTAGGGTTAAGAGGTTTTTTCTTTTACTGAATTTTGGTAACACCTTCACTGAGACCCCAGAACCATAAGCTGCTCACTGGCTTCCCTTTCCCCCCTCCCTTCCACCCATAGGTGGCCAAAGAGGAGAACTCAAAAGGGAAAGACCACATGCTAAGAGAAGAACAATTTACAAACAGAAATGAGGTAAGAAAACGAACAGTAACAGCAACAATATTAATAACTAAAGCATATTAAAAAAAAGTGAACACTAGTTAAAATGGAAACAGAACATGTGGAATAGCAGCCACTAGTTAATAAAACTTGAATTTGGCTTTGTAGGCCATGTAATTTTTATTAACTGTTTGAATAGGAAGGTAACTTCATCACACTGGTAGGACAAGTATATGTGCCTGCTCCTGGATTACAGGTTAACTGCAATGTCAATGCATGTTCATACTTTTCCAGCTATGTTTACCTAATCTGCAAGAAACAAGGATAAATCTCAGACTCATGCTGTTTCACTTTTCTGGAATCTGGGCATTCAGGGTTTCCCTGCAGACAGGAATGCCAGGCACAGAGATGAAAAAAGTCCATCTATGAGCAAACAGACACCATAATTTGACCTGAATATGATCAGGTAATAAAAAGCACCTTAACTTTTGTTGCAACAGAACACAGATGCAGTTGTGTTTGGGATGGAAGGCACCTTGATTGAGTTACATTGTTCTTAAAAGCACAATTTTTAATGTGTCTGAAACTAATTTTATGATGACTGCTTAAGACCTATTAGCAAGAGATGTTTGATACTAACCATTTCAAAATGTTCTGAATTGAATTCTTGTGGCTTCACTCATACAAGGAATTTTTTGAGACCTACAGCACCTGTGCTGATCTGGGGGGACAAAGATTGTGCCTAGGCTATCTATGCAGTTACATTTTATGAGCAAGAACGCCTGCACTTGCAGAAGCAGGTACAGAAATTCTGGAGGATATTCTCAATGAGAGTTGCTTTTCCCCAGAATTGCATGAGCAGGTACATGAGGAGCTTGCCCAAAAGTATACACAGACGTGTAAGTCAAACTGAAGCCTTGCTCTCTGTCTGTATTTCTTCCTCATGCTTTATGCATGTCATCACTGTGGCAGCAATGCATTTTCAAACTGTAGAGGCACTTCTTAGTGGGGCAAATTTCTCCTCACCCTTGCCAATCTTTTCAGTCACTTTCAGCAGAGAGAGTTTTGATATACAGTTGAAAATTTCACTAGTTTTTATTAGAAGCACCAATGGAATATTTAACATTTTTTATTGCTACAGAAATGACAGATATATATATATACACACATATATATGTATATACACTCTACTATTTGAAAAACTCACTGCAAAAAATCGATCTTATTTAAGTGATGAGGAAACATATTGAATTGATGACAGTATTTTCATGCACCATGTGGATTTTGCTGCCCAAATATTCATTCAGATTTGTAGAAAAATAAGAAGGAAAACCTACTGGAATAGTAGTAGAGTTTCTCTGATGGAAAATTTCAAAGAAAAAAAAAGTGACCTGGAATGTAGTAGTGGAGAGATGTACAAATGAAAGTAGTTACTCAATTGCCATCTGAGTTTGAGCCCAGAAAGATATTTAACAAGCCCATTGGCATAATTCTGATTTCTCTAGGGAGCTAATGCAGAGTTGAACAACAGGATGATGATCTTTCTACCTGCTGTTTGTCAGAGTTTTATTTTACTCCAGAGTTAGAGGTTGGCTTTTTTTTTTCCTTGTTGCCTGTGAAATTTTCCCTATTGACTTGCTAAGAAGCACTGATGACTGAGTACTTGAAATGTGGGAGGGGGAACTCTGTAACAGCGTGGAAGTTTTTCACCACTTAATTAGTGGTTTGTCTCAGTCTCTTCTGCCTTCACTCAGAGCCAGGATTTAAAAACACACGAAGGAAATGGATTTTCTCGTGTTTGGGTTTGGTTGTTTATTAAATCTTATCAAAAAGTACAGAGTGTTCAGCAACACTTCTAGCCACCTCCTAGAAGCGAGCAAAATGGAGTGAGATCCAGTTGCTACAAGGTCTCTGCAAGCTAAACAGTCCAATATAGAATTATTATTATATTATTTATAGAATTATTATTATATTATTTATACTTTTCACCCAATAACCAAATTCCTGCCACTCTCAGTGCAGCACTCACTGTCCGACCAGAAACTACTGCCTGAAACCATGAAGGAGAAGGAAGATGAACACTGCAAGAAACACCACCCAAAATTCTCCCTCTTGTCCCATACCTATTACTGTACTATAAAAACCTCAAATTCCAAACCCTTCACCATGTGAAATCACACACTACTATTTAATTACACACCTGTGATTTTAACTCCATCATTTAAATTTGGAAGCCTTCTCTAAGGCCTCAGGTGTGGACACACACATTTAGAGAGCTGGGGAATTCCAGCTTGGAAATTCCTTTCAGGCCTGGATTTCTCCTGACTCTCAGCTCCATTCCCAGGCTGACAAGCTGACTGCAGCTTCAGTTAGGGAGGAGTCTCCCAGGGTGACAACACGGTGACAAACAGAGTGGAATTCATCACCAACATTAACCCCTGGTGTCTTTCCCGTGGGACACATCCTGAGGTGCTGTCCCAAGGATGTTTTTCCCAATTGTCCAATGAGCTCCTGTCCTGTCCTGGCTGCACTAACACACTTTAAATCCGGGCTGTCTGTACAATAAATTGGCCTTTTTTCCCCCAAGAGCTCCGTGTGTATTGCTGTCCTTTCTCTCTCTTTGCAGTGCAGTCACCACACTTGGGTCAAAAGCAGTGTTCTCCAGAGGGTCAGTGACAAAAAGCACAGAAAGCTCAAAACCTCCAGGTTTCTGGGATCCAACAGAATCCCTGTAGTTTTTGGGAGTTTCTGTCAGAGAGAAGGAGACACTGAGAGATTAGAAGCAGAGCAGAGGGGCAGTTGCTCTCTCTTGCTCACTCTTGGCTTTGGAAGAAGAAGGTCACTGCTACCACCGCCATAGCCAGCCAGGAGCTGCCTCTTCTTCTGCTGCTGCCCTGCCAGGACACCCTTCCATTTCATTTTATTGTTTCTGAGCATTCTGCTGGAGCACTGGCACCAGCACTGCCCCAGGGTTCCTGAGCAAAGCCTCTCTTTTCCACCCCTGCCTGTCCGGGCCCAGCCGCCATCACCGTGAGGTGCCCGAGCCCGCGCCACAGCGCCCCCTGGCGGCGCGGGGGAATCATCGCACCTGCCCCACCCGGCTGGGAGCCAGCAGCGCTCCTGCTGGCTGTGCCTGGAACTGCACCAAAGGGGAAAGTGCCCATGGCCGAGAGAGGGCTGGGACTGCCTTGGTGCTTCTGTTTGTTGGTCATTCCAGAGTTGTTATTTCTTTGCTTTATTACACAGACTAGTAAAGAACTTTTATTCCTATCCACATATCTGCTCAAAAGCCCTTTAATTTCAAAATTATACTAATTCAGAAGGAAAGAATTTGCATTCTCCATTTCAAGAAAAAGCCCTGCTTTCCCTAGCAGACACCTGTCTTTCAAACCAAAACATCCAGGGAGTCCTTCATTTCAGTTTTGTTCAATCTAAACAGGTAAACATAAGAAATCATCTCATATTTAAATTACAAGTAACTGTGGACATGTTTTCTTCCTGTCATTCCACATTTTATATTCTCTATTTTTTTATAAGTTTTTTTTCTGACAGCTGGCTAGTGTTGAGAGCTACAGGAAAATGTATCGCAAAACATCAAACTTTTATGCACCAATCCATAAGGGTGGAGGAATTCCTATGAGAAAATTCATTAAATATTAGTGAATTTTGAGTTTAATTTAAGATACAATCATCCTCGTTATTTTTCTTCCAATCCTCCAATAACTGATTTGGACATGGTAGAGCACAAATACTTTTTTTTCCCTGTAATTCCTTTGGGAAGTATGGTCTTGGAAAGAACATATACCTTAAACAGAGGTGCTCCAATCTCTAGATAAATTAGCATTGCTTGCTACCAGTAATTTAAAATCAGTAATCTAAAAGCACTAGAGCAAGAAGTTAACTGTGTTTTCTCTCTGGTATTTCAGAAGATGCCAGACAAACTATGCACTAAGAAAAAGACTGTGCCTTCAGCTCTCACATTTAATACCTAATATGCCTGATATACCTGATATCTAATATACATTTAATACAGTGATGATTCACTTTCAGGGCCCCAGTTCTGGCATCACCAGCCGAGCTCCAATATTGAATATATCTGGAGATTGCTCCAACACTAGAGGTGCTAGGAGAGAAAGGTCTTCCTGCTGGCATTTACCTTCTCTGGCCAGCCTCTCCACTGCAACTGAAATGTTGGGCATAGGTGCTGCCCTTCCTATTGAAAAGACTTTCCAAACACTCTTAACAGCCCCACCACCAAATTTTGGATACCACCTCTGATATTGAATATGTGCAAGATTTTTATCACACTAAATATGACAAGTCATAAAACTGTTGCCCACCTTCCCATGGGCAGCCATGGGAAGTGTTTGCCATTTTTATCTCCTTCCCATGGCAGCCTATGATCTACCTCAAACACTGGAGCTAAGTACTTTCCTTCCTATGGAAAAAAACGTTCTTTCCTTTCAGAAGACCAGAAGGATACCACACAAATAAGGATATACCACCTCCAAAATTAACACATCCAGGGATTGCTTCAACAAAGAAAGGGCCAAGACAGAAAGGTCTTGCTGGCCTGTACCTGCCCTGGGCATCCTATAATCTGCAGCTGAAACACTGGCACTTGATGCCTTCTCTCCCCTGTAAAAGCACTTTATTTGTCTTTCAGAAGCACACCACCAAAATTTGGATACAACCTTCTGTCTTGAATACATCCAAGGATTGCTCCCACACAAAAGAGGCCAGAACAGGAAGGTTTTTCTGACCTTTACATCCATTGGGCAGCTGATCATACACAGCACCAGTAGAAGGACCAGGTGCTGCCTTTCTCAAGGAAAGGTAATGTCACTCACACTCAGGAACCAACTTTCAGCATCTGGAGCCAAGATCCAATATTGAATATGTCCAGGGATTGCTACAACAACCTGGTGTTCACAGAGAAGGTTCCAAGAGAGAAAAGTCTCACTGGCCTTCACTTCTCATAGGACAGGCTGTAACGTGCACTTTATAAACACCAGGGCTAGGTTAGGTATAGGGCTAGGGGTTAAGAATAAAGTTAGGATTAGGATTAGGGTTAGGCTTTGGGTTAGGATTAGATTTAGGGGTTAGGAGTGCAATTAGGAGTCACATTTAGGGTTAGGGTTTATGGTTTGTGTTAGGATTTGGGTTTAGGTTTAGAGTTGTAATTGGCATTAGAAGAAGAATAATCCCTGACGTGCTTGTTTTGAGAGGGTTCTCACCCTCATTACAGTAAAACAACCACAATATTTAAATCTAGGACAGACATTTTTTCAGGTAGGGAAACCTAGGGGGATGTTATTATTTCAGCTTTTCTACTTTCATCTTAGCATGGCTTCTGTATGCATTTTTGCCAAATAATATTCCTTAATATTAAAGCCTCTGCAAAATTAACCCTATTTTTTTTTTTTAAATCTCCTTCTAGGTTATACTGCCATTTGCAAAGTTTGGGTTCTTTTGGATGGATATTCAGTTTTATAGGGGTTATTGAGAGCACTTTAAGGGATTTTAAATGAAGTATGTAATTGTAATTTTTTCTGCTGCCTGCAGCTGGTTTTATTTTATCTAGTTTTATTACGGTTCTATAAATGTAAAAGATTGAGGGTTCAGTCCACAGGTGTAACTGGCAAATATGACCACCTTGAGCAAGCATTTTTTTCTATTTTTATGGCAAGTTATCATTCTGTGAGACATTTCAAGTACAGCTCTCATAAAAGGCAAAGGTGCAATTTTGATACCTTTTATTAAACCTACTTAACATGCTTTGCTATAAAGACAAAAACCTAGAACTTTTGACAAAACCTATTAAAATCCTTTCTTCTCTATTACATTCATCTACATTTGAGCTCATATTTCAAAAATCTGGTAAAAGGGATATAAAGTCAATGCAAAACAGATCTGTGAATTTTAACGCCTCTTTGTGATTAAATGTAAATTAGTAATTTAAATGCGTAACTGTATTAAAACAACAATAAATCACATGTACTTCTAGGTGGACTTTGTGCAGGTCCAGATGCTGAGTGTTTGGTTTTAACTCCACTGAACAATTCAGAGATGTTGGTGTTCCAGGTTAGTTTATGAAGGTGCTGTTTCTTTGTGAAAACTGACTAATTCCGTGTGTCCTGTGTGAGTACAAGATTTGCACCTTAGGTTAGGAAGTCTAGCTGAATGAACAGCACATCCAGTAGACAGTGTGACTATTTTCTAATTCACAGTGACCAGCACTGTGTTTTTACAGGCCAGTAGACAATGGGCATAGGCCATCTTCATCTGCAGTTACTGAGCAGACCCCTTGCTGAATGTCTTTCCTTTCCTTGTGGACAAATTTGGATCTGACTTGACTTGCCTGATACTGTTTCTTCTGACAGGTAATTGGAGCTTTCTGGGTGAGAACTGGGTTTTATTGTCACTTACAGTCTGTTCAGGGGCTGCATTTGTGAAAACAGCAGTCTTTAGTTTTTGTATTTGCATTGAACTAAATTAACAAAAATCAGTTTTTCACATGATTATACTTTCAGGCACATGCCCTGAATAATTTTTCTTTTTAATTTTGCTTTTCTTGTACCTTTGGGATCTCTAATTCACAAAGTTTTCTTCCACTTTAGGATATTACCTTTATTGCTCTCTATCTGCTGCTAAGAGCAGGGTAAAACAATAAAGGCACATTGGTCTTCAAATAAATATAATGAGTTTTATAATATTCCAAATGGAGATGCACACAATTGTTCTGCTGGGTGTCTGTCGTTTTAGCAGGAAATATGCTTTATAAGCATGTTATTCAAATAGTAGCTCTCCAAATTATAAGTTGTTATATCGACTTAAATGCCTGAATCATCAAATAATTTCATTATCACTGGTGCTGAAACATCATGAGAAGCATGGCATTGGGAAGGAGACTCATTTCTTTTGGCAGGGATGTGAAGGTGCTTTTCTCTAAACTGTAAAAACATAGTAGAACCACTGCAAGGCAAAAGCATGTCTGGTGCCACTACAGTTAATTTAAATTAAAAGTCAAGGGGCATTAGAGAACATAATATTTTGTGATGCTTTTCATGCTCTGTATATTACACAAAATTTTAAGCATTTAAAAACTTTCAAATAAAGTTATAATTTAATAAAAAGGATGCTAAAATTGTGCCTACTCAGTGTGGGGAGCTGAGTTTCAAGATTCTTGCTTTTCCACATTTTGTATCATTCCCCTCACCAGAAGTGTTAGTAAGGAAATGGAACTTTAGTAAAGTTTCAGAGAGTCTTTTGGCTGTAATATAGATAAGAAAACACAAATTCAATATTCAGGGGAAATAAACTACTCAAGTTTTTTTGCAGTGACTTGTTGAGATGCACAGTTTGTGCTTCTCAGAGGTGCACTCCTTTGGAAGTCTATATGTAATGTTTGCACTGTACTGTACTCCTCTGTACTGCTTATTAATCCCGTGTGGAAGGAATATAATCTAGCTTTTTATTTATGCTTTTTTTCCTTTGTGTGCTTAGCCTACTACATACTAATTCTAATTTGTCTCTAAATATGATTATAAAGGCAATATCCCACCCTGATTTTCCCCATTCTTTGTACACTTACAAAGAATCTATCTCATTATCATTGCAGTTGTTACGAGGCATTGATAAGCTTTTTCGAGACATGTAGGTAGGGTAGGCTGTCTTGTTGAGCCAGTGTTGTGGATCTTTGTGAGTGGACTGATGTCTGCATTGCTGTCCATGATGAACTGTTGTGGTTTGTTATCTTCTTTTGCTATGGCCCTGTTCCTCCAACACGTTGTAATGGTTTCCCCCTATGTTATATCCCTTTTAGTTGGCCAGATCCAGATTGCCCCTTCCCACCTTTGCCCTTGTCACTTAGCCTAAGCCCTCCCCTTATTCCAGATCCTTCCCTGTCAGTTACCCCAGTTCCAAGCCTCCCAGTTGTCAACCCCTCCTGGCCACACCTTTTATTCCAGAAAGCTCGTTGTCAGTTATTGGTTTGCAGTTACATGATTGAACGTTGTGTGTTGTAACCCGCCCATGTTTCCCTTTATTGGTGTACTGAACCCCGGATCCCTCCCATTGTAACGCCCCTAAGTTCTCCCCATTGATCTTTGCATTGTACCCTCCCATGGGGGACGGCCCCTATTTAAGTCCCTGTAAAGCAGTTCTCCTCGCCTTTTTGGGTCCCCTTAGCCACCCTGTCAATAAACCCTGTGGAACCCTAAAAGGACCCTCTCAAGCTCTTTACTCATCCTCCAGCGCTGATGACTGCAGAGAAGGCTCTGAGCCTTAGCTGTGGTCTGGGTTTTTCAAATCCTGGACACGGGCCCCTCTTGGCGTGAGCCGCCTCACGAGCTGCCTGGGTGGGCCAGACACAGGTGGACAGAGGGGGGCAGCGTCAATGAACACAACATTGGATCAGTGATCTGTGTCACTGGGGGGTTTTGGGGTCCCTTTGGGATCCCTGAGGCTGCTCCTGCAGCCCTCAGTGACAGAGCACGTTCCCCAGCCTTGCCCAGATGGAATTTTGGCCCGTGGGGAGCTCTCAGACCAGTGGGGAAAAGAAACCAGCATATGCAGAAAGGCACAAATCCATGGTTTATTCTATGAAGGCATCCTATCTACATATACCCACGGCTATTGTTTTACAGGGGGTTTATATCTTTTGAGGGTTTTACAGTTTGCACCAATTACCAAGGGAATTCTACTTTCTAACCAATCCCTGAGGGAATTTACATTCAAAGCTGGCCTATGGATACTAAAAGAGAATGAACCACTAATATTGAAGATAAATAAGAGGGTCTTCCAAGGGGGGGAAGCTAAATTCCTTTTGTATTTGTCATTTCACAAGCCATTTTTTATCTCTAAGCTCTGGTTTTCCAAGGAGCTTGTGAGGATCCCTGAGGATGCAGGGAGACTTTCTTCTGTGTTTTCTGCTCCCTCCACAGTGCTGCTGCTCACTTGCAGTCCTCTTTCTAAACTCCCCTCAACTAGTGCAAAGAGTAAAACTCCTCAAACATGGTCTCCACTCTTTGCACTGGTCTCTGTAGAGGGAGTTAGAGCAAGAAAATAATCTTTGCAGTTAGCCCTAATGTTCAGCTCTAGCTTGATTAGTGTAGGGAATGAATTCTAGTGTCTTTGTAGAAAATCATTTAGCTGAGCCAATCAGACTAATTTAAAATGTCTACTTAAGCATGTTGAGAAAGTTAACTAAGATATACAAAGATAAATTATAAATTCCAGAAGGCTGAGGAAGATCAGGCAGTCTCTCCTGTGCAGGTGTAGTATACAGAGCATGTAGAAACACTAATAATGAAATATTTGCTTTGGAGGTGCAGAAAATACTGGTTTCATATGCTTTGACAAAATGGAGTAAAGGGTGTTTAATCCTACTGATCCATAGCAGTAAAAATGCAAAATAGATGACTGACTGCCTCTTATTTAATTTGATTTACTAGGGCTTATTAGCATCATTTCAGTGCTCCTGGCATGTACAAGCAATTAGGAGTCCAGCTGTGGAAGGACACTTTAGTTTTAAAAGCTCATATACATTCCAAATAGGAAAAAAGAAGAAATAGAAATGGACTTATTATTCAATCAGGGTTATTATAATTTTCTGGTCTGTTATACAATGTTTCATTTTGGACTTTTAAAAGCAGATAACAGGGATGATTTCATTTATATAAAGTTACTGTCATATTTATTTCCTTCATTAATTAAGCACAATTCATGGTTGATATGAAAGGTTGTGACTGCCCTCCTAGTGAGGCCTGAAACTGGGGAAATATTAGCTGTCAATAAAAAAGGTAATTTAATTAAGTTGTAAAAATAAAAAAGAAATAGTACAAGAACAAAAAATGTCCTTTCACAAAGCTTAATACAGTTACATAGTACAAAAATTTTTATCAAGAAATTGTAGCTTGCCCAAAAAAAAGGGGAAAAAATCCAGTGCTTTATTATGTGAAAAGAAAATTGGTATTTATTTATTATTTATTTATTTATTTATTTATTTTCTAATATGCTGCTATGGATTTTTCATCCATACCTAGGCACCGAATTTCAGAAACTTTCATTGTGTATAGATTTTTATGTTAGGAGTAAGAATGAATGTATTATAACTTCTTAGCCCTTCACTCAGAGGAGAAATAGTTGAACATGATAATATTATGGTTTAGGTATTTTAGATGGCCATTCAATGGCGTTATGTCTGTAATAGTTTCCTCTCCTATCATTTCTACCTCGACATTTGCATTGGATGAAATTGGATCTTGTTACTCAAAAAAAAAATTGTGAAAGGTAGTAATTCTGCTACCTTTACTGTGCTGACAGATTTCTTTGTCTCTGATCAGTTCTCTTGACCTCAATTCTCCCAGCTGGGAACAAGTTCTGCTACTATTCAGTCAAACTAGTTCATTTTTCTTGCCCTCATATTTTTCCTGTGACTATACATGAAATGGTAAGCAGCTGGAACAGAAGGTGTTTGGTATATTGCCTGCTAGATTGCTGTATTTTTCTCACTATTTAGTCTTGCTGTTCGTTTTCATCTTACTGTCTCTATCTTCTCTAGGATCAGCACCATTCCTGTTTTATACAGCACATGGTGCTGCAGGGTTCTAATTTCTAAGTGATCTAAGTGATGCCTGAAGCACCATTATAATATTAATTTAGCTTTGTTTTGATGGAATAAGCATGAGCAAGAGGAAAAGCATATTAATTAATTGTTTTCTTATAGAACATATACAATTAATTGGATTAAATAATTGATAATTTTATTAAAAATAAATTCATCAAGAAGTATCCGTGTATTTCTAAGAATGGATTAATAGACAATAGTAATGGAAAAACAGTGAAACCCCTCCAATATCCAAACAATTGTCCACTGTGAGTTTTTCCTTCAGTCAGGATGTACTAATGAACTCTCTGCTGTTACAGGCTTAGCTCTGATTACACCAAATCTTTGTGTAATCTTGTCACTTAGCTTGAGTCCAACCCTGATTGACCTAATGTTAAGTAGAAAAGTAATCTTACACTGGACTACAAGTACATGCACTAACCCTTGGTGGAACATTGTCCTCCCCTGGTCCCCTCCCCGCCTTGCTCCTTGGCCACTCTACAGTCCCAGTGTGACAATTGATAAAAGATTCGTGTTAATCACAAAAGCATTGGGGTTTGTATAAACCAGAATACTAAGCTCTGAAGTGAAGCATGGACATTAAATAAAGGAAATTATATTCTATATTATGTTGTATTATGTTACATTATAATATGTTATGTTTTCCAAATAAGTTCTATCGGCTACCAGCTTGCAAAATCAGACTTCCCAAAAAGCCCTTCCTGCCTTTGTCTGATCAATACTGCTTATCTCAAGGACCAGACTTCTAGAACTTCTCTGGTGGTTATCTACAAGGATGTTTATTCAACCACCACTGCTTATGACAACAAAAAACCAAAAATTATTGATTACAAGGAGAACCCACAGTATAAGAAGAGGCTGCAAACCGAGGTTGGGTGGAGCGTGGAGTGGGCAGTGACCCCTCACGTTCCCCAGCGCGCTGCTTGCTCTTTCTATATCAAATAAAGCAATCTAAGTTTTGCTGAATATCGAGACTTTTGTCTCTCACTTATAACACCAGGGATCCAGGGATTTCCACGTTGGCCATGTCTGTTTCCCTGGGCCTTTCCTGGAACTCCTGCATGGCTGAGTCAGGCTCAGCGCTGCCATGTCAGGATTTTCCACTCTAAGCAAGGACAGCACAGGAAGTGTTTGGTGTCCCCAGTGCCCCTGGGACACTTCACCACTGTCTGAATGGACCTGGGGACTGCCAGGGGCACCCTGCAGCACTGTGACCAGGTCTGCAGTGAAGCTCTTTGACACCCCTGTCACAGGCTCAGGTTAGCTCTCTGGGAGAACACTGGCACCGTGCCAGGTGTGGGGAACTGCCCCAGGGTGAGTTTTCCTGGAGGCAGAACCTCCAGAGCTGGCAGCTCCTTGGTGTGGCCCATGTCAAGGATTGGGTAAAGGAGGCAATGAAGGCTCTCTGCTTCTGAGGGTCCAGACACTTTATTGCTGTTAGAGGGATCAGACACAAAGAGCCCAGAGCACTGTTGTGCTCCGGATTAAATCCGGGGGCAGATCAGGGGGTGGCTACAAACAATGGACCTATGAAGGGTCTTTGGGGGAGGAGGGGAGGGCAAGGTCTGACAGGGTTACAGCCAATGAGGGAAGCAGGGGGAGGAGAAAAGGTCACATGGGCCAATGGGATGTCGAGTTTCCAAAGGGGTGGAACAACTGGGGATTGGCCCAGGGTAAGACTGACACAGAAGGTGCTGGAAAAAGGGGCGGGGTTACAGTGATGGACAAGGAATGTGCTGGAACAAGGGGCAGGGTTACAATGATGGACAAGGAAGGTGCTGGAACAAGGGGCAGGGTTACAATGATGGACAAGGAATGTGCTGGAACAAGGGGCGGGGTTACAATGATAGACAAGGAATGTGCTGGAACAAGGGGCGGGGTTACAGTGATGGACAAGGAATGTGCTGGAACAAGGGGCAGGGTTACAATGATGGACAAGGAATGTGCTGGAACAAGGGGCAGGGTTACAATGATGGACAAGGAATGTGCTGGAACAAGGGGCAGGGTTACAATGATGGACAAGGAAGGTGCTGGAACAAGGGGCGGGGTTACAGTGATGGACATGGGGCGGGGAATGCCAAATAAGGTCGTTTCAGGGGCCGATATAACTTGGGGACAGACCAACTGGGGAAAACATAGGGGAATATAGGAACAGACCATTTTAACAATTAACTGAATAAAATAAGATAAACGTGGACTGCAACAACCCTTGGGGCTCCTGTGCCCCTCTGGGTGGTGCATTGCCCAGAGCTCACTTGTAAGTGTTAAATTCGTCAATTATTAAGGAGCCCTAAATCCTTTAAACATAATCAAGTCTGAGGCAAGTTTGGCAAGGGGACCCAGTCTGAACCTCATGACTCAAAGGGATGGTCTCTATTACCTTTGCACTTGTATTTTTCTGTATCTCTGGTCTCCACATGAGTTATTTTATGTTGATTGTGAAATCAATTTTCTTTTGTTGTCTTTATCTATACAGTAAATAGTAGAGTAAACGTTTCCATTGAACTCTGTTAGTTTGAGCTTTCACAAAATTATATCCAATCTCCATTTGCTAATACCTTTGATGGTGGTTCTTTAAACTGCCTAAACCACTGATTCACAACACCATTGCACTAGTTCAAAAATAGCAGCCTAAACTCCACTATTGTTGCAATCCTTTGAGCTATTGTGGTAAATCTTCATATTAGGCAGGGCATCAAATCTGTGGGATATAGCTGTATGCCTTGAATGAACTCGAGGACATTACCCCTTTCAATATAAATATAGAAACTGATTTATTTCAATGAAATGTGTGGTACATTCTGTTGAACATTATTGTACATTACAGAAAGCAAAACTCGAAGTAAATAAAAGTGGTTACTGCAAAATTACAGTTTCTACATCTTCTGATTAATATAGTTCCATTTTCCTCTAAGAGAACATTGATAGTTTCGACAGTGATTATTCCCACACTTGTCCATCTATTTTTTCTTGGAAGTAAATATTCTAGAACTGTACATTTAGAGTACATTTAGATTTGCTGAAGCTGGGAAAATGTTAATCATGTAAAAAGGAAGAGTGAAAAATCTGTAAACATTAATTTCTTTCCTGGTAATTAGTGTTGTATTTTCTTATTTTTAGAATAATCTACGTTCTTAGTCATTGCTTTTAGTCACTCCAATAGGCATGACTAATCTAACTAGAAAACAATGAAGCATCTTCAAAGAGAAGAGAAATGTGTTAATCATGAAAATGACAAAATGGGGGTGGAAATTAAGGTGAATGACATATAATTTTAAATTCCTTACAGATGATAGAGTGGTTCCCTGGGACAGCTTCCCAGGACAACAGAACCAAGTAGGTTTGTGACAGACCACGACCCTTTGGTGTAATACTGAAGCCTAGGGGGTCTTTTTTAGTTTTGTTTTACCTAGGATATATTTAGAGCTTTCCCTTGAAAATGTGTACAGGACTTTGAGGTATGTCAAATAGAATTTAAGCAGTTCAGTGCCATGAGGCTGTACTCACCTGTAGAGCCCTTTGAGGGCTTTGTAGTGGTCAGTGGTAGAAGCACCCACTGTAAGCTCCTTGGTAGAAGCACCAGGTAATCTGAGCTTTTATAACTGCAAGTTGGATCCAGGAATCTGACTCTAGGATTTGTTAAATTATGTTGTAACAGAAACTACAGTTTTATGTTTCAAAATTATTAGTGATAACAAAAAAATATTATCTCAGGTCATATAATTTGTCAGCTAAGAAAAAAACAGAAAAGCCCAAACACAATGAGTAGGGCTTTAGCAGCATGCCACTAGCCCCTAGCCAGAAACACAGTCCTGGGAGATTTGTCCTTTGGGTTTAGGTGCACAGGATGTTCTAGGAACTGCAAAGAGAGAGACAGAAGCATGCTGCCTAAAGCAAAGGGCATGTAATGTGTGATTGCAAAATGTAGTTTAACGGAGCTAAACAGTTCCAGCTCTCAGCCTTTCTTCAGGAGAGGGGCTTCAGGCCCTGAATCAGCACTGTGGCCCTTGGTTGGGTTTTCTCTGTGTCTCCACATCTCCCTGTGGCTGGGGAAGCCAGACCTGGACACAGCAGCCCCCTGGCCCCACAAGGGCTGAGGAGACCAGAAGAATCCCCCCATCTTTGTTGCCCCTGTTGGCAGCAATGCTCCTGATGCAGCCCAGTGCACTGAGCCTGCCGTGCTGCAAGAGCTCATTGATGGCTCCTGTTGAACCCAGCAGGACCCCCAAGCCTTTCCCACAAAGCCACATTCCAGCTGCTCACAAGCCAGCCCCTGCTGGTTCCTGGTGCTATGGCTGTCCAGGGACAGGACTCCACACTTCCCTTTGCTGGCCTTGGGGATGTTCCTGTCAGGCCATTCCTCCAGGTGCTCGAGGTCCTTCCTTGCTGCATGGCAGCATGACATATCCATGTCATATCCCCCACTGTGCCAGGGTTGTGTCATCACAAACCTGCCGAGGGTGCGCTCTGCCCCATCATCCAAACCATGAGAAATGGCCTCAAGTTCACCCAGAGGAGTTTAGATAGGATATTAGGAAAAGAGAATTCATTGAAAGGATTTTCATGGGTTGAAACAGGCTGTCCAGGGAGCTGGTACAGTCATGATGCCTGTAGAATAGAATAGAATAGAATAGAATAGAATAGAATAGAATAGAATAGAATAGAATATATAATTTAAAACCATGATGTGGCATTAGGGACAGGGTTTAGTGGTGGACTTGGCAGTGCTGGGTTATCAGTTGGACTCAATGATCTCAAGGATCTTTCTCCAACTTAAATGATTCTGTGATTCTGTTTTAAATAGGACTGGACCCTAGAGTACACCAGTAGTTACTGGTGTCTAACTGACTCTGGACCTGAATTTTCATCCAATTTTCAATCCACCTCACTGCTCATCCAGCATTATGCCTCATGTAATTATATAGTCCCATAATATAGAGAGAGTATTTATAGTGAGCACAGCTATCAGCACTTGTTCTCGTCTAAGGATTTTTGCATATGTGTATCCAGAAATGCACCAGGGAATCACTGCAGTCCACTGTATTTAGCTTATTATGCCATTTTTTAAAATTCAGGTGAAAGACTTCCTGTTCCCTCCATCTTTTACTTACTGATATTTTATATTTTCAATCCTGAAAAGTGGAAATGTGTCACTTGGAGTGGGAAAAAATGCTGTTTAAAGGTGATTATTTGTGATACTGTAGAGTGAGGAAAAGTTTTTCTGTACCCCACAAATAGCTGGGCCAAGGTCCCGTTTGAAAGCTGTGGCCCAAAAGCACGGATGGAAGACACATTTTAAAAACCACTCTTGATACTTCTCTTCTTCTTGCCTCCTCCAAATTTCTGATCAGGAATACTTTTGGAAATTATATCAGATAGTTTGCCTCTCTGACAGCTCTCAGTGTGCTCCTGCAAGTGAGACTAACAGAAAAAGGAGTGTTCTCTACTGAATGTCAGCTGCTGTCTGAAACAGGTAATTCCTCTGAGATCATCCACATTAACATGATTCAGTACAACCCCATTTAACCATCCTGTGCCAATTGTGGGCAAAAATCAAGTGTAGGAATTTTAATATCCTTTAAAAAGTATTTTAAAAATTATTTTTGATGGGTTGCTTTGGGTTTTTTTCTTTTCTTTGCAATTAATACCTCATCTGTGGTCTTTGTACTACTGTAGCAAAAGGTTCCTAAATATTTCTGTAAAATTATGAACTGTGTTAACTCACTGTAAACTCTTCACAGAGGAATAAAGTGGTGTATATATTGCCATAGAAATTCTGTATCAGAAGACAAGTGTGCTATTGTCAATTATAAATCAGTTCCACAAGTGAAAAAGCCTTTTTACTTCTCATGTCCAGTCAATAATAAAAAATTAAAGTACAGTCAACAGAGGGACCAGTTGTTTTTCCCCATAATAAGGCCTAACCCATGCCACATCCTGTCATTTGTAAGCTGTACATAGGGTAAAGTGATGTCTTCTCTGTACTGACACATATCTGAAGTTTAAAATGCATTACATGGGCAAAGTAATTTTTTTTCCTGTTGTAATTAATTCTTCTCTCTTAGATCTTTCTTAGATCATTTTGCAGATTATCTTCTTTTCAAGGCTGAAATTTATAATTTGTATATAGTTCTTAGTTTTAAGAAACTCCATGCAATCTGTGGATTACTCAGAACTTGTTTGTGGAGTAGTCATAAATGCTTTTACCACAATTTGATGTAGAAAATATGTTCATCTTCTGCCTTCCTCTGGCACTCCTAGGCATAGCAGTGAAAACAGAACTTGAACTCAAGCAGCAGTACAGTGGCACATCACACCAGCCAGCATTTTTGTAAGCCAACAGCTGCTTCTTGGCATGAATTAAATAGTTGTGATTCAGAAAAAGCAACTAGAGCATATCTTTTCAGCCTGGAAAAAAAAAAGGAGGGCCTTCTAGGAAAGTGATACATAGTTCTGGAAACACAGTAGATTTGATATGACATCTCTTTCTCATTAGAAGGCTCCCACTGTGATTTACTAGACTATATAAAAAAGAAAACTTTGCAATGTGGGACCTTACAGCTTTTAATTATTTCTGTTCTGGCATATAATTTTCACTCTCATTTTTCATTTTCCAAACATGATTTTAATTTTTTTTCTTTTCTTTTATAGTAGTGAGTGTCATCCTTTGCTTTCAAAGGGAAAGGAACAAAATCATCACTTACATTTTTCTTTTTTACTGAGGGGCCCTTAACCTACAGTTCACACTATTTATGTTCTGGCAAAAACTCCCAGCTGCCAAAAGTGCAGCATTTTTACACTTAGACAAAATAATGTGCTCCTAATTTCATTTTTATATGTAATTCTTAACTAATGTTTACACACTTCTTTTTTTCCCCTCATTTACATTTTGTGTGAGATATATATATATATATGAAATTAAAAGAAGAAAAAAGAGACGAGACTGGACAGATTACTGAAATAAAAGGAATAATTTTAAACATGATCAGTAACTTTTGTGCCATAAGTTAAATGGCAACTTGACTACCCTGATGAAATCATCTGTGCCTCCTTCATCCCTCTCCTCCAACAGCCTGCTCTTCTCAAATGTGTAAAATTACGAAGCAGAACATGCATGAGAATTAGAAGATTTGGTTATGTGTGTGCTAAGAGGTTCAGGGTATCTGAATCAGTATGATCAGAAATAACCCTCCCCTCTCACTGCTCCATCATGTCTGTCCACTTTGATTAACCCAGACGATTTATAAATGTAGTCGGGTTTGAACCTCCTCAGCTCCATTCTGATCTGCAGTGTATCACATTGATCACATTGCCTTTGCATGCTTGGTTTCACTGCAGCTAATAAACAGTGCTAGTGTCCTGATAATTCTGGTTTGCACAGAGTATGAGCAGCTTTGTTCTTTCTGCCATGCTTTTCAGCTACAATCAGAAACATAAAAAGGGAAGCTGTGGTTACTATTGAGAAAATGCCTAAGTACTTTGTGTGACTTAAAAGTGAAAAGGATTTTGTCTCTTTTATCTTGTTACCAGCTTGATTTAAATGATTTCATAATATGGGAAATGCAAGAGAAGTGACATTACCTGGAGCTTGTGGTCCCAAGTACCCAAGATAAGTCAGCAGCTTATCTGCTAGCCAGGAGAGCATTTCAACACATTTCACACTCTCACTCTTGTAGCACCTGCTAAAAGTGCATGACTTTGTGGGTTATCAGTATGAAATGGTATTCAATGAGAAAAATAAAGCATTTTTATTCACTCATTCATACAATATTTTTATTCACTTATTCACATGAAGAGCAAGCACTATTGGGAAATAACTGTTGCACTATATATTCTAATATATGACAAGTTCAGGAAAAGCTAAGCAGGGTCAGTATATCAGGAAAACAGAACCAAATCCACTGTTTTAATGGTTTCTCATGCGTTTTCATCTTGTCTTCCCAAGTGGCAGTGAGTGACCTCACTTAAAGATTAATCTTTTCATTAGAAACAGTAAGAGTGCTCCAATGCCTTCCTTTGCCAGAACATTTCTTTAAAACAGATGAGAGGTTTTTTTCCAGAACTGCTATTTTCTGCTTGCTACAAGTTCCTGGAGACTTTGAGATTCTGTTCTTTCTCAGATGCTGTTGATTTAAACTCAGAAAATATTCAAATTAGAAGTAGATGTGTAATATAATTATGGTATTCATTAGACCCAGGCTTTTTATAATGTCTGAAAAGAGGGGAAAAAAAAAAACCTGAACATGTTTCTATCATTTTTTCCAGAATTCATAACAGAATTTTAACCTCAAAAGTGCAGATTTTTCATGTAAAGAATTTGTGACTAAGTTGAATTCCAGGTGTAATATAGTTCCTTTTTCCCACCAAAGAAAGAAGTTGCAGCTTTTCAATTTTTTTTCTGGTTTAAGTTACTTTTTAAATGACACAGTATTTTTGAAAGTAAAACTTGCATTCAGGATGAAAGTTATAGAGTTTAAAATGATCTTTCATACATGAGTGAAAACTTTATGCACCATCACCAGGTGGAAAAGAAACAGCATGAATATAACCAGTTAATAGGTAAAATTGAGAACATGGCATGAGATGGTCCAAAGCTACATTAGTATTAACCAATGTACCAAAACTAGTGTTTTTCTAGAAAGAGGCAAGAAATATTTTGAAGAAATAAAGACCTCATCAGGTTTCTACATGGCTAAATAAAACTATTTGGAAAATAAGGGGACTTCAGTATTTCTGTTCTGAGGCACTGAACAATGTGCAGTTACCCTTCATCATTTTCAGCCTATCCATCTCCATCCTAGTGGTAAGGAAATAAATTTGCTTACTAATGTTTGACTTCATCTCATCAGCAAGAAAAGATATCTATCTCTTGTGATGAGACACTGTCCACTGATAATTTTATGGTAATGAATCATAACCATCATATTTCTTCTTCCATGTTGCTTTGCTTTAAGAAACTATAATGTTTATAGTAAATTAATCTAAAGGAAACATCAAAAAATGCCTGTCTTTTCATTTTGAAATGCATAATTTATGTTACTTCTGTGACAGCTTGAATAGTGCTGCAATTATCAGTCTATAATGCTTTGCATGATAAATCTGCTTTTCAGCTATTCATCATTCAGATGTAAATATTTACTCCACATTCAAATGAGCTACATTGATTGGGAGCAACTATTTATCATTCACTAGTCTAGAGGCAACAAAATCATATTCATGCTTCAGTTACTTCAAAATAGCAAATTTTTAAACATTGTTCACTACTAGCTTTTAGATATATATTTAATTAATTATAAAATGATAGCAAAGAAGGGCTTGGACTCTATTTTCACTCACGAGCTTAAACTAAGTTTAAAAGCAACTCTATTCTGTATGTGGCAAAGTCAAATTAAGATATCAATGTTTACACCTGATATTTCCTTATTTTACCGATTTCTTTAAAGTGCATGCTCTTTTGGGCCTTTTTTATTGGTTTTGGTTTTGTTTTGTTTTTTTTAACGTGTTTTCTTCTCTTGTATGAACTACATTTTTCTCCACCAATTCGTGCTTGTCCAGGTTTTTCTGTTTGTTTCAGTCCAGGCACAGATACTGTGAATTTCAGTGAATGAGGAGTGACAGGCAAGGGCAGATAAGTGTGTCAGGGGTTTTTTGGTTGTCTCATATCAAAGCAGCACCGAGTTTCTGAAGGTTGTGTTTACTTGTGCAGCAGGTCACTCCAGGGAGACAGGCAAGGGGAAAGCCTCTCATCTGTGCCACATCCTTGTCTCCTCTTTGGCCCAGAAGTGGCAGCTGCAGTTCCATGAACAAGGCTGCACTCTCTCCTTTTCCTTGCCCCACCTCCAGCATCTGCTGCTCTTCAACTCTGCCTCACACAGAAGCAGAAAACTCCAATTTCATGCATGTCTCATGCTGCTCTGTGGGGTTTTTTTTGCAGTTCTCTCCCATCAGCCACTCTTCTACTCCACTTCTACCTCCTCAATTACCTCTACCAGATTGGATCTGCTGGAGCTTTTTTTTTAATGTATCTCAGCTTTTCTTCTGCTGATGATTATTCTAATCACTGGTACCTGCACAGCAGTGGAAGATACAAACAAGTCTCCTATGTTCCAGGGGCAACACTAGTAGTTCAGACAATATAAGACAAAGCAAAAGTCATTAAAAATGAGTTCTTCTAATAGACAGTTAAAAGAATTTCACTATGGATGAGATTATTTATGCTTCCAGTAGATGCATGCTGAGAAACAGAGGGAAGAAAACTTTCTGTCTTCTCACTGAAATAAAATTACTGAATTAAATATAACCCACAAAAAAGAGGTTTAGCTCAAATAAACGACATAGGTCAAGGTTTGTTTTTGTTGGTTTTTTGGGTTTTTTTTAAAGGTGTGTTACAGAAAACATTTATTTTGGGGGGAATAAACTCTACTATTCAACAAAGTGAATTTGCTCAACAGTTTCAAAATGTCTCCCTAATTCCTAAATTTTTTTGACAAAGATTGACCAAAAACTTTTTCTTTGATAAGGATTGTGAGCTAGGAAGGCATCATGATATAAAGCCAAGATTTCAATTGTTTGTATTCTTAACTATACTTTAGCCTGCCCGCTCTTATTTTATGAGATTAGGAACAGAGACTTAGTTTTTAAACAAGTATTTTCCTTCGTGGCCAGTTAAGGTGATGCATCACAAAACTCAGGGGCTATTTCCATGAAGAAACGTTCCAGCACGAGCTGCATATCACCTCAATTAAGCACATGCAGCTCTGAAGCTCTTATCTTAATCCCTGTACTGATAAAACAGTAATTGTTCTGTTAGACTACAAGGGGAACCGTGACTCAAGAAAGGACATCATGTTCCAATTGATCTCAATTACTCTGATGTACTAATTCTTTTGTCCACCATCTAAATTTAATGTTTCTGTCTCCCTAAGGATTTGTCACAAGATCTCCTATATTATCAGGTTTGTGCTGCCCTGTCACTATCTAGTCTCCATTCTCAACCAAACCAAAAGAATTGCCTTAATTTACCTGACAAGTCTTTTGAGACCTCAATTCATCACGGTGTTTTAAGTGTTTGAATTAGTTATACATGAATCATTAGTTCAGTGTCTCTTCAAAAGATCAGATTTTACCTTCTACCTTCTTTGGGGGCATTTTTGCATAGAGACATGAAGAAACTTCTGCTTTAAGTGAACACTATTGACTCATACTTCGTGAAGACTTTATATTGGCATGAGATTACAGCCTTCAGTAGAGTTACTCCAGATGTATATCATGAAGAAAATAAAACTTTGCCCATCAGTTTAAATCCTCCTAGTACAGTGAAAATTTGCCTAATGGCAACCAGTTTGTTCTTTTGTGTTTGCAGTGCATCAGACAGTGTCTCTCAACATGCATAAAACTCTACATTTTTGTTTCTCTGGGAACAACATTTAGGCATGAGCATGCCTTTCTGGGCTCCTTGTGCCATTCTGTCACGTTAAGTCTTCATCTCTTTGCCTCTGCCTAAGGGGTAACTGTGTACAGTATTAAGTATACAAATTAGGATAGGAAATATTACCTCTTAAAATCTGAAAGTACAGTATGTTCTACTTTAAGAATCTCATGTTTCATCAGTTGATGTGCATTTTTTGCATTGCTTCTCATCCTTCTCAGAAGTACCATGAAAGTAGAACTTACAAGCCAAGTCACATCTCAGTCACTTAAAAGGATGAGTGATTTTGTCCCAGTTTTTATTGCAAAAGAAATCTCAAAAAGCAGTCTGGTGAAAGCATTTCCTGAGTATGGTCACCAACTTCCTCACTCCTAGTACAAGTAAAAATAACAGAGAAAGACAAAAAAGATAATCCTGGAAAATGGTCTTGAAGAAGAGACTATATAAAATGTTGTTTAAAAACAACAGTAGGAAGGAAGGTAGACAGGCTGAAAGTATACAGGGCAAAAAAGGGGACAGAAGAGCTCTCTTTCAAAGGACTACCAAATACAGTAGCTCACATGAAATCTTGATTTGGGAATTCCCTTGACAACAATTTGCCATTCCATCTTCTGGAGCAATAAGTATGGGTTTATTTTAGTCTGCATCATCTCTATTGTCTTGTCTATCCTAAGAAAATATTTGTGTTAAATTGTTAGACAATTTAAGGGCTTTTAAATCTTGAGTTGTTATTTTTTTGTGAATTAAATTCATGACATTATAAATAACAAATAGAAACTGTTATTTACTCACAAACTGCTATTTTTTTTTATCTGCCACAGTGTGTCTTTTCTAATGGTAATCCCCAAATGAAGAATGCAACACCCTCCAAACCCTTTTCCAGTTTTACTGCTAGTGCTGTCTCCATCACATTCTCCTGCTGTCTGTGGGGTCTATGGCCTGATCTTATCTAAGGCCTAACTTATCTACCCTAAATTCTGACTGCAAGCCAGCAATATGTGGTTCTGAGCCCAAACCTCAGCTTAGACACTCTTAGTTCTGATGTTTTTTGATTTTCAGTGGGCCACCACTTACCTAACAGTGGGATTGAATATTTTGACTATCTAGGTCAGAAAAGTAGATAGGATTTTTCCAGAGTCATGAAAGGCACTCATAGAGCCACAATCTTATCCCTGCTTTCACTGGGGCAGTCTTGGTTCTTCATAACCTGTGCATGAAAGCAGGATACACCCAGCAGTAAGCAGCACATCCCAAGAGAAAGGCAGAGAAACGAAAAGAAAGGAAGTCCCACATCAAAGGTTTTCATTTAGCTGGACTACTCTGACTTCTGTAAACCAGTCCAGTCACTAGAAATAATAATGCAGAAACCCTCTCCCCACATTTGCCTCATAAAGTTTTCCATTGGGCTGCAGTTTGCAGAGCCCAGAAGAAAGCACGGGCACTGGGAGAATCTCACAGACCAAGCCAGATTACATTTCAGTCCCAGGGGCCCAAAAGAGTGAGCAAATTAATTCATTTTTAAAGCCATTTGCAGTAATTTGCTCGTGGCTGTTTTGTTTCCTCCAAAGGGGCCAAATTAGCAGGAGCAGAGCTGAGCTTAGAGCTTTTACTTTAGATTAAAAAGTTTTTCTAAGGATGGCTTCTTCACTGGATGTGGAGCAATAGTATAAAGACAGAACTTCCCCAAAAGTGTGGCTGCAGCCAGCACTTTCCTCATAGCACATTGGAAGAGCTGTATATTCAGATCAGAAAGGCAAATTTTGTGCCTTATTCTGAGCTAGCATTGCCCTTATTCATATGAGCAATGGAATTCCTCTGGACTCCAGGCTTACAAGCCTACTTGGACACTTGCAAGAATAAAAACTTGTGTGTAAGGACAGAGAGCCATGATGGCATAGCCCTGGGCACTCTCTCATGGCACGACACCAGGCTTAAGGCTTTGTTCAGCTGGTTTTTAAACAGCCTTTGGGTGGACTAGTGTTTATATTCTATGTATTCAAGCATAGACAATAAATTTTGGCTCATATTTTGTTAATTGTCCTTAGGTCTAGGCCTCTAGGAAATTGATAACAAGATAAATAATAACTAAATGACAGATTTTAAATTATGGGATACAACTGGATAAATATTATTTAAATAAACTTATGACAGGCTCTCCTTATCCCTCAGGTAGGAATTTCAGAAACCTTGAAAAAAAAGTTTTCCTCATTAGTCTTTTCAGTTTTAGCCTTGTATATACAATTCAGTTCTTAATTGATTATAACATAAGCACCTGAGATTCTTTTCCATCACCCCAGGAAACAGATTAATCATTTAGACCCAAGTTGTTTGAGAGTGAGGAGTGTAGCATTCAGAAGAAAGAAAGAGAACTGAGGGAGTTTTATTAAAAGACACATTTTCTGTACCTTTGCAGCTGCTTTCATGTATTTGCATGAACAAGCCCAAAGTCCCAGGATTTGTTTGTCTAACGACAATTTCAGGAGATTAGTTTTACTGTAGGAAGTTTCAGACTAGGATATAGCTTCCTATCCTTGGAATGTCCCTGAAATGTACAGCAGTGAGACAGCAGTGTCTAATTCTGAGCTTTTTGAACAGCTAGCTTGTCAAACCTGCCTGTCTTTATCATAAAGGTGATTCCCATCTGAGTTTGTCATACTTTGATTTTTTCAGTTTGGTCTGAGCTCTCCTCCCCAGGGTGGGCTCTGCACTGGAGTGGCAGCACCAGTGCCTGGAGCCCTCCCAGGTTTGGCTAAGTGGTCAGTTGGCAAACAGCCAGACTCTGTGGGTCACAACTAAGGAATGCAAAGATTGCAAAATATTAACTCCTTTCTTTCCTGAAACTCTGGAGAAATTCCCTGCTGGGGGTTAGCTGTGGGCCATAGAGTGTGTGTAGCCACAGCCCAGTTTGAGCAGCCCCTCTGCATGGTGCTTCAGCTCAAAGGTTTCCATAGTTCCCAGAGCTGAATCCCATCAGATTTGGGAAGCCCTTGCCTGTTTTTCAACCACCTCTGATCATTGAATGGAAATGGCCAGACAGCCCCAGGAAACACTGCATGAAATATGGGCTCACACCTAGGATGGTTAGGAAGAAGAATGGAAATATATTTGTTTCCTCAGGGAAAGAAGGGGAAGTACTTTTTTAGATTTGATTAGCCAAAATCATTTGTTTATCTCACCATTTTTGCATGGTGTGGTCTGACTGAGGAAAGAAAAGGAATGCCTGTTACAAGTTAAGGCAAGGTAAGAAGCCAAGATCCAAGCCTCTTTAGACCTTTAGAGTTTACTACCTTACAATCAAATATAGAAAAAGGTCTGAAGAGTTATTTTCTTTGTTATATGTTTTATCTAGGCAGAAGTTTGCCTAGGAATATTGAACACCTGCTGCTTCTCTGTATGTTGGTAAAGTTGTTATTTTATGTTGAGGGTACAGTGTATTTTGTCCAGCCCCTCTTTGCTGTATTTCAGGGTAGGTCTTCTGTATCAGAGTTCAGATTTTGTGTCAGCTTTTCTGATGGAATTGGTAGGTAACTAACAAGATATGCTGTGATACATTTTTCTTGGACATAACTGAAAAGAATGAGTCTCACTCAGACTACAAAATTATTTCTGTAATCTTTCAACTATAAACCCAGAACTCCAGATAGCAATTTTAAATATTTTAGAAACATTCTTTCTGTCTTGTGTTTAGAGAAATCTTTCTTAAGCTGGCTAGAAGTATGAAGAAGTACTTGTCACACTCAGTGTGAAAATGCAGTGTGTTTATCTGTAGGGCTCCCTTCAAACCAAGCCAGACCAGTCTCAGTGCAGCTGTTAAGGATTTAACCCTTTGAAAGCGGCAGAAATAAGACACAGTACACGGTCATCCTCCAAGAGAGGAGAGAGACGTTTATTGAGAGCACGATTTGTACTTTTCTAGCATGTTCTGCAGAGCTAAGACAAGGCAGTAACTCACTGGATAATTGAGAGAATGCCCGTGGGACCGTGGTTCAGGAAGAGTCCCAGGCTGGTACCAGGTGTTAATCTACTGTTGTTAATTCCATTCTATTTGACCAAGTTATCATCCTGGGAGAAAGTCTCCCTAACTGAAGCTGAACAAGCTGTCAGCCTGGGCAGGGCTGAGAGAGAAGCAGAAGCTCTAGGCTGTAATTTTCCTAGCTCTCTAACAGTGTGTCCACATTTCTTCATGCTCTGTACCACAGAAATTGTGTGAGTAGAGGGATGTGATCCATTTGTCCTAGTATTTGCTTTCCTTGAACTCTGTACGCTGTTTCTTGGGAATTATTTCTGCTTACAAGGGAAGTGGTGAGACAGATAAGGAGCTACAGCTGAGGCTGGTGAACATTTCACTGGTAAATGAGCAACATATGTTGGATCCCCTCCAGCACCACTGTTCACAATGCTTTTTTATCAAGGTATTTCCTTTGAAGAGTATGAGGTTGTTAATGTAAAGTATTAAGACTGAGTGAACCTGAAGTGGATAGATTAAATAAGTGCTGCCTGCTCTCTTTTCCTCTTTTCTGTTTATTTTATTGCACATAGGCTTGATCCATGAGTTAGGAGGAGTCCTGTGTTTTCTGTCAAGCTTGAACCTCAGCCTTAGTGACAGAAATGGCATGAAACTTTGTTATATACTGGAGATAACTAATTTGTCAGTTTATTTGATGGAGTTCTTGTTATAGTTTCCACCCTTCCCTTTTTTTAGTCTCCTCTGATTTTGCAAGTGTACCATCTTTTTGTCCAGATTCTAATCTATCTAATCTCTAACACCTGATTTATTTTTTTCCATTAGTCTAGTTTGTCAAGCTTGTGTCTAAAGGCAAATGAGAGAAGAGTGCTGTCACTTTGAATGAATGAGAGAATTAATCTGGTCTTAATATAAATTAATGTTATGAAATTGAAAGAATTATTGTTGTATTAAGAGTTACACCTGGTATAAATTCAATTATCTACCACCTCTAGCTGTAACCTGTATAACAGCAAGATATGACATGACAAGTTGTGAAGGCCCCAGAACAGCTGTGGGAATATATCTGATTTTAACACAAGGGGAAAATGGCACCCAGTAAATGAATGAAAGAAGTTACTCCTGCAAATTAAGTAGTTAAATGCTCAATCATGAAGCTATTAAACTGAGCAATATTTTATAATCTGCATTTCCTAATAAATAGCTATTAATAATTATTGCAAAGGAAAAAGCTATGGTAGTCAAAGTACCTGAATGTAGAGGAAATATTCTTTCAGTCTTAGTGAATATTGATTTCTCAAGTAACACTTGTGTGGCAGTACATGCAATATTTTTGTGTAAATTCTTTAGACATTAGCCAATATAAGTTTGTTTATAAACTGATTATGGCATACAGACAGTTTGGATGCAGTTTTCTTGTGTTAAAGGTTATTTTCTGCTCTAAGTTAAATTCCTGAATAAGAATCATATTCCATGGATTTTGAGGCATCCCTCTTAAAAAGCTTCTCCAGCAGGGAAATCAATATGTTATTTATGTTCTCTTATCTGTGTGATCCTGCTGTGCTGAGCCCAGTGTGAGCAGCACGTCACTCCGTGGGACATTCTGGACAACAGTGCTGCTCGTGGTGAGGGCTGATGCTGCTCACTGCTGCCCTGTGCTGGGCCATGAAAAACAGCTTATAAAGGCTGTGCAGAAAGAGATCATGAAGCTGGCACATTCTGCCTTTACTTCGACATTTTAGTACTTTACTGAAGATTATTACTAGATTTTGGCAAGCTAAATTTGAGAGATATATATATATATAAAGTGATATCTATATATGGATGCAAACATCCCAGCTCTAATTTTCTATCATGTAGTTACACTTGAAAATTGTTGGTCCTTCAACAACAATTCCAGCATATTCTTATTTCAGTTCTGTGTTCTGGGGTTCTTGGCACTATAATGTGCTTATATTATTTTATTTTTTTTTAACTGTACAGGTATTACAAAATACTTTTTGAAGGCACTTTAGTCCATACAAATCATTATTATTTGACAACTGTTTTTTTCCAAAATGACTAAGTTCTTAAAAATAATAAGAAATGTGTAATATATTAAAATTTTGTGGTAATTTTCTTTCAAATTATGTCAGTTGGTAAAAAAAGAGAAGATTTCTACTTCTTGAGTCATTCTTTGTCTTTTCACACTTTATCCTCTGGATGTCTGACAACAGTACTGCAGTTGAAGTTTTTAATGCTGAAAGGCAAATACATTCTTGCAGCACCCAGGGAAGAGGACGAGCACACAGACCCAGGGAATGACAAGTGGAAAGGAGCTGCTGCCTTGTCTGATTGGTTTCTTGAGTCTTGTGCATGGGCTGAAAGCCTGGCAGCATTGCAGTCCTGTGCAAACTCTGCATTGCAATGATAGCTGTCTTCTGCTTGCTCTGGGTTTGTCTGGCCCCCCCGTGCAGACAAGGGGCTTGAGGAAGAGCAGTGAAGCCCTGTGCTGAGGAGAGCATCTTTACCACTTGTGCCACTCAGTGGTGGCCCAGCCCCAGCCCCACAGTCCTTCCACGGAGTCCTCAAGCACTGGCACATTTTCTGTGGGGTCACCACAAACAGACAAATATTCAGGGGCTTATCTGCCCCCTGTTTCAATAACCTTGAGTCAGTGCTTGTCTTGGTTGTAAGAAGAATGTTTTAAAAGGAAAGTAAGGCTTTCAAGTTTGAGGGATTTCATTGAATAATTATTTTTCTTATTCCTGTCCACATGATGGCAGTATAAGTTAATCCAAACGAAGAAAATAATAAAAAAATTATAGCTTTACAACAACAGAGTTCTGTTGCACTCCCTCAAAATCTAAAAAGCTCTGAGAAGTTTCCAAAAGCCATTATGACCAGTTATGAAAGGATAACTCTTCTTATTGTAAAAGCCCCACAGACTTAAGAAGTGGTAAAGCATTGCTTCATGCAAGAACCACATGTAGCTAATTCTGAATGGGTATGGAATGGTGCTGCGTTAAAAATAAAAGTGGTCAGTAAAGCTTTGTCAGTCATGCTTGTCTTAATCATTTGTAGTCAATAAAGTCATTGAAGTATAATTGCCACTCCCTGGCATCGGTTTTGCAAATGCAGAACTGGAGGTTTGAGGCTGCACAGGCAGCTGGATGCTGAGTGTTTCATCTCTGGTAAAAGCACAGAAAGTCTAAACAGACAGACCATTGAGATACCAGCTGCAAAAAAAGTAAGGCATTCCTTCAGAAGGATTATAACGGGAACAAAATCTATTGAATTTTTCAAGCTCTTCATCTAATTGTAAGTTGAATCAAAAGAGTTTGAGTGTGTGGGGGGACTCTGAGTGTGTTTACTGGGTGGAACCAGAGAATTTTGTCAGTAGTCACAGATTAAAGCTTATAATGTTTAAAAAAAGAAAAGTGAAAAAACCCAAACCCCTACATCCAACCCAACTGAAAACATTTTCTGAGCTTTGACATATTTGTAAGCATATGCTATTTTTCAAAATTTTCTGTGCATAGTAATTTAAAAATCTAGGACAATTAATTTTAAACTTCAACCTTCTTTTTCACATCAGCTTCAGGTAAGAAAATGTCAATAGCTGAACTTTTGTGCTTTTGACTGCAAAAAGATTAAACAGATACTCAGGTCAGTCCAAATGCAAGAATAAAAGGCATCTATGAAGTCTGTCATGTTCCTTTGGGTAAGGTCTCAGATGAGTGATACCTGTAACCAATTTACCTCCTGATCAGTTACAGAAGATGTGAGCACAAGCAACACTTTTTTCATTTTCCTTGGTTTTTTGAACTTGGAGTTCACTCTTAACAGATGTGATTTTTCTCACTTTTTCCTGATGTTGTATAAATGAGGAATTGCAGCAGTACTGTTTTATTTGTGCAGCTTTGGTTCTTGAAAAACTTGGACTTCTTGATGTCTGGAGACTTGCGTGGCATGTACATGCAGATATGAAGTTTAAAAAGTGGGAACTGAAGCAGCTAAAGTACCAGAGTGAGTAATCCTTTGCTATTTTTGTTTAGCATAGCTGAAGTTTATGTTTCTCAGGTTGTAGAATATTGCACAATGCTAGTTCTTTCTGGCTTCTTGTATGACCATGGCTAATGAATCTTCTTACAATCTCTTTTACTTGCTACTATCTATAACATAAGTCCTTGCTCTCATTATTTATACTTTATATAGGTACATAGGAACTTATTGTGGCATGCTACATTCCCATATGTTTGGAGTTAAGACTCAAGTGATACCTGAAAATAAACCCCCAGAAGTACTGTGGTAACTCATTCCTATGTCTGCATATGACTGGTACTACTAATGGGAGAAGTCCTGACATCTTCAGTGTCTAGGGAGTTTTCTGACCACATAATACCTATAAATTTGATCAAGTGTTCATTTTGTTTTAACCTTACTTACCTCTGTAATATTCTTCTTTTGGAACATCTCACTTTCTTCTCAGTAGGTAGCCTACAAATAATATTCTAGAAATTGCCTCTCAAAACTTCATAAATGTCTTTTTCCTCTGTTCCCTCACCCCACCTCTTGTATAAAAAAAAAAATCTCAATTTCTCACTGTATACTATTCTGCATAGGGCCAGGCCGGGACTATTTAATGACATTGCTGTCAAACATTTTACTATACTGAGCTATTATTCCATCAGGAAGTTTTCCCGTTAATTCCACAGAATCACAGAATCACAGACTAGGTCAGGTTAGAAGGCATCACAGTAGGTTTTGTCTAACCTCCCTACTCAGACAGGGTCATTCCAGAGCACATTGCCAGGATTGTGTCCAGCTGGTTCTCAAATACCTTCAGTGAGGAGACTCCACACCGTCTCTGGACAATCTGTTCCAATGCATGGCCACCTGCACAGCAAAGTTCTTCCTTATATTCTGGTGGAACTTGCTGTGCATCACTTTGTGCCCTTGGCTTTGTGCCAATTGCTTGGCATCACCGAGCAGAGCCTGACTCCATCCCTGACACTGCCTTCAAATGCTGGCAGGCACTGGCAGGGTCTCCTCTCAGTCATCTCTTCTGGAGCTGAGCAGAGCCAGCTCCCTCAGTCCATGCAGAGCTGCTCCAGCCCCTTCATCATCTCTGTTATTGTGCCCTGGATCTGCTGCAGGAGCTCCTTGTCTCTCTGGTACCGAGGAGCCCAGAGCAGGGCACAGCACTCCAGATGTGCCTCCCCAGGGCTGAGCAGAGGGGCACAGTCACCAGCCTGCACCTGCTGGCAATGTTCTCCCTGATGCCCCACAGGATACATTGGCCTTCTTGTCCACAGGGCACACTGCTGGCTCCTGGACACTTTGTCACCCACCAGGACCCCAGTGCATTGTCCACAAAGCTGCTTTCCAGCAGGTCAGTCCTCAGCCTGTACTGTGTGAGTAACCCTGGCACATGGGGTTATTCCTCCCAGGTGCAGGACCCTGCATTTCCCTGGGTTCAGTTGGAGACACTTCTTCTCTGTCCATCTCTCCAGCCTGCCAGGGTGCCTCTGAAGGGATCCACAGCACTCTGGGGTTCTGGCCATTTCTCCCCTCTTGGAGTCATCAGCAAACTTGGTGAGGGTGTCTGCCCCTTTGTGCAGGTCACTGATGAGTCAGTTAAACAACCCTGGAGCAGCACTGAACCTTGGAGGAGCCACCAGTGGCCTCCAGCCAGCCCCTGTGCCCCTGCTCAGAGCTCTCTGGGATCTGCCTTCAGCCACTTCTCCATCCACTGAAATGTCCTTGTCCAGTGCACACCCCCAGAGTGCCTGTGAGGATATTGTGAGGGAGTGTTGAAAGCTTTGATCAACTCCAGTTAGACAGTATCCACTGCTCTCTCCTCATCCAAATGCAACTCATTTAAAAAGTGCCATTTAGTAGAGCACAGAGATAATTCAAGACTAGAGTCTCCTGTGCTAGGCCCCATTCACACGAAGAGCAGGAAAAAATGTCTTCTTTAACGTGATTAACATGAAAAAAAAGAAAATTCAGATACAGCTGCCACAAAAAGCTAGGTAAGAAAGTAAGACTGTTGCAAATTAGGATAATGCCACATCAGGGACAATGAGGGAAAAGTGTTCCAAAAGATAAATATGACAGAAAAAGGGATATATTAGACTGGAGGGGAGACTGAGGAGGGCATGCTGTCTGTTTCCTACACATTCAAAATACAGTTGAATTTAATTTTTAAAAATATATAATGTTTTCAGAATGTCCAGGGTTCTTTATTTATGATTATTCCTACTGCTTGATTTCTTTCTATGCCTAGACTCCAAAATGATCTAGAATTTGGATATTAATAACAATATGAGAAAGCATAAGGAGCCCCTGTACCTGTTTGAGTTTGGATTGCTGCCCTCTTGTTTTTTCAGCACTGGCAAGCAGAAATATGTGGGGGAAAATGACTTACCAAGCTTCTCTTGGATGTTTTGCAGACAGCCATCAGGGTTGCTCAGAGGAAGCAGATTGGTACAGGCCTGGCACAGAAAGCACCTGTGCTACCTGAAAGTCCTGGGAAGAAGCAGCAGCAGCAGGATGAGAATTGTATCACACACAATTGTGTGCTGTGAAAAAGAAGGGCTGGATAGATCTGGGTACAAACCTCCACAAGCTTTGTCATTGCTACATCTTCTTCTGTGATTTGCAATTCTGTGTTTTCCAAACTAATGAGAGCCAGATTCTTATGGTAGCTTTGTATTAATGAGTGTGGGGAAAGTGTGCTTCATGAGGCTAATTCAAGAAAAAAAATTAAAGCTTTAAAAGATTTCTCTATCTTACTGGTGTGTAACAGGGAGTGTTCCTAGAGAATAGAGTTAAGTATTTGAGCATCTGTATCATACGATACATGTAGTCTGATACCTAAGTTGCAGTCTTGTTTCCTTACAACATTTGTTTAGGCTGAAGCAGTGCAAGATGCTGAAGTCTAAGAAAATTGTTTCTTCCTTTGTATCAAGCTGTATTTCGTGTTCCTTCTTAGTTGTTTCGCTGTATATATGCACTCTTACCATTAATAGTATTTGAGCAAGTGCATTCTATGTCATGTCTAAAATACCTTTTGTCATCTCACTCTCTGTTAAACTGTCTGAAAAATTCCTAGAGTGCTATAACTTGCTGTAAGAAAACACAGCGATTACTGGCTGTCCCATGACTTTGACAGTGCTTAGAGAACCTTTTAACTGCAAGCTGCTGTTAAAAATTCTATGCAGTACATTGAAATTAAGACTCTAACAGCTCTTAGATTTGTTTGGTGTCCTTTCAGGCCCTAGTGGGTGAAATCCTTGGCTATTGCTACAGCTGGTGTCAAGGGGTAGCCCGAGGCTCTCTGGCATCCACTGGGATTTCTTTTGTGCAGATTTCAGCCCTGCCCCCAGCCACTAGCCCAGCCACAGGATGTTTCTGGAACTAAGGAGTAGCTTGGACATTGCCTTTTCTCCTGTTATCCAGTGCATGGGTGTGTCTGGAAAAGACTATTAATTTGGCTGTTCTTCTGCACAAGGCATTCTCAGCTGCAGAAATATCCTTTTATAGGCCTCTACTTGCTTATGTAGTTCAGAGAGGCCTTGGGGCTTCTTTGACCTAGTTCCCTGTAAGGATTAATGGGACTACAGCTCTCAGGCTCACAGAGTGCCTTTGTTTCTAGTTTCCACTAGCACAGTGGGGAGATTTGGCTTTGGTGGGCTTGGCATGGAGAGTGATAGCTCTGACCATCTTGCTAAAAGTGGTGACACCTTTCAGACAGAAGTGGCCAGTGCTGGAGCTGGTGGCACAGATTTCATTATGGCATCAGCTAACTCTCTTTAAATTGTGTACAAGTGCAGGATGTCTACAGCCCTGAAGATCTTTATCCCCATGTCAATTCAGAATTTGAGTTGTTTTCTGCAAGACAAAAGCTCCTTATGGTTAGTTAATACACAGGTCAACAAAGAGCAATCAGTCAGTCAAGTAACGTGTCCATTTATTAATTGATAAAGAACTCTCAAACATTTGATAGAAATTAAAAGTATCTTTATCCAGTGCTGATAATAATGAGAAAGCCTGACTTTTCCTAACTGGTTGTGCTGGCTCTAGGCATGCTACTTGGTTGAGGTGTCCAGGGTATGATGACAGCTTCAGCATTCTATATGAAAACAGTTGGTATTTCCATGCAGAAATAATGATGCAGAACTGTAAATTAGTAGAAGCTGAAGCTCCTCTTCATTTGTCTGGATTAAACTGTGGCATGGACACAGAGTATGTAGCATTTTCTCATACAAAGCTCATTATGTTGTGGGTGGATCATGATAATTTTAACATCTAATATCTATTTGTTGTTTTCTTTGGGATTTCTAAATTTTTACAACATCTTAAAAGTAGCTTGTGTGATGGCCTTTCGAAAACGGGCATCCCTTGTAAATAATACATTACTATTGTTGTCATTGTCTTAGATTGGCCTAAGAATATAGTTTGGTAATGATTCTAGAGTTTAAAAAGTCAACATTTCTTTAAATATTTTTTGCAAATAATCTTTATGCCTCAAAGGACAGAGAAATCTAAGCTACAAATGTTTGAGACAGGAAGTTACTTTGGTCATTAATGGACAAGTATACCTTTCTGGGCTAGCAGTTCCAGAAATTACAGATAAAAAGTAGTTGGACTTGCTCAGGCCATGTATGAAGCCTTAATTTCACTCCATTGATGTTCCCAGAATTGCAATGTTGTAAGTTTTTTTTCCCTTTGATATGGAACAGGAATACAGGCCGACTCCAGGACACCAGTCTCCTGAACAGCCAACACAGTTTTATTGCCAAGCAGAATTACACTGTCGTTAATATTTTGATACTCTGTTTATTATGAAGGGTGTGATGGTCTTGACTGCATTATACCCTTGGCTACCTTTTTCCCTTTACTTTGACACTTTTCAATATAACCTGTTACAGAACAGACAAATGTGATCAAAAAAGTAGTTTAGAGATTGGCATTGATTTTTAGTGTTTAACTAGTCTCTTCGTGGGTGGAAAATCAATTATATTAAGCATAAAGTATTTCAATGTTGTCAGTTTGGTCTAAGAGAATAAACTATTCTTTTTCTCCCACATTGATGTTAAAACTTGCAAAACAAAACAATCCGTGTCACTCTGTGTCACTCAGCTACCTAACCATCACATCAGGATCATTTGTTTAAAATGTGGTGCCTCATGGCTGCAGTAGGGCCATGACATCTCTATGTCCTTGGAGTGATACTGCACAAAGCAATGATGTGCAATTGATTTTTCCCATGAAACAGATTTAAATGTCACATGAGTTCATGGCCATGCTGGCCCGTGTTCGTTCTCTTAGCAGCATAAATCTGGTATCATTAGAAAGTCCAGAGTGTCACGTCAATTTACACTGCTGATTGTGTGGTCTCCAAACATGAATTTAATTGGATTAAAACAGTTGCAATCAGAAACGACATATTGCTCTTGGCACCTCAGGTTGATAAGGGGTAGGCTGGGGCTGACATGTGTGCCTTGGTGAAAGCTTTAATAACAGCATCCTGTGGACAAAATAAGGAGAGCTATCTCCCTGGCACTGCAGTGGAGTTGCTGTCTGGCAGTTCGTGTGTGTATAATAAAATATCAGCATCTCTCCATATAGCAGCTGCACTGCATGAGAAGTAGTTCACTGAATTTACTTTTAACAGTGTTTTGGTTTCAGTGTGAAATGCTCCCACACACAGTTTTACGGGAATGTCTGTCTTCCAGTTAGGCAGAGTAGTAACTAAAGAATTCCCTTCTCCCATTACCCCTGCCCAGTGGGGGAGGACAGCTTATACACAGCAGGATCTTTTTTATGTCGATCTGTAGGTGGAAGTGCCCTGCAGCCAGACACTGGTTCTATGAGGAAACTTGAGCAATAAAAATATTTTATGCTTTTAACCACCCCATCATTCAAGAAAGATATTTCTGCAGGTGTGAAGTGGCTTCTCCAGCAAAGCTTCCTTCAGAGGCAGAGTAACAGGAGGGATGTTTGGCACTGCTAAAGAAGAGGTCTGATGGCTTATGCTGCCTGTTCAGATTTGATATGTTTTCTGTGCTACAAGGCCAATATATCACCCTGCTCTTGTTTCAAGATAAGAGGATAATTGCACATTATAAACATTGGAGTTGTGGCAATGAGAATTTACTTGGGTAGTAGGACCTGTAAATTTGGGGCTCTCACTTAGAAAATGAAGCTAAGAGCATGGAATATAAGCAACCAAACAATTTGTTACTCGAAGGAGTGAATGCTCTGGAGATGTTCTGTGTCTTACCTGTCAAGTATTAAACAGTTATTTCTTATAGTCAACTGGAATGAAATTCAATCCAATGCAGGAGTTAGTCCCTGTGCTTAGGAACAGGACTACCCAGTGGCAATTGGTTCATGGACTCGCCAGTGAGCCAGGGTTTAGGACTTGATCATGTCAGTTGAATCTATGTCTGTCAAAAGCAAAAATTTTTAGACATAAACTCAGTCTACTTTTGAATTAAAAGATCCTGAAATTTGTCTCTGAAGCAAGGTAGTTGTGAAGGTGGCTTAAGCCTGGTTGTCACAAACTCACATCCTACACTTACTATCCAAACTGTCCTGTTGTTGCTTTTGTAAAGAAGGTAAAAAATGGCAAATAAAGAATAATTTTTTCATGCAGCTGTGTGCATAGTGTACAGTCATAACTACTCCTCAGCTTTATGTAATGACTGCAGCATAGCAAAAAACCCCTCTGTGTAAATGAGTCAGTCTTGGAGAACTTGCTTAGTTATTGACCCCTCACACCTTGTTTGTTCCATTTTAATCAGCTCTAGCAGTAACAATGTTTCACCACAGACATGCAAGTCCTTTTCTTAAAGCACCAAAGCTCAAATGTTTATTTCTAGCGCGGCTTAAAAGTGGCAAGCTGTTCAAAAGTTTTTGGGGTGTTTAGCGTTTTGTGAGGAGCTGCAGGCTGTGATGTTTCATCTCAACGCTCCTCTGAACTGCTACTTGCAGAAGGCTACAGTTGACTGAGAAAGGAGAAAAAGAAATCAGGCATCTTCCATGCCTTAACTTGTGACCAGGGATGATGTCCTATACCAGCTGCAGGCAGTGAATGTCAGTGAGCCATGGCATGAGCTTGCCTTGCACTGCAGACGATCCATTAGCCAGGTGTTAATGGAGAAATGCCTGAACTGCCCTGCCTTTGTCATGGGCACTGCAAAC
Organism: Sturnus vulgaris; assembly: GCF_052056855.1. NCBI lineage: Eukaryota > Metazoa > Chordata > Aves > Passeriformes > Sturnidae > Sturnus > Sturnus vulgaris. The sequence continues at coordinate 12,560,219 of NC_142260.1, forward strand.
CAAGACTGTCTGGCTTCCTCAGGAAACTCCTTGGCACAAGGACCCCATGGTGTGTCTACTCACTTTTAAGAAGGCTGAAATGACAGCTTGATATTTTTATCTTTTTTGTTGTTTCTTTTTTCCCACTAAATATACAAAATGGTACTTTCTCTGCATTTCCTTCCCTTACTCTTTCCTCCACCCAAGCTGCCTCTTTCATTATAGAAGTATTTGAGGGGAAATGTTATCTTCAGCTCTGTTGGGTTCTCCACCAATTTCCTGAGTAAATGCTTGGAGCAAAGAGAAGCCACTTGACAGTTTCTTCCTAAGAGTGCAGTCTGGGATGTTCTGTGTCTGCTGCTGCTGCAGTGGTGATAGCCTCACACTCACCTGCAGGGTTTTTGACAGGCCTGTGCTGGCCCCAAAGGCCTCACCAGGAGGTAAATTTCTGGACCCTTTCACACACCATGTAGCCTCAGTAACCTTCTACAGCTGTGCCGTGCCTGGGAGATGCTGCCAAGCCACACTGCTGAGATGTGGTGATTCACCCCTTGACTAAATGCTCTGTAGGTGGAGAAAGAATGATGTGGGGTACACAGCTCTAAGACACTGGATTTCTTGGGCACAAACAATTCATCAGAAACCAGACTGGTTTAGTGCTGGGACCTGGTGTGACTGCTGCACACAGCTGAGGGAACAGACATTCTTCAGGCGTGGGGGAACAAAATGGATTGTCAGGGCATGGCAGCCTCGCAGGAGAAGCAGAACATGCAGCTGTTTATACTATCACACGGGGGAATAAACACCCAGTACCTGACTACTGAGCTATGACAAATTTGGCATGCTTTACTTTTGGACTAGGTCTTTAAATGGAAAAAAAAAAAATCCTACCCTGCTTGTGGGAAACTTCATGTTATTTTAATTCCCCCTTTCTTTAAAATAATTCATCTTGCTGATTATACAGCCTTACTAAACTTCAGACAGTATGAGTCTTTCCTTTGGTGCTTATTCTCAAGCTTGTCAAATCGAGAACTATGCTGTTAAAACTTCTAAACAGTAACATTCCTCAATAAACAATTTCTAAATGATACAGAGAACACAAAAAAATTTGGAACACTAACAAAATATTTCCTGCCATGTTAAGGCATTTGAATAAAATTAAGTTGATTTTTTGAAACTGAGAATCACTTCTACCTGCTTCTTTTTAGTTAAGGCTAACTTAAATAAAAAGCCAATTTTGTGTTTTAATTTGAACAGAATTTATATAATGAAATTTTATCCTCATATGAAACTGATACATAAAACACAGAAATAGTTTATAAAGGTAGGGGGAAGAACCCAACACTTATTTCAAGAGCAATTTTCTACTTCTCTGAATAAAGTCAAATCAAAACAAACCTTAAAATAAACAGTTAATTTTGCCTGCAATGCTTCCTTTTACCATTTTTCTCTGTATTATCTCCAGACTTCTAATCTAGGCAGAGAGAGAATATGATCTCATTACTTTAAACTACATTTATATTTACTTTTTGATATTTATTTTAATATAAATATTTCTTGAAAAGTTGAAAAGAATCCTTCTCGTGACTTAGTGCTTTCAGTGTCTGACTGGGACATGAGAATGCAGAAATCAAGATTTGGGATTTTATTACAATAGTCCTACTGAGCTCTGGGTCATAATTTGTAAAGTGCTGTTATGACTTCTGTATTTATTCTCCACCTCCAAAGTGTTGTCTTGGGGAAATGGGCCACCTGTGGAATAAATGCTGTTAAAGGGAGGTAGTAACACTGGTTTTGCTTCCATTCTTTTAGGTGCTCACATAATTTGTTTGACATTTTACTGTTTTTTTCCCCTGGCTAATGAGATGTATCACACTGTTATGCCTTCCACCAAAATATTTGGTCCTTCTGGAACTTTCAAGTCTCTATTAAACTATTATTTTACCAATTTACAACCTTGTATGTGCCTTAAATCTTTTTAAAATCTCACAGTTTTTCTTTGCCAAGCTTGGGGATTTCTTCCAATCTCAACCTTAATCCCAGCCTCTGTCAGCATTAAGTCTTGTCCTAGACCTGTGGCCACTTCAGCACTGTGATATAAATCTAGCTCTAAATCACTGAATTTCACAATATTATCTCTATTCCCACCCTAAACCATGCAACCTAGGAACTTCTGCCCACATAGGACATAATCCAATTCCCAAGTGATTCATAGCCTTCATCCTCATCTATTGGCACTTCCAAAATTTGCAGCTATATTCTTAGTGCCCTGACTTAACCTGTGGGATTGAGTAATAAGAATTGTTCTTGTCAATGCATTTGGATTTTTGTTAATTTTAAGCTTACAGAATCCTGGGCCTAGCCTTAAAAATCTGCATCAGTTCTAGTGTTCAATCTGCTTTAAGATCCCTGTAGGATGAAGAAATTACTTTAATTTGGGGGATCAAGATGCTTTATCCTCTAATTGAGCCTGGATCTGGTTTTAACACCTCAGAATGCCAGGGTCTACCATGAACTGTGTTTTATTTCCAGTATTTAAGCTTCTCAGAGCCTCCTCCAAACAGCTCAGCTCTCCTCTCAGCCTGGGCTGTTTTAAACAGCAAATCTTAGCCCTATTTCTTTTCTGTCTATATATTAAACCAATTGTCTGCTGCACATGGCCTTTGCAGTGATTCAAAAGGCCTTGCTATAAACAGTCCTCCATCTGATCCCAGTCCTGCTGTTACCTCTAGCTTCAGCTTCTGACAGGACCAGATCTTTCTCTCCTAAATTTAAATTGAGGGTGACAGGCTTAATCCAACTGCTGTTAGAAATGCAGGTATGTTCTGGTTCACCTGTCCCTCACTGCAGATTTTCTAGGTCCTGACCCCCCTTCAGTGCATCTCCAAATGTTTGCTGCCTTGAACCCTTTAATTACACAAAGAAAACATGCATAATAGGAAATTGCTGGATTTGAAATGAGCTCAAAATTTGAATTCTAACTCTGAGAACAGAATGGGCATTTCTGCCAAACTACTTTTGGTGGGTAAATTTCCATTGCTTATCCAACTTTACGGGTAATTTTCAGTAACCTCTTGGGTTTTTAATTTGTTCCATATTCTTTTGTTATCCTTGATCTCTTGAAACAGACAAACAACATCCACGAGTATCCCTGAGTAGAGGTCTTAAACATTGGTGCAAAAGACATTATCATTCAGAGATTTGCTTTTCCTCTTTGTGTAAAAGGTTATAATTATGGACCATTTGAACCTTCAAAGAAAGATTTATATGCCAGAAAAGTTATATGCAGTATTTTGGCATGGTAGCAAACTATTTTGCAAAGAAACAGACCAACCAGATTTTTTTTTTTTTTTTTCTATTGGCTGCACTTTTTCTGCTGAGAGCAATGACATTATGGGTCTCATAATGCTGAAGTTCTAAACTGGCTCTTGCTTTCTGAGGCAGCTGACTTTTTTTTTTCTTTTTTTCTTTTCCTTTGGTTTTCTGAGGATGGGTTCTATGGAAGATGACAACTAAAAGGCAGCTTATGTCTTGGAAGTTCAGAAGACAGCTGTATGGTCAGGAGTGCATCCATCACTTCTTTGACAAAAAAAGATTCAGCTTATTTTCTGCATGACAGGTATTGTGCTTTCTCAACTTAGAGCACAATCTTTGTTCAAAAATAAATTTCATAGCAAGTCCTTGGATTATAGTTTATGAGTTGAAATCATTTGACAATAGATCCTCCAGGCATTGCAATGAACCTCTTCTGATCTTGAGGGACTGAGGAGAGGGCTTCTCTGAAGGGAGGGTGGTTGTAGTTTTTTCTAAAACTCTAGATATATATATGTAGCTATTGGCCAGACATTAAAAACCTTGGGCCCTTGAAAAAAACTCAGCTGTCTTGTTCTGCCTGGTGCACAGGCAGACTGCAGCATCTAGGTGCTGACAGAATCCCCAAAAGGAAAAATATTTAGGGCTGGGTGGTTTCCTCCTACATGAAGAAAAAGTATTTTGTGGATCCAATTGCTAAGTATCCACTAAGCTCCCGAGGACTTCAGTGTTATTTAAGGTTGGATTTGATTATTTATGTGTCTGTTTGGGTTTTTGGTGATGTTATTTGGTGGTTTATTTTCCCTCCTCAAAACAAATGAGATATCTTGTATGTGTTAGTTAGACACGCCTACCAATTATTTAAAAATATTCTTCTTAATATCAAATGTATGTGCTTCTTAATATCAAATGTAGTGTAGGACAAAAAAAGTCTCACTTAAAGAGCAAACTTAAAGACTACCTTTTCCTACATACTGTTAAAAATTATAAGTATGGCCCTTCATCCTGTGAGAACAGAAGCTTAGGTGGTTCTTATAGTACATGATCTTTTTCTTGCCTTGTTCCCTTAAGGAAAAAAAGAATCTTGTTCAAGAAAGGATGGCTGAAGTTTGAAGTAGCAAGACGAAGCTGAAGGGAGAAGCTTAATGCACAGGAGATGTGTGTAGAAGTGCAATTTAAGAGGAAAGAACATCAGTAACAAGAACAAGATCATGGATGATACATTTGTAGAGGGAAATAGAAACTACAGAGAAGTTGGATAGATAGGGATGAAGGAATATGGAAAGGCAGGGAAGAAAGTAGTGAAGAAAAGTGAAGATTTCTAGGAAATTTGAAATATTATAACAGATGGGAAACTCATGGAACCTCAGAAGAGGTTACTTTAACAGAGGAGTGGGATTTGTTAAATACAGTGTTTCAACTGCTCTTTTGCAGCTAAAATTATCTGAGATGTCCAAATGGAGAGGGACATCTATATTTGAAAAATGAGGATTTGTGTTGGGCTTGTTTTTGGTTTTTTATATTGTTATTCTTCCATGGTGTTTCCCAGCAAATAATTCAACTTCATTATTTTTCTGAAGTATGTCTTTATCTGGATTATAAAGTGTTGAGGCTCTTGCAAGTCTAAAAAAGGGAATGCTTTAATTTCCAGTGCTCTAAGATATTATCTGAGCAGAAAGTTGTGCCCAAGTACACAAATCTGTATATACTTGCTTCTCTTTTGCCTAGCCTCAGATGATTCACTCTATTTCTCCTGTGTTTTTACCCCTTAAAAATCTGTAACAAAGCTGTAGTGTTTGTGTCTCAGAGCTGCTTGCTCTAACCCAGCTAGCCAATCTAGAAAGCACCTTCTCCTCTCTTTTTATTCCTCTCCACCTCCCTTGGCAGGGAACTGTTACTAGTTGAATTTTTTTTATTTGATCCCTAGATCTCCCCCCAGTTTGCCACTTTTTCTGTCAGCAAAGAAACAGCAGACTTTTTTATTTTGTTTGACTTTCATCTGTTCTCTGTTCTCTAAGCTATGACCTAGAAGAAAAAACAGTCATCACTTAAATTCACATTCAGGTGAAAGATCAGACATTACCTGTGCTAGCAGTCCATCTTTGATACAAGCTCACCTGAGAGCATGAGAGTACAGCCTTCAGTGATGGTGCTGAGAGGGCTGGCATTAGGGAAAGCAAATAGAAGTTACAGGAACTTCTTTGCTGGAAGTATGGTTTGTTAACAAGAATTTGAAAAATGAACGGGAAAATATTGAGTGATTCAAAGCTGCTACCTGGGATTCTTCTGCTATTCAACCATAAACTCTTTAATATTACCCTGATAAACTGAAGAGTATGTTGTGACAGTACAACAATATAAAAGGATGCAGTTTAATTTTTTTTTCAGGTAGTAATGGACATTAAAAGGACCCAATCCTGAGAAGTGCTGCAAACATTGGTAAACCTCAGTTCTACCTCTCTGCAGCATCAGTGAGGTAGCTCCTTTGCTGGAATCCCAGAATATCAGAGCTTTAAAGTTTCTGCTTCTGCTTGGGATCAAAATATTAAAATTCCTCTCTTGCTCTCATCCAAATTTTCTCCAGCCACCTCAACAAGTTGTTCCCCAAGGTTTAATTAGTACTTAGAGAACAACTGCCTTTGCTGTGTAATGAAGCCATCCAGAGCAGTTACAGCCCTCCCCTCCCAAAACAAAAACTCTTTGCTATCCCATGCAGTCATGCATGTTACCCTTCTCCTCTACAGTGGACCTGTACACATCTGTCAAACACAAAAGTCTAACTTTGTCATCTATGTGTAATAATTAATCACTAAATGTACTTTATTTATTTTAGTGTAGGGTTTTTCTAAACCATCCTTCATTCTAGGATTTGACAACATCTGAATGAAGGATTTTACGTGTCTCCCATATCCTATAATTTTAGCAAATAATGTTTTGTCATTAACCTCCTATTAACAGTGGCTTAATCTGTAGTCCTCATTCAGAGCATGCAATGAGCTAAGAGTGGAAATAGTGAATCAGCATCAGAGCAGGAAATCAAGTTACTTGGAGAAAAGGTATTTCATTAAAAAAGTGAGCAAAATATTAGGGAGGTTTCCTTGTGAACAAAAATTGGAAATGCTGCATTGTTTTGTCAACTCAAAGATGCACAGAATCATCCAACAGAAGTTACATTGCCTTTCATCAATTTTAATGCAGCTTGTAGCTGTAAAACTCTGCAGCATACAGATGAAGGAGTCTGGGCATATTAGTATGCTAAATCATAAGCAGTCTATTCACATTCTGCATCATTTGTTTAAACTTTAGGTTCCAGATCAACCTGCAGAAACTGAATGATGTGTGAAATTTGTTGCTCTTTGAAAAATTTTATGATGTTTTTACTTATACGTTTGCATTCTGTTAATAAATTTTCTAGTAGCTGGTTCTGTGTTGAAAAATATTTCTGAAAACAGCACTTGGCCAATTATTGGCTGCTTTGGACCAGTTCTACCTGTTAACTCTCAGGAAAGAAGAAACACACACAGTAATGCATTCTTTCATTATGTTTTTAGAAACTTCATGAGAAATAACAATACAGTAGAATTCTGCTTCTTTTAATAGCAAAATAGTTTTCTAATTTCTGGTTATGGAATTAAAGGCTAGCGTTGTTGACTGCCTCAGATAAGAGTTTCAAACCAAAAGCACACTCTTAAGTTTTACCTTCCCTAGACAGGAGTTCTTTGACACAAATAAATGACTACAGTTACTGGATCTCTGCAGATTTGCTGCAAAATTTGTATCAAGGGATGAGTCAACTGATGCAAATGCACATCCCGTAAAGAATCTATTTATTTGAAATGTTCATATTAGCATTTCTTTTCTCTGCCTGCTTTGTGAAATAAAATCTGGTCTTGCCAAAAAACAAGATCAGGTTCTTGTAGAGAAACGAATACACATGGACTTCAGAGCAGCCTGACTAGGTTGCTGTGTCATCACACATGCTCTAACAGTCAACTTCTAAATTCAGTTGACTTCAAGGAGATGAAATTTAAGCAATAGTGGACATTTGTGCTTTTGGAAGTTGAAGAAAAATGCCAAGAGATTTGAAGCCTTAAGAAAGCAATAGTAGACTGCATGTACATCTGTAAATGGACTGTATATTATAAATATTTTTGAAAGATGAAGTTTGACACAGAAAAGCTGCCTGTTAAAACAGAGCAGTCACTTAACAGATTTTTTCCTGTATTTTGCTTGTGGTTTTTTTTTTTTTTAACACTGTAGGTGTTACTGTCAGCTAAGTGTGTGCCAATGGCAACTGTTTATCTGAACTAATAAATATAAAGAACCTGAAGAATGCTAATTTTAATTTAGCCTACAGGAACATGATGACCAAAATATCAGGATACAAATTCTGATGAAATGATTCTTAACACTTTAAAAAAGCAAACAAAAAATAGTAATAAAAAAACATAACAGCTGTTCTACTTCACCCTACCCCCACCTAACAAAAAAAAAAAAAGGTGACTAATATTGTGTATTGCTAATTTCAGTTCTGGTTGTCCATATATACTTTTTTCCCCTTTTCTTCAGTTCAGAAACCAATGTACAAAGTTCCTGTTTGCTAGTGACCTCAGTACTACTTGAAAGTTCTTCCTTCCTTAGTTATTTTTAAAGTGTGCAGTAAGAGTAAGTCACCAAAAGTAAAATCGATCCTTTAAGTGAGTTTTTCCTGTAAGTAAACAGAAGATTTTTAACACAAAGAATGGATCTGTGCATCTGCAATGTCACCTTGGATTCGTTAACTTGGTTAGTCTGCACTTGAATAAGTGACTGGGAGTAAATACCTGTTATAGCAGCACACATTGTCTTATTATTTCAATGTTTATGTGCCCATGTCCCAAGGTCAAAAAGTCCAGCCCCCATCCATAAGTCAGTAGCAGGTTTTCTGGGTGCTTCCACGTTTTACAGTTTTTCCTAAATTGCTTTTCCCACATGACAGAGCTGAAACCTCGCTGGCCCCTTTGGGCACCACGCTGGGGGACAGGCAGAGGAGCCTGAGCCACCTGAGCCACCTGAGCCACCTGAGGCACCTGAGGCACCTGAGGCACAGCCCATCCCCTCATCCCTGCCAGCAGCCCTGGCCTCTCTACCTCAGGCCTGATCCCATGGGCTCCACTAAAACTGTCCTCCAATTCCTAAAGACAGGGAAATGTCAGTGACAGTGGAAAAGCAGCTTGGCTTGGATGGCTGGAGGGGTTTGGATGGACAGTGTTACAGTCGGTCCAAGCCTGGTGTATTTTGGAAAGGAGCCATAGTGCCAAACCACAGAGCCTTGATTGCTATTGTAATGCTTAATTGAAACAGACTGTGAGTCTTCTGTTCTGTGAAAGCATCTCACTGCAGAGCTGCTGTTTCAACAGTAATGAGTTAAATGAGCCTGCAAATGAGGTCTGCTAACAAATTGTACCTGTCAAGTCTCCATCATTCTCTACCAGGTCATTGTGCAGAATTTGGTGTCTCAATAGTCCAGCCTTGTGATTATTACTAAAATTAATTTTTTCCCCTTGGTCTTTGCAGCTTCTCAAAGCATTGAATTAAATTCTGCATCACGCTTGAAAGAAAGTAAAGTAATATACTCTCAAATCCCAAAATAATGCTCTGACTTTCACTTTTTTTGCTGTGTTTTTTGTGGCCGTGTTCATTCTTTGTTCATACTGGAGGTGTTTATAGTGTTTGGGAAGGAACAAAGTAGGATCAGTTGGTAAAGGCATCATGATTTATGTCAGTGGGTAGCATTTGGGCAAGCATGAGTCTTTATTTTTAAGTTAGCTTTGAACCAAATGTTGACTGCTTCAGGTTTAAAAATGGTAAAATTATAGCTTTGCTTTGGTAAAATTGCAGTGTTACTTCAGTGAATCTGCTGATCATGACTGGTATTGTCAGGAGTATTGTCAGACTTGTATCTGTTTCTCTGGTGTTTAGCATTCTTTGAAAATATAGACTTGTGTTTTTTAACTGGAGTTCCTTATCATTTGCTGCTTTTTCAGTGCAAGTTGTGGCAGTGTGGGCAGAGGGTGGTCGGTGAATTGGAGACACAATCTACTCTCAAAAGTTAGTGCAGACTGGAAAGATAAGAATATCAGCAGGAGAGTTTGCTCCTACCTCAGCCATGCTGTCTGTGTGAAGTGCTAGCCCATAAAGAGTTAAAAGTGTTTGTTTCACAGGAAATTGGAAGAAATTTATGTGCGCAAGTGAAACTGAAAGGTCGAATGTGTGACTCATATCTATTGACAGATGGAATGAGCATAACATAAGAAGACAGTGACTAGAAAACAAGCAGGTTGTGTGAAAGTATTTTTAGAGACTAATTTCTACCCAGCTGTGTCTTCTATGAACAGAGTAAGTTTGTCAAAGTTACCTAGAAGTTGCCTAATAGCTACCCAGTGGCAATTAATTACATTGATATGGTTTGAATGGACACTTCATCCCTTGGGATGGAAACAGTTAACATTTCATAACCGTTCTACCTGAGACTTAAAAGAATGTAGGTAAACAAGAATTAAGAGAACATATAAGCTCCTAATAGTGCTCATAAACTTTTACATACCCACTTACTTTACCTCAGTTCCCCTGTTGACTCCCACTTCTGTGCTCTCTTCCCCTCTCAACCTATCTCTTTTCCAGCTTAAAATATATCCAACTTGCTTGTTATATAATAATGACTCATACTTTCATTGGCTTAAACTTTACCCAATCTTTCTTTCGTGTCATTTTTGGTCTTTAAATTGAGATTTAGCCTCTTCAGTTTTGGCTACTACATTGTGGGTTTTTTAGTAAATTCCACTGATATAGCTGGAAAAAATGATGCTGCAACTAAGTGTATAAAAATTGTTTAGTAATAGGAGGAGAAAGACTTGGCAATATTTTACATGATAATGCATCTTGCTGGACAATGTATAGAAACCCATAAATCCTATATGGTGCTTAATAGCCTTCAGCAAATTTGGAGCCAAGTGCAGATATAAGCCACACAAGGAGGTACATGGCAGGAGTGTTTAATTCCTTGTTGCCTGGAAAAGCACCTTGGGCACATAATGCAATATATAATATATATTATTGGGCTTGTGTATTTTGTAGACTATGATGTTAAGTTCTGAGGCAATAAACTCCAAAGCTAACAACTGCAAATTTTTTTCTATTTTTGGTTTCATATACATTTTGGCCAGATGATCACTATCAAATATATTACATACTCCTGGACAATTACAATAAGGAGTGAGAACCTTATGGCATAATGTGCTACTTCTACCTCTGCTCTCATCATGTGAAAGGAAGGAGGACAGAATTTGTATTTCCATGTGCCACAAAGAACACCAGGGGATAGGGTAGGGACTTTTCATCCAGCTTGTGGAGTTCACTCTCCCTCTTCCCAAGCTGCTGGTCTAGTTGTAATTTTTTAATATTACCTTTATTTATTTATTTATTTAAAGGCAACTCCAATTCCTAGGCTATTAGAAGCTTTCCCTGGTGTCCTGACTATGAGCTGGGCTCCAGTTTGCAGACCTCCTGCTCTCTATCCAAGTGGAATAGTGAAAATAACATACAATGCTAGCTGATTAATTATTTTTGTTAAAGAGGGGAAAGGAAAAGAGGAGAGATAGCCATTTACCTCAAACCAGGATATTTTAACAATGACAAAATCTAGATTTATTTTTCAATCCTTTTATTTTGTTTTTTTTTGATTGGGGTTTGGTTTTGGTTTGGTTTGGTTTTTTTGGTATGGGATCTCTATAGATACAAGCTACTGGTAGTACAATATATGTTGTTAACAAGGTTCTCACAGGAGCTCGCAGGACAAGTGGAGCCTGTTGGAATGAAGCAAACATCTGATGTTTTCTTTTATGAGAAATGAAATCCACAGTACGTTAATTCTACAAGTTTACTGTCATGCTAAATCACTGAGAAACAGTGTAAATAGAATGGATAAATCCTTCTGTTAGTGAGGATGCTGCTGCAATTAACATTTTCCCTGCACAGTTATGTTAGAAGATAAGATCTCTAAAAGTGAAGAGCATAAATTGTTCATTAGAGTGGGCAGCAGGGAGTGACAGTAAAAATACATGTATTGCAAGTGCTTTTTTGAGGCAAGTGTAGCATATGTTGATTCCATTGTCTAAACTCCTTTCTTATCCAGATATTCGTCTATTCCTCTTCTGGAGCTCATCCAAATATTAGCAGCATATTGTCCTGCTTAGAATAGAAAATCCAAATATTCTTTTTCAAATAATATAATATTCCTACAGGAATAATATTTTAGTGGATATCTTTTATATGAAAATAAAGTATTGATTGACAAAAAATAAATCATGCCATTTGTGGGGCAATTTTTTTTTATTCCAGCTGATAAAAATACATTAGTAAGTTTATGAATGAAATTGTCTCTTTTCAAGAATTACTCATGATCATCTCTATTTTAAATTATTATTCTCCCAAAACTGAGGGGAAAAAAAAACTGAAAAGATTTTCTATTTTCCATCTCTTTTACTTGTATTCTTAAAAAATAGTGTTTTCTCAGCTTTCTTTGAAAAATCTGTAGGAGAATACTGTTTCATATCTCCAATTTAAACTGAGACCTAAAATCCCATATACAATTAGGACTTACTTTAAATAAAAGTAGAAACTGGCAGGTTACTATAAATGTAAAGATTACAGTAGTGGGTGCCTGAGATCTTTTTTAATATGAAAGGAATGTTCCAACTGCTGCCAGTATCTGGTAGAATTCAGACTCTAACCTCCTCTCTTGACAGGGGATGAATGGTCCAATATGAGAGAGATTGATCCAGATTGGATTTGCTGTTGATCAGTGCTCTTCCTCTGCTGTAGGGAGGTTTATGCTGATTTTTGCAATTGATGGGAGGCAGATTATTAGCACTAACATTCTTTTCCCTCCACAATTGTGTAATCATTATTAGAGAATACAGAAAAGAGCCCCTACCTGGAGTATTCTTTTCTGTGTTCCACCAAGGTTTTCACAGTTCTCTTTGTTTTGAAATCTTGTGTGCACGAAGTTTTATGAAATTTAAAATCTTCCATTTGTTTTAATTTCATTGGGCACTAAGTGACTTTGCAAAACACTTGGGATAGGTTTTGGAATTGTGATTCCACAGTCAATGGAAAAGTTGCAGGTGGTTAATGAGCAGTTTTTACACATTACTAAGAATATGTATGATATTTCTTAGGTGAACAAAAAGAAAATACAATTATTATTTTGCAGATCTCTGATTTTAGGAGTATTTATAGCTGGGAGAAGGTCTTGCCTATTTCTTCAGCAATAAAACCACTTAACTGCTTTAGATTTTAATTTTCTTCACTTTTACAAAATTTGGAAAACTGTTCTTGATGCTACTATCTGTATCTCTAATATGTCATTAAGATCTGTGCCAGAGCAAATCCTGCCCTAAACTAAACCCACCACTAATAAGATGATTAAAACTAATCTGCATGTCTGTATAAAAACAGCACAAGATCTGATCTGCAGCATTTATGTTTTGATTCTGCTTTTACTATGACTACCGAATACCTTCGTATTGCATTTTATCTGAAAATCAAGTATGCTCTTACTATGATTGTGCAATTCATGTGTATACTTCTGAGTGGAATCACCAAACTCTGCTCCATGCCTGAATTGTGATAGGACAGTTGAAATGGAAAAGGAGTAAAGTGAGATGAACAAAGTTAACCTCCATCTGAAGAGAATAAAACCTAATGATCAGAAAGAGGTAGACATGTTCATGCATCCATGTGCATGCTTGTTGCTGAAAATGTCAATCTCATCTGTAGAGTTCTTCTTTCCCCTTTTCACTTGTTTCTCCCATATGTGATACATTCAAATAAATAAAAATTTTTACCCTTTTAGCTAAGAGTTTGTTAGTAGTCTTGCATACAAGGCAGGAAATGTAAGCATTGCAATTTTTTGAAATCAACAGTAGAAATACTGTAATTAAATTTGACTGGGTGCTCTTGCTTTATACAATGACTTGTCCTCAGTATTCTGTTATATGTATTTAAAACTTCACTGTGACAGTATTATTTCACAGGTGACAAGCATCCCCACACACTCCTTTGGGAATTTTTAGGCTGTTACAACTCTCATGAATAAAAAGAAATGCTGCAGAAGAATTGATAGAGTATGTATGTCATTAATTGAGTATCCAAACATGTTTGTGTACATCATCTCATATGTAAAGGTACCCAGCTACGTAGGTAAAGGTTACTGGTGACTGGGTCATATGCCTGAAAGTGAAATGTGTTGATTTCCTTTTCTCCTTGCTTATCAAAGAGGATGGTGCAGTGTGTGGTTTGGCATCATTATACTAAAGATTTTTCTATCTCTAATTAGTTTATTTATGTTTTTCTGAGGGCTTACCAGCTGTTGGTGTAGGAGTAGCACTGTATATTAATAGTATTTCTCTTCTAACCTCTGTTGTTGCTTTCAGAGGGTTTAAGCTGTGTTTACTTACCTGTACATACAGAAATATTCAGAAATTTTATTGGGCAGTGAAGAGAAGGGCCTTCAGGTCCCTACAGGTCCTTCACAAAAATTACAGATTTGAATGCACATGGTGCTGAAGAGGACTGCAGACCTCTCACAGCTTTGCTCAGGATCATCTGTTCTTACTCTGCTGTGCTTGTTAGAACAGTAACTGCCAGTCCTCCACCCTTTGTAGGTGCACCAAAGCAAAAAATAAAGTAAAAATATGTCAGAAGAACCTCCCCAGATGTGTTGAACTCTAGTAAGTCAATTTAGACATTGATCCTGTATTTCTTTGGTAGGCTGGAATTTACACACTTGACAAAATAATCACATGATAAAACTCAGAATATTCAGAGAAGAATATTTTGAAAAAGTAGCAGGAGATGAGAAACAGAGAGCAAGCAAAGAAGGAAGGGGTGGTAGTCGATTTGGCTAAGCCTGGACCAGGATTTAACCCAAGTTCCCTACAGAGGGGGCATAAATCTGAGACCCTGGGGGCAGGCTGGCAAAAAGCCAGGCCTTAGACATTAGGTCTGGCCCCTGCCCTGCAGATGCAGAGGCTGTAGCCCAAAACTGGGACTAAGGACATGTAAGGACATGCCCAGCCATGTCCCTGGTTCTCATTTGTGACTGGACCTTTGCCCTCAGGTATCCCTATGGATTGTTAACCTGACACCTCCCCCTGGTGCTGCCTCTCAGACCATGTGGTCACAGATGGATTAAAAGATGTCTCTGGCACATTATTGTACCCATCCTCTTTAGTATTAGCATTATTGTTGTTGTTGTTGTTATTATTATTATCATTATTATTATTGCCACGCTGTGACCTAGTCAAGCTGGTGAGGTTGTCACTAAGGGAAATGCCCCCACTTGTGACAGGAAGGCATCTCGTTGCTCTCTGTAGAGTGAGCTTCATCTATAGTGAGGAAGCTCCTGGAGATATATTCTTTCTCTTTCCATTCATTGTCCATGGCTTTTTCATTTACAGCAATAATTTTGCTCTCCTTCCTGCAGCAAGAATGATGATTTGAACAAGACCAAGTGGAAGAACTGTAAGGAATACTGAAATAAGTGTTGAAAGAAGCAGCCTTCCTTAAAGAAATTATTCAAAATGTTAGTTTTTCCACTGTATATACTTTGTGGTTATGTTTTAATTCTCCCAGTTCTTCCAGGCATTTCGTATGGTTTCTATGAAGTTTGTTCCACCTTCAAAATGTGGCAGTGTTGGTGGATGACATTCGTGAGGAAAGTTTTTGGGATTTAGAGTATCACCCAGTGTACTCTGAATATGTTCCTCTTTTCAACTTCATGGCAGCAACCATTGGCAAGTGAGCAGCATGCACTTCATATCTTCAGGAAAAGTGTATGGACTGGTGTTACTAGTCTCAACTGGAGTTGAATTTACTCCAAAGCTGGGATACTGCAACTGGGGATACCTTGATGGGTGATTGGCATGGTGGATTTACATTGGCTATCTGCTGAGTGCCCCTCCAAGCCACAGTTACTCCCCTTTTCAGCAAAACAAGGAGCAGAAAATATGACAAAAGGCTTGTGGGTCAAGATGAAGACAGAGAAATCACTCAGCAATTATCTTCATAGGCAAAACAGACTTGATTGGAGAAAATGAATTTGATTTATTACCTATAAAATTGGAGTAGGATGATGAGAAATAAGATCAAATCTTTAAAAAGTGCACCCAGCCTCTCCTTCCCAGGATTAATTTCATTTCAGACTTCTCTACCTGCTCCCCACAAAGCAGTGCAGGGTTGTGGTCATTCCATCACATGTTGTCCCTGCTGCTTCTTCCTCCTTACACACTGTGGACACACACATTCACAGAGCTGGGGAATTACAGCTTGGAAATTCCTTTCAGGCCTGGATTTCTCCTGACTCTCAGCTCCATTCCCAGGCTGACAAGCTGACTGCAGCTTCAGTTAGGGAGGAGTCTCCCAGGGTGAGAACATGGTGACAAACAGAGTGGAATTCATCACCAACATTAACCCCTGGTGTCTTTCCCGTGGGACACATCCTGAGGTGCTGTCCCAAGGATGTTTTTCCCAATTGTCCAATGAGCTCCTGTCCTGTCCTGGCTGCACTAACACACTTTAAATCCGGGCTGTCTGTACAATAAATTGGCCTTTTTTCCCCAAAGAGCTCCGTGTGTGTTGCTGTCCTTTCTCTTTGCAGCACAGTAACCTCATCACACTTTTCCTGCTCCATGGTGGGGTCTCTCTGACAGGAGACAGTTCTCTATGAATTTCTCCAGTGTGTGTCCTTGTCACTGGCTGCAGTTCTTCAAGAACCTCTCCAGCATGGGGCCCTTCTGTGGGGTGCAGTCCCTCAGGAACAGGCTGCTCCAGTGTGGATCCTTCAGGGGATCACAAATCCTGCCAAAAAACCTGTTCCAGTACGGGCTCCTGTCCACAGCCCTGTCCTGTCCTCAGGAGCCTGCTCCAGCATGGGGTCTCCATAGGGCCCCATGTTCATTTATCTCCCCCTTGCTCCAGAGTGGGTCTCTCCAGAGCTGCAGCTGGGTCTCTGCACCCCATGGACATCCCTGGGCTCAGTTGCCTCCCCCTGGGCTGCTCCAGGGCAATCTCAGCTCCAGGAGGAGCAGCTCCTGCCCCTCCCTCTGCACTGCCCTTGCTCTCACATACCCTCACTCATCTCTCCAGCTGCTGCTGCACAGGCTGGGGTTTTCCCCCCCAGCCCTTTACAGTTTTATCCCTGAGGCACTTGCACAGTTGCTGATGGGCCCAGCCTTGGCCAGCAGTGGGTCCATCTGGGAGATAGCTGGAATTGGCTCCATTGGACATGCGGAAAGATTCTGCCAACTTCTCGGAGAAGCCACCCCTGTAGACCCTCTGCCACCACAAGCTTGCCATGCAAACCCAGTACAACGATAAATTTTGTTTTACAAGTATGTCCAAATACTCAACAGAAAGGGAAAAGATTACTTTGTACTGTGAAGTCAATATTTAGAAACAGAAACAATTGTTATCACCATGTACACAAAAATGCTTGTTCTGAACTATCCTAGCAGTAGTTTCTTGATGCGTCAACACCTTTTAGGCAGAAAAAGATGTGTGAAGAAACTGAAAGACTTTCCTTCTTGTCACAGTTTAGAACATGTGTGAGAAAGGCACGATACAATAGCAGTAAATGACTGAATATAAACATTGCTGTGCTTCACAATCCAGTTGAAAGGTTCAGGTCTAGCTGGTAATAAATAGATGCATCATGTAACTGTATGACCTGACTGCAGAAATGTGTAACTCCCCTGCTAACTTGTAGTTGTGCAGTAGCCTGCATTGTACTGCTCTCCACTGGTGCTTCTGGTAGCCCATGAATAAATAGGTGAATAAAAAAATGGGAATTATTTTCACATAACCATAAAAGAGAACATTCAGATCGGTTCTTTTCTGTGAATGAAACTGGCAGAAATAGGCACTTGATGCAGTGAAACCAATTTTCATTATTAGTCCATTCTGCTGGGCCATTCTCAGTTGAAGATGCACTAAATATATAATCAGGCAGAAAAAAAACCCCAAAATTACATGTTTTCTGTGAAGGATGGGAATAGACTGGAAATCAGAAAAATGAGGTTGATAGTCTAGCAGCTTGCAAACAGAGGGGTTAAACCCTCTCACCTGTGCTTTTGCAAACCTGCTATTTCCTGCTCCCTTCCTTCCACCTCCAGCCTTGGGAATGCCATCTTTCCCACCTTCCCTCTGCAGACAAACATCTCTGCTCTACCACACTCTAGAGCAGTGCTAGCCTGAAAGAAAAGCCATTCCTGACCATGACCAGAGATGGGAAGAAGAGGAATAATTTTCCTGTAAACAGCTTTTCTTGTTGTGGTGGATGATTGTATTGGTTTTCCACCTTTGCCAAAGTGACCCCCACGCTCAGCCCAGTGCTGCACATCTCATCATGTGCAGCCCCCAGGCTGCATGCTCAGCAGCATCCACAGCTCCTCTGAGAAAGCTTTCAGACTCCATCTCTTGAGATGCAGCACTTATTTCAATGACTCTGCTCTGAAAAACCATTGTCATTGGGCAAGCTGAGACTTTCAAGGGGCAGGAGCAAGACTCCACAGTGGCTTTTGCAAATGGTTTGGAGAAAGGCTGAAAACAAAGCTTGAGCAGTCTGCATTGCTGGGTTCCCTGCTATGAAGAAACATGAAATCCAGGTACACACATGAAATATTTACTGAAAACAGCTGAAATGCTAAGTCACAGCTTATTAATCTGTGAACTGGAACCTTCCTTTGTTTTTAATAAAAGACACTTAGAGAAACTAGCTCTGACTCAAACCACCGTGTGTGCTGTGTGCATGAAAGCAGGCATCAGTGTGTTCTTATAACATCAGGAGTCCCTTAGTGATGGTTACATGCAGGCTATGTGGCTATTAAACCTCCTTTCCTGCTATTGTTTTTTCCTTACTCTTTATTTTAAGTGAGCATATTCATTTAACTGAAAATGCCAAGTGAGTAATGTGTAACTAGATTGAGAAATACAAAAACTGATCATTCTGTTAGAGGAATCATGTATTCTTTGTGCATAAATTCTAATGTTTGAGTGCAGCTAAGATATAAACATGACTTATTGCTGATAATGATGAGTGCTTCAGAGACACAGAGATTGTCAGAATGTCAGCTGTCATCTTGGTATTAATGAAAAACAAAATATATAAGGCTGCATTTATTAATAGACCATACAGAGAGTCTAAGTGGCTTGGAAAAGTACTACATTGTTTATAGTAATAAAGGTGAAGAAACACTGGAGGAAACATCCCTGGGGCTTAATCAATGATCAGCATATGAACGTAAGGCAAAGATTGTTTAAAATTGTTCCAAATGAGGAATAACTGACGTCAAGAGCTTGCTTGACTTCTTACCTGCTTCACACTCTGGTTGCCTGCAGTGACAAAAGTACAAACAGAACAAGCTGGGTTAGGCTTGGGGTGGGGTGGAGAGGGGGGCGTTTATTTGCATTTAATTTAATTTATTTACAGGATAGCCTTAGATATCAAGGGCAGAGCTGTCATATACTGGTGAATCCATATTTTGTTAGCATCAACAGGTAATGAAGCCAGGAACAAGCAATTGTGTATTGTTAACACAGAATTGCACTCGAGCACTGCAAGCCACAAATGACATTTTGTTCACTAACAGTGGCTTTTTGTGTTAGCAGCATGACGCAGGTACAGGGCCAAACTTATTGTGACCCCACGGCCAGAAATGTTCCACAGAATTCCTTCTGCCATTCAGCCTTTCACAGAAGGAGTTGTTGAGGTAGGAGAGAAAAGGAATTCTCGGAACATTGCAGCAAATATGCATAATACATTCACATAGGTGCTGTGTAGCTGCTGTAACTGAACTTGCTTCCATGGACACATTAATTTCAACTCTTGGTCAGGAAGCAGTTCGAATAATGAAATTTTCCTGGATATTTTTAATCAGGTGACTAAGCTTCTCTGACGTTCAAAAGTGTCTCTTCACTGATCTCTTCCGAGATCCTGAAAGCAAGTCTGAAGTTCATCTTCTAGAAAGTTTATGCACACCAGGGAAGGAATTTGTCTTGGGGGGAAAAATAAAAGTGATGTGCCTGTGACTGTTTAAAAGTATTGTTTATGCAAGACTTATGTAGTTTTCTATTTAATCTATTAAAGGGAAAAGGAATGCATTTAGCAAAGCTAATCTAAGAAAAGGAAGAGTGGATTGTATCACCTGTGAGAAGAGTGGAAGTGTTATTGGTCTTGTTCCAACACCTGGCCTATTTTCATAACTGATTTTTCCCATTATCAGTGTGGAAGCCCAGGGCAGAGCAGTGAGTCCACAGCACTGCACAAACCAAAAAATGACCTGTAAGGGCAACCCAAATGTACAATATAATATAAAAATATTCCTTATACTACATGGATGGATAATTTCCTTACTGCCTGTGGTTCAGTGATTGAGTCTTCTACCTGCACTAGAAACTTGTTGCATGAAACCTTGAATGAAAAATATTGCATGAAATGTTACCTACCTGTTCTGTCCATCAGTTCTCCACTTTTCAAGAGTTTCAGTTTTCCCACAAACCCTATTTGTTTCAGATAAAGCATTATCTCAATGAACAACAGCCTTGCTCCCTGTACAGACTAATACATATCCTGAAAGCTGCCCAGTCTTTGTCAGGAACATGCATGGCAGACTCGTCTGAAAAATAGCTTGTGATCCTGCTGAAGTGCTTGGTTTTTTTCTTCTTTTAATGCAGTTACTTGTTACTTCAGTGGGATTCAAAATTGTTTCAGAAATATTAAACGTAAATACATAGGCCCACCTGTGGTATTTTCTTCAAAAGATGTTGAACATATGGAAGAATAATCTGCTTCAAAACTAGGTTCTGGATAGTTCAAGTAACCTTTCCATGTGTCTGTGTCACTGATTTGAAATGGAGCACTATTGGGAATAATGAGCTAGCATTTGGGCTTGCACAGGCATCAAATGAGTAAATACCTAAAAAAATTGCACAGAGGGTTTTTAGTTGACTTAATTTTGCTTTCATTAGGTCAGCCTTTATTATTGTGATAGCAAGAATCACAGTTAAGAGTAGACTAAATACTGTAGTCCAAATATTGTCAGCTAGAAACCTCCAGCAAATTATCAAGTGAAATTCTGTCTTCCAGGGTTTCAGTTGTACGTGTTCTGGTCACTCTACAACACACACCCTTCTTCCTTTCTTGGAATGGAGCTGAGCCCATTAGTTCCTCAAATGTTTGAATTTCTCCCAAATTAGTTTTCCATTTGTCCCTCTGTTCTTCATTCTTTCCATCATATTAACTCTATTAGATATAGAGAATTGTCTAAATTCTTGTGATCTGGGATTATAACAAGTCGGTTAAGATTTTTAGCATATTTTTAATAGTTTGGGAATATTGAAGAGTTGAGTTTGGGTAATTTTCTTCGTTTTTTTGCCTATCATTGACAGGATATATCACTTAAGTAAAACTGCAGTGGCTGGCATTCCAAATTAGACATACCTGAGCACTGCTAAAATTCAACTGTATTCAATTTTGTTCACAGATGAATTACAGGACCTAAATAACCCAAGCATGTTCAATTGAATGTCTTCGTTGTTTTACTGTGTGATTAATCAAGATTTCATAATGATCAGTAACCCCTTGGAAGTGATGACATTAACTGTGTTTATTCCCTCTAAAAGTGAGGCTCCTTTGCCTTTCAGTCACTACAGTTTGTTTTAATATTTAATAGAAAACACTCTACAGACAGGAAGGATGAACTGTATTCTGTGAATATTCTTTATCCATGGAACAAAACAGAATTATGGTTTTTGTATGATGGTATGAGGGGGATATATGAATGACTCTCTTTTCTATTCAGCAGAAGGCCATGTAGTTTTGAAATGTCCCTGAAACTTTATTTATAGAGAAATGTTGGTTCTGGAGGCTGTCTTTGAGAGGAGATGGTGGAGAATGCTCGTGACAATGAGTCCTCACATTTATCAGGAGATATTAGGTAGGATTGCAATCTGCCTCTGTCGCCTCTTGCCTTCTTTAGACAAGCAGAGATGAGTGGTTTAAGAAGTCATTTGATTTGTTTATGTGTCCACTGCAGTAGGAAAAATGTTTTCAATTTTTTATTCATTACAGTTACCTCATAAGATCACAAGAACCATATTCTTATGGTAATAAAAACATTTACAAAAACTCTGTCTTTAATAAAAAACACAGTAGGTAAAGGGGAGCATGGGAGCAAGGATCAGCTGAAGAAGCCTGTATTGTATCTATTGTGCTGAGGGTTGATGGTACCAAAACTTGGCTTATAATTTGAGATAAATCAGAAAGCATTTCTAACAGTAGAAATCTAAAAGTATCCCTGAAGAGCTGCAATACTTCCTGTGTCTGTTAATCTGTGTGTAGACTGTTCTAATCATGGGTCAAAATTTTGGATTTATTTGGAGCAAGTAACTGAAATGATGAAATAACTTTCTAGCTGAGTTGTCCATGTGTTGCTTAGTTGCCAATAAGTGAAAAATGAAAGCATCACTTTTATTGACCAATATATTTTTCTTGTTGGTTTAATGATAATACTGCAAACTTCTCTGTTTGGAGAAGAAGTCTTGATTTCTCATCCTGAGTCATGAGTGCACCCTGGAATCATACAAATAGAATCATTCTGCAGGTTTTGGACAAACTATTTTTTCTTTTCCTACATATAGCTTTAATTGGTTCTTGAAAATTTGTTCTCTTTGCTAGCATAAGCTTCTTCCTACAAAAATGCATTTGAATGTAAGCTAGTAATATAAAAACTATTTCAAAATAATCCCTACAGCATAGGACATTAATCCCCAATGAACTTCTACTTGATAAAGTAATTTCTACAGCAATTGATTAAATATTAGAGAATCACAGAATGGCTGTGGTTGGAGGGGACTTCTGGAGATCATCCAGAAGTCTGACCCCATGCTCTTGACAGCTACCCTTAAAATATTTGAATGCACACTTGCATCTGTGATACTAAGATACTAGTATATCTTTATTTTTTCATTTCACACATGAAGAATATGGTTAAGGGGAAAAATACCTGGAAGAGGGCAGAGTATATTTCCAAAAGCAGACTTTTATGGGTTCTTTTTTCAGTTTGATATGAATTGCAAGATTCTCAGAAATCTCATTGTGTGCCTAGATCAGAACTTAGGACTGAACTCTTATTCCCTTAAGCTCAGGACTCTTTCTTCCTTTGAATCTTCATTTAAATTATTTTTGTTATACATTTTAATGCAGGGCAATAGCATATAAACAATCATCTTCAAAGTGCTTTGAGAAGAGAGGGCTTGCAGTGGTGAGGAGTCCTGGAAGAGTTTCTATGATGAAAATGTCTCTTTCCTGTTTTGTCCTTTGCACAATACCTACCCACAGCATCTCTGCAGATACTCCAGCATGTGTGTCAAACGAGTAATTAAAAGTGAAATTTCACCCCACTGATAGCAGACAAAACTCCCTCTGACTTTGGTGGAGCAGCATGTATCTCCCCATGACTTGTAAACTCACAGAATGCAGTACCAGGGCTGAAAAGAGAGTTAATACTGGTGTAAGGATTCTTTTGCTTAGTAAAATATGCTTCAAAAAGTTACTGTGGCCAAAGGCATCTGGTTTTAAATTTTTAGCTTTCCTCTAACACATCAAAATCAAGCACTGAATTTTATGATCTATTGCTAAAAAGTGTGTAAAAATTCCAAACTAAAAAGGAGAAGGTTTGTAGACACAGCTTATGATTTAACCAAGTAATACACTGAGGCAGTGAAAACTATTAGCAGTCTGTCTCACACTGTATGTTGCTTGGGTTAGGGGAGTTAACAGCAAAGATGGTGTATCCTTACAGGCTGACGAGGGAAAATTACAGAATTCCTTCTCAGTAAACAACATTAGAAATGCTCCCCCCTCCCCCTCCCCCCCATATACTCTTTTGTTCTTACTCAAAAGATTAAGTTAATCAAAACCTTGTAGATTAAATAATTAAACCTGTAGATAACCACAATTTTTTATTGTTAATTAGACATAGAGAGGTGCAATTTTCATAGGATGCAGAGTCCCTAAATTTAGCTGTGGAATATTACATTGATCACACGAAAAAACATCATTGATTCTCAGGGGAAGGGTTGGACGTCAGTGTGTGCGTTTTGGCTCAGACCACCTTTCACCTATTAAAGGGGGTTCCAGCAGATCTTTATCCCTGCTGCACATAGCAACAAAATGTGATTTGCCATTCTTAACCCTTTGAACATTCTCAGCATCTTAGCAGGATGATTCACACTTACTCAGTTACTCTGCTTTCATGCTCTGTATTGTATCTGAAATCTTTATACCAAAAGTGCTGTGTTTTTATCTGCTGCTCCTCTGTCAAATTTTTAATGTATATTTGTTTAAATATTTAATATACACTGAAGCCATTAGAACAAGGCTGTAAAAAATCTGTAATATTACACCTTCCTACTACCACAATTAGTCCTTTCTTTAAATGACTTGCAACCTTTATAAATACAACTCTGAAATTAAACCCTGACCTGATGCAAAATGCATTTTACTTCACCTGTTTAAGCTTATCAAAGGCAGTGAATCTTATTAAAATACTATGCAGAATATTTTTATTGCTATGTAGAGCTTTGTCATTATGCAGTATGATAATTCTCAGATCCTTTTTCCAGCAATCACTAATTAAGTGTAACAGGCATGCATCCAGACACTCCTGAATTTTAATCCTCATGTTTCTTAATGAGTTGATCAAATATTACACAGAATGTAATAAAAATATGGGACTCATTTAAAATACAAATATGCAATTTGTATAATTGTCCAGCTAATAAATTATGTCTAAATATTATGATTGATTGTGCAAACACTTAGAGATGTGTCCATGCAAATAGTATATGCACATGCAATTAAATATTCTATGCACACAATTGTCCATAAGGGTTTTCAGGAGCATGCATGGGACTACATTTGCAGAATACTTTTGAATCTAGACATAGGTCATGCTTAAAAAGAACAAAATCTATTTATATTAAAAAATAATGATATATAATTAAATTCTTGGAAGGGTAATGGTAGTTTAGATAAAACAATACCCAGTACCCCTAGCTTGTCACCTGACTGTAGCACTGGCCTTTCCTACATTCTGAAATTATGGAAGAGCTTCTTTCCATCCTTTTTTGCTGATGGGAAATTCCTGTCAGCTGAAGTGCCTGATATTTTACCTGCTTTTAAATGTTTTGCATGATTTTTCAGAGTCAAGGAGCTTCCAGTAGCTCAGATAAGCTTTCAGCAAAGATCTAAACATCCTGCTGCTTAGCTGAAGTGATGTTTTGATGTTCAGAGCCACTTAATTTTGTTTAATTCTTCTTCATCTTAAAAAGCATCTACACAAACTCAATATTATTTATTGGAAGAAAAATGAGAGTAAAAATTGTCAGTTGTGAGAAGCATTTCTTTTTCTATGTTATCAGTGGTATAAGCATAGTAACTCTGAAGGGTGAGGGCCAGCCAGAGCTGTCTCTGCTTTATTCAGATTTAGTTGGGTTCAGTTGTTTTTTTTTTTTTATTTTCCAAATCCCTGGGCCCATAAAGGCTGGGAAGACCACAGAGACAGATTGCTCAGGCAGCAAAGAGAATGTTTTGTGCTGTTCAGCAGCGAGCTCTGTGCCTGGCTGTGAGAGAGGCACAGGCGATGAGCATATGCAGGAAAAGCTTCCTGGGGCACACAGGCAGTGCCTCCTCCTCCTCCCTGTGCAGGGGCTGCAGGGGGAAATTGCAGCTGCTGGGGCCCTGATCTCCCCATGGCACGGTGGAAAGGCTTCTTGTCACTGCAGCTCCACTCCTGGGCTGCTGGAGCTGGCCAGAGAGCTCCTGCAGTGCCTGCTCAGACTAAACCCACTGGTGCTCAGTGGGATCCCCCTCAAAGCACAGGAGCAGCACTGGGCAGCCTCTCCTCAGCAGGGCTCTTCTGTGCTGGGACACCAGGAAACTCTGATTTTCTCTATATGGGACACAGCCCGTGAGCCTGGACAGACCAGAAAGAGTTTTTAGGGAAAGAATGTTTAAACCTGAATTGATCTTGGCTCTCACATACAACTTTGAAAGTGAAAGAGCACAGAAGAATATCCATGCTGGGATAGCACCCTTCCCTTCTTACAAATTCCTCTCCAAATCTCCATTGAGATATTTAGCTACTTACTGTGATATACTTTCCAGTAATGATTATGGACATATTCTGAAACTTTGATTTTATTATCTATTTTTGACATATTTTTGATCCTCTCCTGAATAAATTCAACTTTTTATATGATGAAAATGGATGTGTTCTATTAACTGACAATTTATTTAACAGTCTAATTTAAAGTAATAACATAAATTTAAATGGGACCATCAGTTCCTTTTGCAACTGGACCACACCAAAACCAAAAATATCCAGCAAAGAATATTCACTGAGAAGAGGGAGAGTTTGAGAAGTTAGGAGATGGATCAGGCAAAACCAAAAATACCTCATTTTGACCACTGTCTCTTTTGTAGGCATGAAATGGGTATCTTGGGAGACTGACAAATCTTCCCCTCCTGCTCTTCTCTTCCATCCTGGTGCATGCCAGCCCTCCAATATTTTCCACAAGCTTTCAAATATTCATTGTACCTTTATGCTCCAAGCAAGATAAAGGATGTAAGAGCTTTTTGAAACTACAAATGCTGTAGCTACATGTTGTAACCACTGAGAAGGGTGTCACTCCCACTTGTTGCATCTCTCCCTGTGAATATGACATGTTGCTCTACATTCTGGCAAAGTTTCCTAGCAAGAGTCTTAAAGGATATCCCATTCAGCCTATCATTGTCCATGAGAGAATTAGCCTGGGAATCAGGACCTGTGAATTCAAACTCCCTTATTTTACAGAAGGGGCTAAACTAGTCAGTAAGAAAAACATGATTCATGCTTTAGATGCAAAGCTCTTCCCTCAATTATCAATAGTACTTTCATGTGAACTAGAAAGCAGCTGTTACAAATAAAATTCAGTGTAAAGCAAAAAGGGTAGACTAAACATTCATTCCACAGAGTTGTTTTTATCTGGAGATTGGGTATCCATCCATTATATGTGGCTGCAAAGGCTAAACTGCCCTTTTTAAAGCACTCCATCTGCAGTGTGTCAAAAATAGTGCTGTCCTGCACATGCTTAAATTTTTGGCAGCAAAGTGACACCTTAATTTCTTTTACAGTAAATATATAGATACATTCCACAGTGATATGTAGAGCAGACGTTTCTAAAAATGCAAAGAAATTCCAGTCTGTTCATGTTGATGTTGTAGTTTCAGTACTTCAAAAAAGAGATGGTTAGGCAATGTAGTCATGGTGCAAACATGAATATTTGAAGAGCCTGTATACAAACACCTTGTATCAATAGGTATGGCCATGACATCTATGAATAAAAAGAAAACTTTTTCAAATTTACCTATAGAAAAAATAAAGAGTTCCTTTTAAAAGTTTTCAAAGTGAGGGACAATTCTTGTATTCAGAGTTCCAGCATAACAGGCTTGACTCATCGATAGATGACACATCAAGCACAGGGAATTTGAAAAAGCACTGCTTAACCTCACTAAAAAAATCATGGTTTTGAGAACAGGAAAGAAGGAAAATTGCTTTCTGATCCTTGACTCCACTATGTTCAAAAAGGGTAATGAATGTTCTGATAAAATACACTTCATTGGACAAATAAATCTGGTTCAAACTGACAATGTTATGTAAAGGGTTGTTCAAGTCTGTTTCAAAATCATCTTGAAGCAGAAAAAAACCCCAAACAAACCAGAAGTCCACTATGAGACAAGAAATTAAGTTTACCAGTGCATTCATTTTTTGGTTGTTTCTCTTGTAAAACCTTTTTAGTGACCTCCTTCACTTAACAGACTCACCCAACAGTATAAAAGTATAGGACATGAGGAAGGATATCAAAACCAAGCCCCTAAATTGCAAAGTAGCCAAACAAACAGACTTTTTAAAAAGAACATCACCACACACATCCTCCCAAGGCCCAAATACTACACTTGGCCATTCACAGGTGGACAGCCCCAAGAATGAGAATTTCTTTTGTCTCTCATACCAAATGGTTCAACGTGGTACCTTGAATCTCATTTACAGCTTTAATTAATTAGAAGATCATAGCCACACCGGGTCACTCTTACTGGCTTAATTCAGTTGTTTAAAAAGAAGCATCTCTTGCCATGTGAGATGCAATGGAGTATCTGAGACAGTTGGATGGGATTTGGAGATTATGATCTATGGAAACACATAACCTTCTAGCTTAGCAGCTAGAGGCCAGCAGGAATATCTTAGGCCTTGTCAAAAAGTGCTAGATATCTGTTAAATACATTGAACTTTCAATGTTTTAATGTTCCTCAAACATCTTTTGAAATCAAGGGGACAGTAAACTTCAGGATTGCTTCTTTAAGCCCTAAAATTGTGCCACTGTGCATAGTACAAATTGTGTATATCAGCTTTTCCCAAGGCTAACCACGTTTGTTAAAGGTAGTATAACTTATTGCAACTGGATAATATATCTGTTATTAATGATTTATGGGACACATCCCATATTTTGCAAAGCATGTTGTTCACATATAATTTTTGATTTCCCTCATGATAAAGGACTAATTACATGAAGTGATGAAAGATATAAATATTTATGAAAAATTAAGGTAGTGAAAAGCATATCTAACTGAGTAGATAATGTGCAGATTTGCACATCAAAGCATAATATAAAGCATGTGTATAGAGATTATGCATAGGAATATCTAGGAAGCCATTCACAGAACTGAAAGTAAGGCTAGCCATTCTGGGAAGCAAGCCTGTCATAGCTAAAAAATAAATCCTATGAGCTTTAAGTGAAGAAAAATGTTTGTTTGTTCCAAGTAGAAAAAAAAAAGATTTAATAACCAGATACTGGCTGCTTTAAGAATCACATGAGTGTCAACTCTTAATTTTTAGCAAACGATCTAAATGCAGCATACAATGCCATCCATTTGGGAGATCTCCTCAACTTAGTGCAGTCTGACAGCATGAAAAAGTGTTTGCATTTTCTTCACACTTGCTGAGCAAACTGACAAAACATTAAGCATCACAAGTGTTAACACTATTTGTTTACGATGAAATAGTAGGTTTTGCTGCAAGAGCAGAAAACAGCAGTAGTGAAATATCACATGGTGCAGCTAAAGAAACTCTTGGGAGACTTACAAAAACCTAACAAGGCAGGAATCATCAGAGGAAAGATTTGTCAGCCAGCTGCTTACCTCGACATTTGTGACGTATGGTTAATATTTCAATTTCCCTTTTGTAAAACTGGGGCTTGCACACGTCGGATTAATGCGCTCTGATGTTGTTGTCCAAAACATCATTGCATATAAGAAAAAGAGTTTAACATAAAAATTGAGAGCATTGCTTCCAGTTGTCTGGGTGATATTTCATCCATGGATCCACATGGATGGAAACAAAATTGTAAAATGGGAATATCTACTTTCTGTAGAACTAAGGAAGAAAAAAATTCTTTAAACCTTTTGCAATTGGTGTAAGAAAAGATGTTTTGAAACATTTTTTGTATATGTTAAGCATACTATTCCTAGTATGTTAGTCACCATTGGCAAAACTGAACTTTCTATCTCTTTAAAATATTTTTTTTCTCAGCAATTTTCAGCCACTTGTTTCCTCTGTTGTGAAGAACAGAAGGATGTAATCTGGTATGAAGATAGCTGAGATTTATTTAGAGTCTATGGTCAAGCAGGGAATTTATCCAAAGACGTGTTTTTTTGGAATCCTTCCCTTCAAAACCTAAAGCCTCTCAAAATCTTGACATTATATATACATGCAATATAAAGATAAACTTGTTGGAACTGATAAGATTTTCACAGAATAGTTAAAATTACACAGATGTACGGTTGAAAATTATGTCTCATTTAATTGTGTGCCTGGAGATGGATTTTTGGGTACTGACATTTGAAAATGTTGGCCTTTGCATAGAAATTATTCCATGATAAATCTGTTCAATTAATGAAATTTTATGTCCAAATATCTGTCATAGCTAACAGAACCAACATTGATGCTATGTCTTAAATTCAAGTGATTTTCTAATATTTTGTGAGTTTCTTAGCGTTTAGTTTTTCTTTGCCCGTAATCAAGGTGGGTACAAGAGGTTCTTTTTCCAATACACTTAATCAAAAGAATAAGTCAAAGTCCAAAGAATTCCAAGAAATTCTGCAGATGCAATAAATTTCTTGACTAATGAAGGCTAAACATAGTAGACTAGAACTTAAAACTTTTTCTCCTATATATGTTGGATAATGATGAAGGGTTTGAGCTATTTTGGAAAGCAATGAAGATACAAAAGATGTTCTGAAGTTGTTTGAATTTTTTGAATGAAAATTCTGTACTTTTGAAATATTTTTATTTACTTTTATTTTTAATTTTTCTTCACTCCCCATTTGATTTTTCTTTCAGTGAGAGGGTTGTAAGGCTAGAAAAACACTTATGAGAGGTTGGAATGGAAACAGTGAACAAAGGAAAGTGGATTAGTTAATTTTTCGATTGGTTTTATTAAATGAACTGCTAATGAAACTACTTGCAAAAAATCTCCATTTTGCAGAAATAAGCCATGAAAAAGCATATTTTTTGTTCTTTCACTGGAAGTATTTAACTTCAGTACAACTATAATGTCAGTGTTGGAAAACTGAGTAAGGTAAGTAAGTATCCTACTTACCTATTTATACAGTTGAACATGAGGGAAGACATCTATGACCTTGGAGGGCAAGAAACAGCAGGTACAAATTGAAACATGAGATATTCAAACTTTGGTTCAGAGACAGACCTTCTCCTCTTAGGGCACTGGAATAGCTGTTGCCCAAAAGAATTGTATATGCTCCATCTTTAGAGATTTTTCAAGACATGACTGCTTCAAGTCTGGAGCAACCATGTCTCATCATCTGGCGACCCTGCTCTGAGCAGAACTTTGATGAACTGCCAAAATCCCTTCCAAACAGGGTTTTCCCAAGTTTTAAAGATCCTGCATTCAAGCTTTTGTTGTCTGAATATGTGAAGTTCCTTAAAGATTTTTTTTCTCTCAAATTATCAATACACAACTTAGAGTGTGTATCCTCAAGAACTGAAAACTGAATGGATGTGGCTGCTGGCCACAAACCCAGCATTTAATGCAGGTCCTAGAGCACAGTAATGTTTTTTACGTTCAGTAAAGGACTGAATCTCTGAGCCTGCACTCTGGCACTCTGGTGGTCGATGTGCATGGAGCTGTTGCCTAAATCATAGAGGGACACTAAATTCTGTACAGGAAAGCTTTAGCTGAAGGATGGTCATTTCTGCTTCCTTTTGTTGTCAGTAGGAAGAAAGAGTTCTGCTTTCTGGCAGAGGCTGGAGAGTACTGAAGGCAGCTGTGCTAAGCTAAACTAGTTTTTATGATTATGTCTCAAGTCTCTACCTCTTAATTTCTTGTTCCTAACACCTATAAGGTCCTTGCCTCTTTAATCTCATTCGTTGTTTTTTTTACAGACCAAGTTCTCCACAGAATGGCACTATGTGAAGGTATCCACAGATATAAATAATTTACACTGAAGTGAGATTAATTGATTATTAAATTGATACTTCATGAATGGTGATAAAACTTGTCAGATTAATGCAACTCAGGTGTCAGAGTTGAAAAAAAATATTTTTAACTCTCTGTGAAAAAAGCATACATTGATTTTGTCCAGCTATGAAACTGACTCCTAATAAAATGCAGAGATATTTTCGAGAAATCCCAGAAGAAACTTCCAGAAACAAAATATACTAAGATGATACGTCATTGAAAACAATTCTGTTTTCACAGATAAAGTTACAATTTTGGCTGTCACAACTATGAAATGTCTCTGTGGCTGTGTGTGCACAAAAGTTAAGATGAGCAAAGAAAGTTAAGTCCATACATTTCTGACAAATCCTTGTACTTTCAGTATTCTATAAACAAAACTCCTGCAGAAGATACATTCAAGAGAGTAGCTGATTTCACACCAACATTTTTAATTTCTTTCTTCTGTGAACTTTAGTGGAGTTGTTGCAGTTATTGTCTTTTAAATGAGAAAGGGATACCATATTTAATTTCCTTCTGTTTACAGATCAATAATTTGATATTCTTCTTGACATTGAGTAGGGTGGATTTTTTTATGACTCCCACACTTAAATTTAAGTCACTTTTATTGTAATAAAAGAAAATTTAAAAGCATAAAGCAGTGCATTTTGAACATGAATGAATAATATGATTAAATGGTTAACCACCTCTTCTGGCCAAGTATAGAAGCACTCAAAGGTGAAACTGAGCTCATTAAATTTTTTTCTTATTTCAAAGTTCAGTTCTGTATCCCAAAACCAAAGTAAGCCACCTACACTTGGACGTATTTACATTGCACTACACAACATTAAAAATAACAAGAATTTTATTATCTAGGTATTTGTTATGGAAATGTGGATTTCATTCTTATCTCTTGGCTCTCTATATCCTTTGGGAAATATTCATTCCATTTGGTGATAGATAGGGGAATTATCTTAATAGAAATAAGATTTAGCCAAGTTTTTAAAATTCTCTGAATTTTAAGTTAGGACTACAAATATTGCAGCAAGGCCTCTTTCCATTTTCAGTCCATAGCAATTTCCCAAACTTTGATGTAGAGCAAAATATTTACCTAGTGAGTTAGGGAACAGCTGAGGGTTAAACATTCTATTCAAATATATTGAACTCTTTATTTGGGTTTGGAATATTTTATCAGTTCAAGAAAGAACTATTGGTCTCTGGTTGGTTGAGGATTTTCCCTCCTCCCAGTTACTCCTATCTTTTAAGTTCCATTATACTTATCATTTAGTAGAAGAGATGTCTTACTCAGGTTTGCTCCAATTCTGTTTAATTTAGTAATTCCACTGTAGGGTGGACTTTACAGACAGGACACAATTTTCCCCTAAACCTGTTCTTGTATTGCCAAAACCAAAAACTGCTGAAGAAATCGAGTTTGCATAGTCAGAGTTGTAGAACACACATCTTAATTTTCCTCTTATTCAGTGCTTTTCACTGCACTGGCTGCTCCTTGCATTGAGAATGTTTCTCATCTTGATGTATGAAGAAGTCTGTAGTTCTTTTCAGGGTCTGAATCATGAGCCTTTCCAAACAAATGACCTCAGGTGCTGAGTAGGCAGGGGTGCTGCTCTGCAAATCTTCTGCATCAAGTGCACTGGCCCTACCTCAGTCTTTCCCCCCCTCGATTTCCCTATGGCCAGATCTGTACTTGTTGATCACCCTGCAAAGCTGAATGGAGCTGAAGAGGAAGTGTTGGGAAAGAACATTGATTTATGCATAGACCATCAGAAGGATTTGTTTTCTTAGCCTTCTATTTCTATCCCATATGAAGACATTCTGTTTTAGCTGTTTATAGAAACATTTTATTTTGCTAGGTTTGAATGTGCTTCACCTAGTTTTCTTACTTCCCCAACATCCTAATGTTTTCAAAATAAATTTAGATGAAACCAGAGACAGTAAATTGCTTGCAATCATGCTGTGCAGATAGAAGTATGGTGTGTCTTTTGCAAGAAATTTTTGATACTGTGATCTCATATTTGACATTTCCAGAGACAGAAGTAATATCCATTCTGTCCTTGCATGTAGAGGATTCTACAAGAAATTGAAGTCAGATTCCATAACTAAGGGAACTGAGGTCTGGGGATCTTCCCTACTCTCTTCTTTCCTGATGGGAGGAAAAATATGGCTAAAATGAATCAGACATAAAAGGAAACTTCACTGTCTATTTATTCTTCCCACTTTCACCCCCTAAGTGAGTGGAAATGATGAAAATCTATGACCTCTTGTCAGTCTGAAATTGGAGAAGTTAATTCTTCTCTGAATCACATCTGTCATAGCTTGACATTTGTTTATTTAAACCCAAGCTTTGATGTCATACCTGTGTAATGAAATATCTTTGTGGTGGACACCAACTTCTCACCTAAACAAAGGTAACCTGCATGAGATGGAGCCAAGGCCAGAACTGGAACACAGTATATTGAAAGAGCTAGACCAACAAATTTAAATCCTTCTAATTGCAAATTCTTGCATAATCTGCCTTCATTAAATTAATGAAACCCCATCTTAAAATCAATTTTTTTGTTCCCACTGTGGATCTCTTCCAGATCCTTATTCCTTTCATGCATAGGAGGCTTCTTTTAAACTTATTTATGGACATGTTATGCATATTTATCCTGTTGACACAATGACCTTTCACATAGCCTTTTCCCTGACTGCTTTCTTCCTCTGGTATGTTTCCAGGGAACAAATTTATTTATTTCCCTAGCTTCTCCCTCTTCTCAAAGTCTTTATTCTGTTTGGAAAAATAAACTATTTTGGTCTAATTTTTCCTTTAATTAGTCTATCAATTCTTCTGTTTCTTTGCTCTGTTATTCATATTAATGACGGATAAATGCCAGGGATATTCCAGGTAAGACTTTATCTTTTGAGAATCTCATTTTAAAAATTCAACCAGTACTAGTCTGATAATAATTTCCTTTCTATTTTCAGAAAGAGTAAAGATACCATCAGTGGATATTTAGCAAATATAAGGTCTGCTTTTGCAAACACTGACACTTAAGGTGCCATACATAATTATATCCTCTGCTGTGAGTCAAAATTATTTTTACTCCCTAAAACAAAATATAGAATCCTTGTTGGGGAGGAATGTTTTGATCCTGGTATTTGGCCATCTTTAGCAGCTTTTATACAAATAGATATTTTATCTGTATATGAATGGATATTAATGATTTCAAGTCCAAAATTCTGGGCCTGATTCTCCCTAGAAACCAACTGCAAAATCATATGTATTTTTATCATAAAACTCCATATTGGTTGCTTAATGTAAATCTATGTAATGTAATCAGACTTTTTATGAGATGTCCCATCCTAAAAGTCAATTTTTAAAAGAATTATAATATTAATTTTACTCATTGGACATCACAGGCTTAAGTCATATGAAAATATAGGGCAGGTGCACTGTATTTCCTATTTGCTCTGTTTCTTCATTCTTCTTTCCCCAATTGCCATTAAGATATTCAGTTGATTATAAATTCCTAGAACTATATTGGAATAATTTTGGTCTCCTAGTGACCCTTTGTTTAATAGAAATATATTATTTAGACCTAGGAAAGATCCACCAGGACCCAAAGAATACCTGCAATACAGCCACTTCATTCCACCATAGCAGGAAGTAAATTATTTAGTCAGTTATCTTGGATATTTGTTATGAAAGGATTCATTGTTCAGGTATATCAGTGTGATTGAAATATGCTGTGGTTACTGCACTGCAAAGAGAGAGAAAGGACAGCAACACACACGGAGCTCTTGGGGGAAAAAAGGCCAATTTATTGTACAGACAGCCCGGATTTAAAGTGTGTTAGTGCAGCCAGGACAGGACAGGAGCTCATTGGACAATTGGGAAAAACATCCTTGGGACAGCACCTCAGGATGTGTCCCACGGGAAAGACACCAGGGGTTAATGTTGGTGATGAATTCCACTCTGTTTGTCACCATGTTCTCACCCTGGGAGACTCCTCCCTAACTGAAGCTGCAGTCAGCTTGTCAGCCTGGGAATGGAGCTGAGAGTCAGGAGAAATCCAGGCCTGAAAGGAATTTCCAAGCTCTAATTCCCCAGCTCTGTGAATGTGTGTGTCCACAATGTGCCAGCTGGCTGGCAGCAGAGATGTGGACCAGACAGGAGAAGGAAGAAGCTCTGTGGGTTTTGTCTTTCTGAGCTGAGGGCAGAGGTTTTTTCATGACAGCTCTCTAAAGGCAGGCACCCTGTGGCCTCTTCTCAGCAGGAAAGGCTTGGGTCCAGCCTGCCTGAGATCTGTGTCCTGTGGCAGCTTTAATAGCCCAAATCA